>NC_143586.1:37173643-37489476 GCF_048544385.1 Mastigoproctus giganteus | reverse complement strand
TAGCAAAATATCTAGACATAAAAAAAAATAAACATAACATAAAATTCGTATAACAAAATATTAGTTACTTAGTTAATTTAACAAGATTCATTGAAAAAAGTTCTGAAATAATAATAAAAAAAAACGGATTTAAATTTTCAATGGGAGCCGCACTTAACTCAACGAAGAGCCGCATGCGGCTCTGAGAGCCGCATTTGCCCACCGTTGCCTTATACAGTGGGATTATGACCTCCTCCACAAGGAAACATATGGTAGATCATTGATAGGACATTGTGGGCCTGCCTTGCCATTTTTCTACAATATTTGGAGAACTTCATATTCAACCATATAACTTACAAATCCCTTTCTTCCTCTACTGTTTTTAATTTAACTCCACCAATTGTATAAGTTATTTTGGGGTTGATCTTCCTCAAGTACAGGTAGTTCCTGACTTTATGAGTTAATTCGTTCCTAGCGCACACTGGTAAAGGAAAAACTTGTAAAGCGGAAATTTATTTCCCATAGACATAATCTTAAAAATAGGGGTTACATTATCAATAGTAAAGGCAGTTAGCTAATTAGTTTGTTTGAACACTGATTGATTTATCCAAAGAAATGAAAACATAGCCTGTAAAATCAAGCAAATTATAATAATAGAGAAATTATTTATGACTTACAAATGTTAAAGAACGTTTATTCTTCACCATCATCATCGACTAAAGGGCACTCGTTGATCACTTATTATTGGCTCGGCACTCATTGGTTTGTTGCACAAGGAGTCATCTTCTTCAGAAATGCTTCAAGAGGCGTTTATTTCCAGCTGTCGGTATTTTCACAAATGCAATAACATCATCGAATTTAGTATCTGTTTATAATTGATTGCACTAACAGAAAAGCGCAATAAACTGGAAAGTGCAAATTGTTTTTATTGTTTTATGGTTGTGACCTCCAGAAATGTGCTTTAGAAAAATATCACAAAGCCGTTCAAAATTGGTTCTTATAACAGAACATATGATAACGATGAAAGTGTAGCACATTTTAATGATTTTAATTGGTAACTAATACAATTTACACTATAAAAACGACCTTTTAGAGAGCTATATAGTGAAAATTTCAACTTCCGAGGTCGTGGAACGAATTACCAAAAAACAGTGGTATTGGGTTCACATTACAATATTTTCACGATACAATGGTTCTCTGGAAAGGATTAATATTGTAAAGCGGGGTACACTGTATTGTATAGCTATGTGCATGGTTTGAAATACAACATTTATGAATGTTTAACATTCATATTTGCAATTAATGTTCGTATTTTTGATTTTGTTGATACTTGGAGGAAAAAACCCTGTAAACCCAGGAACTACCTGTATAAACCTTTACATTTTTCTGACCATCCCTGTAGTCTGAGTTTTCCTGAAGAAGCTCTGCTTGTTATTGATCATTAAACTACTCTACCGATCTCCAAACATCCAGCTCGTGAGTGACTCTGTCAAATAGCTAACCAGGTTGGTTAAAATTAGTTTCCCTTATAAAAAACCATGCTGTTTCTTTCAGAATTCCATTTTTATCTAAATGATTTTGTACTGTACTCTTGATTAATGATCTATGTTTTGCTTACCACCTTAAGTCAGACTGACTGGTTGGTAGTTACCAACTTCACCCTTAGAATTGCCTTTATGCATTGGTTGTATATTAGCGCTTTTCTGATTCAAGGGAATCTGAGTCTATGCCCTCTTAATTGGCTTTAATGGTTTGGTGCATTCTCTTGCTACCTCCCACAAAATTACTGGTTATATGCCATCAACTCCAAGAGTCTTACTTGCCTTTAGGCTTGAAAGTTTTCTAATAAATAATATTCCGAAATCTCAGTATTACTAATTTCATGCTTTCCTGCTTTACTTCCACAGTTTCTCCTTATGAAGGATCTTCTCTAAATATCAATGCAAAGTATATGTTCAATTCATCTGCAAAATCAGCTGGTTTATGTAAGACTTTCCCCTTACCCATTACATAAGGGTTTGATCCCCTTGCACCTGTTCTTTGCCTCTTAGCCAGCAAGTTCTCATCTGTCTTTTCCAGCCTAACCTTTTCTGTGGTAATATTAACAGATCAGTTGGTAGCTGTTATAAGCTTCAATACTTTTTATCACTTTAACCTTTTTATGCCATTGCTTTTACTCTATTAAACTGATTAGTTCATTACTCATCCATTGCAGAATTCTCCTTGCTGTATTTTCTTTAATAGTATGTACACATTCAAGGTTCTGTGACTATAACTAAAGGTATACCATAACTCTTATGTATTTACACTCTGTGAGCTATTTCCTCAGTTGATAGAAGCTATGTAGCACCTTGAGTTATCATAATCTCCTTTCCTGAAATTAACATTTCTTTGCCTTTAACAACTCTGTGAACTATTCTTTTCTTAACTCTGTGACTATTCCCCACTAATGGTTCCACACTTCCTGCCTTATGATGTCATCTGGTTCACAGATAATGAACTACATATACAGGGTTGTTAAAATTAAAGTATCCCTATGTAGAGGGCTTTGGAGCGAGTTCTAAGGCTCATACTGAAGAGATTTGGACAACAGGTACAATAAAGAATGTGCTTTCCATTTATTGGGAAAAAAAAAAAAAAAAAGTTACAAAATTTGTCACTGTGTGGCACGTAACTGTCTTAGTTACAATTATGCAAATAACTTACGTTATTTGCATAATCGTAAGTTGTTGCCACAGTGCCACTACTCGGCTCTACTGTACTGTATAAAAGCAAAGCAGTCTCTTTAAAATCATACAGTAGATGTTTGCCTGCACTACAGCAGCAATGCCTAACAACATTGCAGGAAAAGGCACTATTATGAAGCTGTACTATCAGAACAGCAACAATGCAGCTGCTGCTATCAGAGAATTCCGGCACCAGAAGTGCACAAGGCGTGTACCTATGACTGTTTGTGCTGTCCGCAAAATGATTGCAAAATTTGAAGTGACAGAACATCTTGGTGTTTAACCAGGTAAAGGTCGAAAATGAGTGGACTTCTCTCATGTTGAAGATGTGGCTATGGCCGTCGTGGATTTATCAAGTCAATTTCCATGTGGATTTATCAAGTCAATTTCCATGTGGTAGCGCAAGTGTGCCAGCTGTTTCTCGTGAGTGGACATGCTGTATTCCACTGTAAGGCTAGTAATGCATCAGGTGTTGCGGTACTGTTCTATCCTTACAAGATGCACATGCTACAGCAGCTAAAGCATGGTGATGCAGATATTTGTTTCACATACGCACTTCAGCTTCTGGCGCAAATGACAGTGGAAAGGCCATGGAACATCCTTTGGAGTATGAAGCCCACTTCTGCTTAAATGGGCAAGTGAATACCCACAACTGTCGCATTTGAGCAACGGAAAACCCTCGAGTTATCCAAGAGGTCCCGTTACATTCTCCAAAAGTGACAGCGTGGTGTGGATTTACGGCCACATTCATGATTGGGCCATATTTTTTTGAACAGGTAACACCGACTGGACCCTGCACTTGTTCCATCACTGGGCAGCAATATTATGAAACGTTGGCAAATTTTGCAATACCAGAGCTGCAACAATGTGGGTGCCTTCAGGATACTATATTCACGCAAGATGGTGCGCTACCCCACATCCACCGTTGGATGGGTTTGAAGAACCAGGTGTATCAGGAAGGATGTCAAACTCTGGCAGATCTCAAGAACAGCATTAGACATCATGTGCTGGCTATTCCAGTTGACATGTTACGTTCTGCTGTAGAAAATGCTGTTCTTCGAATGGAAACTGTTGTTGACCAAAATGGAGGATGCATTGAACAGTTGTAGCGCTGTTCAAGTGATTTGTATTGCCACAGTGCCATATAGTGACAGATTTTGCAACTAATTTTTTTTTCCAATAAATGGCAAGTGCATTCTTTATTGCACCTGTTGTCCAAATTTCTCTTCAGTATGAGCCTTAGAACTCGCTCCAGAGTCCTCTACATAGGGATACTTTAATTTTAACAACCCTGTATATTTTCTTGCCCTGAGTACTTTCCCTGACACACTGATACAGATAACAGTCATCTATTTGACACACACATTGCTAAATTTAAAAATAATCCCCCCCCATCAAAGTTATTGATCTTTGCAATGTTTTCACCACTACTCAATTCATTTTTGTACCACAAGTAAAATACACTTTTGATTTTTAAGCTGGTCAGATTTAACTTGTCTAGTAAATGGAATAGCTTTATCACCTACAACAGAACTGATTTTTGTTGTGTTGCCTTGGTTTTGCATTATTTTTAAGTTGCATCACTGAAAGGTTACTCTGCCATTTGTTTAAAAGATACTGCTTTGACTATGAGACACATAACAGTGTCTTATTATTTAAATAAATGATAGATTATAACATTTTGGTGATGTCATTTGTTTAAAAGTACTAGAGATATGTGATGCAAGAAAGCAAGCTTATGTAGCATCAGCCAAAAAAAAAAAAAAATACCATTTCACATATTCATTCTCTCTAAAAATTTGTCAAGTTCCTTGAATTTATTTAAGCTATCAACTACCCGCTGGCTAAAGGCAAATTGCCGCACATCTATTCTACAACTCTTTCCTCAATTTTAATTTATGCCCCCTCAGTTTCGTAATCTGACCAAGAGGAAGAATCCCATCAGAATCAGCCTGCTCAACCCATTTAGAGCCTTACACACATCAGTCAGATCACCTCGCAGGTGTCTAGTTTCTAGATGCTGCAATTTGCAGAACTTAAGCCTTTCTTGGTAAGAGGCCCCCTTCGTTCCCCTCACCAATCTTCTCTGTAGTTGCTCAAGCAATTCTACATCCTTCCTAAAATGAGGTCTCCAGGCCTATATGCAGTACTCAAGGCATGACCTGACCATTGCCTTATACAAAGGAATAATCACCTCTTTTTTCCTACTAGCAAAATTTCTGTATATCATTGACAATACCCCATGACCTGCTCTGGCAGCCTGTCTGCACTGCTTAGAAAACTTTATATCTGACTGCATAATTACTCCCAGGTCTTTTTCATTTTCTACCACTCTAAGTGTAGTACCACACAGTTGGTACGTTTCTCTGGGGTTACTTCTACCCATATGCAGTACTTTGCATTTGTCAAGGTTAAAATTCAGTTGCCACTTCTTAGCCCATCTACCCAAATTATCTAGATCCTGTTGCAGTAGCACACTGCCATTACTGTCATTAACAACCCTACCAACCTTAGTATCATCTGCAAACTTGGTTATTAAGCCTGATGTATCTTCATCAATATTATTGATAAGTATACAAAACAACAGTAGGCCGAACCCTGGGAGAGTCCACTAATAACAATAGTTCACAAAGAGCAGTGTCCATTGATTACCATTCTCCATCTTCTCCCACTCAACTGCCCTTTTCTCCGTTGTAGTAACTTGCCATTAATACCATACTGCTCCAATTTGCACAGTAGTCTTCCATGCACAACAATATCAAAAGCTTTCCTGAAATCCAAGTATATGATATCAAAATTATTTTTTTGCATCCAGTTTCTTTGTAACCACATCATAGTATCCAGTCAAATTTGTCAGACAAGACTTTCCCTTAACAAACCTATGCTGTGTCTGAATTATTACTGCAGTCTTGTCTAGATGATCCTGCAATGCTTCTTTGACAAGTGACTACATTAATTTCCCCGGAACAGAAGTTAAACTAACTGGTCTGTAATTATTTGTGTTACCCTTTGATCCCTCTTTGTGAATTGGGAATACATTTGCACATCTCCAGTCCATGATTACTTCCCCCAAGGATGCTCTCATAATTATGGCTAAGCATTTGCTTACATCCTTTGCTGCCTCCTTTAATATAACTGGTTAGATCTCACCCAGGTGCCTTTCTTATGTTTAACTTCAACAATTTCTCCTCCACTTTGCTCTCAGTTATTACAAAATCATTAAATTCCCTGTTAGAGTTTAATAAGCTTCTCTCCTCTATTTCCATACAGAATTCCTCATGTGTGAATGTAGATGCAAAGTACTTGATCCTACTCAGATAGTTTGTCAACCTATCTGAGCAGGATCATGAACAGTTAAACCATCAATATCAAGTGGACCAATCTGATTCATCCCCTTCCTTCTAGAGTTTATATAAATAAAGAAGTCCTTGCTGCTTTTCTTAGCATCCTTTGCCAAAGATTTCTCATAATCTGCCTTTGCTTGCCTAACCTCTTTTGTGACTTAATTACAGACTGCTTATATTTACTATAGGCTTCTCTTCTATGCTGCCTGATAATTTATATTTATCCCATGCATTTTTCTTCTCTACCTCCAGTCATTAGTTCATCTGACATCCATTTAGGCCTAAACCTTGAACAGTATTTCTTAATCAGTATGAAAAGCCTAGTAGCTTCCACGATTAATTCCTTGAATGCTTCCTATTCAAGTAATGCAATACTATTACTTGAATGCTTCCCATTCAAGTAATGCAATATTATGAAACGTTGGCAAATTTTGCAATACCAGAGCTGCAACAATGTGGGTGCCTTCAGGATACTATATTCATGCAAGATGGTGCGCTACCCCACATCCACCGTTGGATGGGTTTGAAGAACCAGGTGTATCAGGAAGGATGTCAAACTCTGGCAGATCTCAAGAACAGCATTAGACATCATGTGCTGGCTATTCCAGTTGACATGTTACGTTCTGCTGTAGAAAATGCTGTTCTTCAAATGGAAACTGTTGTTGACCAAAATGGAGGATGCATTGAACAGTTGTAACGCTGTTCAAGTGATTTGTATCGCCACAGTGCCATATAGTGCCATACTAAGGAGTACATGGTAGTACAAAGTTTGTGCATTTCTGCCATCTCTGAGTCAGATGCTGTATTCCATTTCTACAAAAGTCCTTACTCTTGATCTGAAGGGCTTCCTGAACACTGTGCTTGAGCTGGTCATCGTCTGGAAAATGGGTTCCACGGAGTGCATTATTCAGCTGGCCGAAGAGGTGATAGTCGGAAGGTGCAAGATCCAGGCTATGACGGGCGAAGAAGAACAGTGCACCCCAGTTTTGCAATGGCTTCCAGCATATGTAGACTGGTGTGAGGTTGTGCATTGTCACGGAGAAGAAGAACCTCGTTAAGGTTTATGTCCGGTCGAACTCTATAGATGCATGCTTTCAACCTTTTCAACTTTTCCAGATATCAGTCGAGTTGGTTGTGGTGCCATGCTCCAAGAAGTCCACAAGATCTTATCTTTGCCCCATAACTCTGTTGCCATCACTTTACTGACAGAAGGCTGACTTTTGAACTTCTTTTTGCGTGGTGAATTTTGATGGTGTGCCACTCCATTGAATGTCTCTTTATTTCAGGTTCCTAATGGTTGACCCAGGTTTTCAACTGTGACTATGCGTGAAAGAAAAACCTCTACTTCACTCTCATAGCACTGAAGAAGTTCTGTACAGATGACTTTCTGGGCTTCTTTGTGTTCATGTCAGCATTTTCGGGACCCACTAGGTGCAAAACTTGTTGTAGCCTAGTTCCATTATGATCGTTTTCACAGTAGGTTTCCCTGTTTTTACTGCATTGCACAATTCGCTTGTGTGGCGGTCCTCTTTGATCAATGCATCGATTCAGCTCTTGTTTTCCGTTGTCACTGACATTACTGGCTGGCCGCTTCAGGGCTTGTCAACAATGTCACTTTCCCCGCTCTTAAAGCGATTTTTAGCGAAGGTGGGGGAAATTGCTGGTGCACTCTACACTCTTAAAGTGTCTTACTCAACATCTAACTGTACTCACATCTACAGTATTGTCACCATAAACATTTTTGAGATATGTATGGATTTCGATAGGCTTCACTTCTTCCTTGGTAAAAAATTCAATCACCACTCTTTGCTTGATATGTATATCTATAACATCCACCATTTTGAATTATCCATGTGCTGTACTCACGAGACCAATCACAGCACCACTCAGTATGGTGAAACTAGAGACCTCTAGTGATCACTCACTGATACACGAAATGATCTACTGCGCCACACTTGAAAGCAAAATATTAGGAGGCATTTCTTTTGTATTGGTCCTTGTAACTTAAGGGCTAGAGGGAATATTTTGTGAACTTTACATGAATATTTATTAGCTTATTATTTGTTTAATTTTGCAATTTGGCTGGGAAATCTCAATTTAGATTATTCTGTTTGGATGGATAGCATTCATTTGGATGGATAGCATTCAGGAAATATAGTCACATACTGAAGAGCAATATCCCAGTTTGTCTGAAACGTAAAATAATGAATCAATGTATACTCCCCACCATGACTTATGGAAGTGAAACTTGGGCACTCACCAAAAGAATGGAAGAGAAGCTAAGAACTACACAGCGAAGAATGGAACGAATTATATTGGGAATCAGACTGTTAGATAAGAAGAGAAACACATGGATTAGGCAGCAAACTCAAGTAAAGGACATTCTTATCAAAACTAAAGAACTAAAATGGTCTTGGGTAGGACACATAGCTCGAAGACATGATGACAGATGGACTAAGAAAATAACAGAATGGTACCCAAGAGGAGCTAGAAGAAAACCTGGAAGACAAAGGCAGAGGTGGATAGATGAAATTCATGAGTTTTTGAGTAGTAAATGGATGGCCAGTGCTCAAAACAGAAGGAACTGGAAAGTTGCTGGAGAGGCCTTCATCCTGCAGTGCTGATGATGATGATGTTAGGGTAGATTAATGAGGATAATCTCAACCCTTAGCAGAGAGGCAGGCCTAGGCATTTGTGAAGAGATTTAAGTAAGTCCAGGCAAGCACATTGGAATTGCTTATGGATCTTGATATTTATCTAGTTTCATTGTTAGGGAAAAGGAGAGATATCAATAACTGCACTACATAGTGCAGTTATTGATATTGATTCCACACATTTTACTTTCTATTCATTAAAATGCCTAGGTAATCCAGCATTGTAGAGTAAACATGTGAGGGGGGAATAAAGTTTTGAACTACTGGTTTCCATCATTCCCAGGATGTAAAGCTAATAACGTCATTTAGAGATTGTGGATGCATAAATACTTTTTATAATGCGTTTAGGGATATCTCCAGTTTATATATAAAAAAAATTATTGCATAACAGCAAAAGAAATGCCTTTAGATATTTCTAAGAATAGTGTATAATATACTACTATTATGAAAGTCACCAATACTTTTTTTTTTTTTTTTTTAATTCCTGCAGAAAAACAGGAAAGTGATTCAAAGGCATTGTAACACCACTGAGGAGTTTTTTTTTTTTGCTTATACATTGTGATAAAACTGCACTAATATTATTTTAAAGAAACAAATTTTCAGATATATAGTCTTCCTTAATTAATGTGACATTATCAATGTAAGTGTTTCTTTGTTATTGACTCATGATGTTATTATTCTTTGATAAATATAAGAAGGCCAGACTCTTTTACTTAGTAGCTTGGGGGATTTATGGCTTTCCTCTTGAGATGCATATTCAGTGAACACCAATAAAGAAAAGAACTCTTGACCATCTTCCTCTCCCCCCCCCACAACAAGTTACCCAAAGCATCAGTTCATCTTCCACGTATCTTGAGGCGCCTCCGTAGCCAGGTGGGCAGGAGCAGCAGTGCGTAGCACACGTTTCTTGATTAGACCGGGGTTCGAGCCCGTAACCACCAAATGCGGAGGATGCGGAAAGGTCAGGAAATGACCACCGCATATCCCTGGAGCAATATGGCCTTAGTTGCTAATGCTCCTAAAAACCTAATAACAACAACAATGTATCTTGAACTGGTGTGACTTGGCCAGAGGGTTAGTATAATAATATACAGTGGATTCCGGTTATTTGGGACACATAGAGACTAGTGCATTTTGGCCCGATTAAGCGGCTGCTCCAATTATGTGGCTTCACATAAATAGTTAAAAATACAGTATCAATCGTAACAATCGATTGATTCTCTGTACGATCAAATCACATTACAATGGACTTACCATAGTAAAGTACCATTCACTATATAATGTGTAGTAACCACCAGTCATTGTGCTCACATTTGCGAATTGAATTTTAATTCTATTAAACAGCGATTCTCATAAGCGAAAATAGGAGGAATATTATCCACAGGCTATAAAAGTAAAGATATATTAAGCGCAAATTTACACTTTATTACCTTACCAATTAAAAAATTAAATGATACCTGAAAATTGGAAGAATATTTTGCACAGGTTAGGAAAATAAAAATAAATTTACTCTTACTTACATAGTTTAATTAATAAGTACTGTAATATGTACATACTAACTAGTTGATATTTCTATCACTGGATGGAGGATTAAAAATTTAAAACAGTAAAAAAGATAAGCAATCAATAACAAGTCAATGCACAAGTTGCAACTAACACAATACATGCCAAGTGAGATACGGAGTAACAAGTTAAGCAGCTTAAAAAATAGGAATGAAGAGAAGATTCTGGAAATTTATGTTCTTTATATGATTGAAGATTTCATGGAAGGGGAAACACATTTCACCATAATAACGTAAAAACCCACAGAATTCCAGTCGGTATTATCGTAAATTCAATAAGATCAAGTTTACTATCCGTTTATAATAATTGCACTAACAGAAAAGCCCAATAAACCGGAAACTACTAATTGTTTTTATTGTTTTATGGTTGTGACCTTCAGAAATCCAGCCAGACCACGTGGTATGGTCGGATTTCTGAAGGTCACAACAAATGGCTGCCCCGATTAACCAGTGTCCCAAATAACCGGAATCCACTGTATTTGCGTTTTCTTAGTATTTTGTTTTTGCTTCATTTTCATTTTCTCTGAAGTCCTACTAGATTATCCACATCTTGCTGCAGTTTAGGGAAAAAAAAAAACCTCTGGACTTAAGTGATATTAGCATTTTTTTCACATGTTTTGCACACATAATATATTTTTCACACACAACTGATTTTAGTATTGTGTATGCTTGTTTGTTTCTCTGCTGACTATTTTGATTCGGTTTTATTTCAGGAACTTGGAAACTGTTCTGAAAACTTTAGTGCGCTCCTGTAGAGTGTAAGTATAATTAACCTTATTTACGTTGGCTCATTTTATTTATATATTAATTTTTTTTGTTTTTGTATGATATTGTAAAAGAGTGTTTTAGTCTTTAAATTGTCTTTGAGTGTTGCTCTTCTATATTACACAAGTTAAGAGTACAATAATTCTCTGATAATCCATTTACACCTTAGTGGTGCTCTAATTTGCTGTCCTGTGTATCAGCAAATCAACATCGAAATTGACTAAACAGCAACTCAAAAAAAAATAATAAATAAAAAATTCATTCTCTGACATAGAATTACAGTTACAAAAGATTATAATGTCATGCACTTCTTGGCTAAGACAGGCATAAGAAAAATGAATTCAAAACATATTTTAATGAGTTGTGTATACATCTAGCACACAGGCATTTTATTATAGTATTCTTATATTTCTATAAAAACTCAACAGATAATTATTAGTAGTTATCTAAGCAGTTTCTGACAGTGAGGCATGCTTGCCTAATCTTAGTCTCTCTTTCTCTCTCTCTCTCTCTCTCTCTCTCAGAAATTCAGATCTGCTTCTTAAACACTGTCATTTTCAGTTTTCTCTTCAACAAATTTATTCTTCAGTAACATAAGAGAGCTCTAGAAACAAAAAAGTTAAAAGAAACTTATTTGGTATGTCAGCTACCTCTGAGCTGACAAATTTTTCCACTTCAGCATGTGCCAGATTGTGGAGTGTAATGGATACTTTTTAATAATAGCTGGATTGGTTGTATGTGCTTGACTGAAATTTGAGCAACTGTAAGAGCCACCAAGTAATATCTATCCAAAGGAATATCTTGAATGTAAGATCATTAAATGCAAGCATCTTCCCTTAAAACATAGTGTAGACAATAAAAGGAATTCCCATTATTTATTTTGCCAATTTTAACTGAAAATGTGATATACACAGTACGACTGGAAGACACAATGATATTAAAACTCCATAGCACACGCTTCTGTTTACATTTCAAATGCTTTCCACAACACAAGGTAAATACTCTCTATCTCAGCTTAATGTCATGTTGCCAATTAGAGAATGAGTTAAACATGGCTCATGCATGATTATTATTATTGTGATCAAAATCAAAATGTATAGAGACTGACTAGCTAAAGTCACCGAAAAATAAAGAATAAAATTAATTGAAGGCAGGCAAGCCTTCAATTAATATTGAACTACATCGTTTGTATTATGTATTTTTCAGTCCTTTTAAAGCTTAATGAATTATAACCAAAAAAGCAGCATGGTTTATGGCAGTGGCTAGGCTTAATTAATGTATACTTCTGAATACAGATAACTATAGAAACTTGCAAATAAGAAAACAATAAATCTTAATTTAATCTAAATTTTGAATGATTATTAGCATTCACACATGCGAATGAGAAGTACAACTTTTATAGGGTATCGAATTTATATATGTAATATGTATATGGAGTAATTTAAAATTATTTTCCTGATTTAAAAAAAAAAAATGTTGTGACTAAATCAATAAAGAAATACCACAAATCCAGTTACACTCAGCTAGACAAACTCCTTTTTTTGTCCCCCTCCCAAGCTATTAAAGTTTAGCTGCTTTCTTCCATGTGGGTATGTTATGAACTTGTCTTTAGTGTTGAGAAAATTGAGGACCAGTTCTCGGCACAATGAAATTAGTGTTTGATGTTCAAAGAGAATTTTGTGAGAGGTATGAAGAAAGGAAAGATTCAGGTAGATCGAACTTTTCTTTTGTTTGGTTAAAACTCAATTAACGTATGGTTATCAATCAGTTATAGACACCAGGCAAAAAGACAGAACAGCCTGCTCTGGCACAACAATAAAAATTACATATTTTGAGTTTTATTTTCTTTTGTGTAGTCCAGAAAAACTCTACTATGCTCTAATCATGAACCTACTGTCCCTTGAATAACTAGATTGGTATAATGGGTAATGCTACCATGGCACTGTAAAATACTGCAAAGAAATAAACAGTCAGGAAGTTTCTGCATACTAAAGCCATGTTGAGAATTTTGGGGAAACGTCTCTCCTTTTTTGTTTTTGTAACTGTGCTGTAGCTCTTCCACTGTGATTTGCTGCATACGGTTTGTAAGAACAAAGGGAGAGACATTTCCTTAAAATTCTCTATACATTTGATGATGTTTAATATGTTATTGGTATCAATTATGAAGTTGATTATGAAGTTAAAAAGTATTGTTCTTATACTAACAATTATGACTTAATAGTTCAAGGATAAAACTCTTGAGTAATAAATGCATTTATAATTTTTAAAAAGTTATGATTTTTATATTAATACATTAAAATTAAAGTTGGTTTCAAGGCCAAAGTCTTCATTTAAAAAATTGACCAATTTTTATTAGAAAAAATTGGAAAAATCTCATATTTAAAATTTTAAAGTTGTGAAGTCTGTGATTTAATCCATATGAAAGCATTTTTTTGTGAGCCAGATTTGATTAATAAACCTGGGATTCTTATTTAAAAAGGTATAAACTTAGTACAAAAGTCTTCTGACTTCATTATTGTTCAGTGTTATTCAGAGGAGCACAGAAATAAATATCCCAGCAATAATTGCATCTAGTACTAGTATTCTGTAACTCAACAATTAGTTAATGCAGAAGTTAAGTTTGTTTAACAATATTATCAGTTTCTGCAATAAAGGTCACATGATTTTTCTATGTGTTGCTTCTTCAAACCCAGGAGCTGTTTATCTTTCAGTTTACTGAAAGATCTCCCCACTTGATTATTACCAGAAATGTGATAAGTGACATCCTTACAGCCAAAATGACAGTAGCTGTTTTCAAGTTACACATGATTTCTTGAGAAATAAGTTGTAATATTGCTGATAACAAAAGCAAAAAATAAATAAATAAAATAAATTGCATGCATATCTCTTATCTAAACTAGTTGTTTGATTAAAAGACTTCCCTGAAGCTTAACTAAAACTTTTCAATCACACTGTTGTCATGAGCAAGGATATAAAAATCAACTAGGTTGTTTGAGAGTCCTTGTCACATGAACTACGAACTTTTAGTTAAAACAGTTGTGTTTAAAGAAATCTGCTGTGTGAATTCAGCTTAATTTATTTTTTGCTATAAGCAGTAATATGATGTATATTTCAAGAAATTGCCATTTTTATCTGGTCAATACTTGGCATTAGTTGCCATTCTGGCTGTTAGGATGTTACTTGGCATACGTCTAGTAATAAAAAGGAGATATTTTTAGTTTTAGTTTCCTTTCCCCTCTATTACTAGAAGTATAATAAATTGAATGAAAGATAAATGGTTGCTTCTGAGGGTGAAGAAGCAGAAAAAAATAACAGGATATCCTTATGGAAAAGTAAATGATATACACAATATGTATATTTCATTTTAAATAGAACACTGTGAAAGATTTAATATTTGCAATTACTGTATTCAAATACGGTCTTAATGTGTGTAATTGGTTTTTCAGATATTTTTCTCTTAATGCAACCCAAGAGATGTTAGATGAATGGCGCCCATTATTATGTCCTCATGACGTTGTGATGAGCAAAGGAATGGCTTATTTTGAATTGTTTCTTCCAACCTGTTTACCTCCAGAGAATCACCATAAAGGCTTTAAGTATGAAGTGTCTTTTTAATTAAGATATAAACTGATCTAGACTACACTAGATCAGTTTATAGCAAAGCAGTTGGCACTGTTTGCTTATGATTTAAATTTGAGTAAATAGTATTTTACACATAAAGTAAAGTGAATGGAACATGTAGAAACATCTTTTGCTTTATTTAGATGTGTGCACTCTATATAATACATTGAAATTAAAAATTAATCTTCTAGTGGATGCATTAATGTATAAAGGGGAACAAACAAAAAAAATATATGTGAGGATAAATACATATACATACATCAACTGATTATGGTAATATTGGATAAGTTTGGCTCTAGTTTTATAAGATAGCAGATTTTGGAGATTTTCTCAGTATTTGTGTCATGACACAGAGTGTCATGACGAGCCCATCACAGACTTGTACTTTTAGGCTTTATTACCTTTTAATTTATTTTATTTTTATTCACTATTATTTTCAGATTCTCTAAATTTTATTATGATTGTCATTGTTTTGTCTTTTATTATTTCATTCCTGTTATTTCTTGCATTATGATAAAAAAAAAAATGAAAAGTGGTTACGTGAGAATTTGTGCCTTCTCACGTAGTATTTTTTTAAACAATGTCGACAGTATTTACAATACTTTAGACAATGTTTAATTGACTATCTGTCTTATCTTTTAAAGTCTAAATCTAGATATGTGAGACAGATTGAATGACAAGCAATCATAGAATGTAGAGCAATTGTTTCCCCATTTCTGCGTCTCCCTCTAACTTTTTCTAAAGAAAGGGTGTTTATATAATTCCTCTAAGTACATAACTGTCCTTTTTAGCAGAGTAAGGTTTCTTCTGCTTCTCACAGTTCAAGGTTCCAAGGTAACCTCTAAAGAGATTCTTTCCATTCAGATACCATGTTTTGCTGTCATGAAAACCAAGACAACTCTTACAAAAAGAAATAGCATATATATTTAGATCCAAATTAATTATTTTGAATCAAAATATATGCTGGTATTTGAAAAAAATTAGATTTGGATTTGCTTTAGAAATTGGTTGCCACTGTATAATAGTTAATGAAAACATCTCAAGAAAACGTTTTGAATTCCAATATTAAATGTCAAAGATGCTAAAATCTTTGGAGAAATGGAGAGACACTCAATTTTTAAAAGTTCTTCCTTTTAATTCTTTTATTTTGGCCAACAGTTCTTTTAATATTTCTGAAGCATAACATACTCTTTCAAATTGCAGTGTCTGGAAACTAGGCACCTGTGAGGAGACCTAGTTGAAGTGTTTAAGACTTTAAATGGATTAAGTAAACTAAATGCTGATAGAATCCTTACTTTTTCTTTGACAGCACACTTAAGGGGACTTAGAGGGACATAAATTGAAAATGGGTAGTTGTAGGGTAGATATAAAAAATATGCTTATGAGTAGTTTGAATTTAAGGGAGATTAAGAGGTGGTGAACAGATGAAGTGGGTATTATTTTTTTTCTTCCTTTTGCTGGTGCAGTGTAAGCTCACAGTTCCTTGCATCATTTGCATTTGCATTAGAAATTTCTAAAGCAAATTTGGATTTGCTTTAGAAATTGGTTGCCACTGTGTAATAGCTACTGCAATTGGTTGCCACTATATAATAATACTAATGCTTGTGTTACTATCTTTTTATATTTTCTTCTTTGTTCTTTTCTTTATTATACTATTTATTTAATAGTATAATAAAGCTGATTACATCTATATATACATAAAGAGTGTTTCAAAACCTTTGGGCCATACTTTAAGGATTGATTCAGGAACTGAAAACTGAAAGAAGTTCATATACACGTGTGTGATTCTGAATGATTATGGAGCTATGGTTGTTTTAATTTTCAGTGGTAAAAAATAAATAAGAATAAGCAAACTTATGCTTAGTATGAATAAACATTTTACAGAGAAATCTGCTTATCATTATTTGTTTATTTATTTTTTAATATTTTTTTTACTTTTTAAAACTCCTTAGCCATTTTTTAAAATTCAAAGATCCATAACTGTGAAGAATGGAACATATGTTTATATAAACTAGTTTCATTGTTTTCAGGTCCTAAGCATACTGAAAGTATATCCCATATGTTATTATTATATGAAATACTGTGTGTATATATATTTATATATATGATTTTTGTTGGATGATAATTATCAGTGTGAAATTTTACATAGGAATTATAACAAAAACTATTATGCAGATTTAAATATGTACATCTATGTTAGTATAATTTGAAATTTTATATGTTATATTGTGTGCGTGTACATGCGTGTACACACACACACATACACACACACATAATACATATATATATATATATAGTGTAACTTTCCTTAATGGACATCTCTCTAAAAGGAACACCTCTTGTTCGGGACACTTAGACTTGGGTCCCAGCCAGATGTATTAGACATTAGGTAGATGTTAATCAACCTCTCCAAAATGGATGTGGGCATTTTAATAGGTGTCCTTTTGGTATTTTGGCCTTCCTTGACTGAACTCTTTCAAGGGTAATAATTGACACATGCATATTTTCATAGGTCAGTGGGATTTTCAATGAAGGCAAATGACGCTCAAGTTAATTATATTAATAATAATTTGAGTTGTGATGGTTATGGATTACTCATGCTCATCACTGCTGGTAAGGAATGTGTACCAACTTATTTGGATTTGGGTTGTCTATGCAGTCCTACTGGTGCGCATCACTTAACAAGGCAATAAAATTGTCTAACTGAGATGCTGTTGCCAGGATTAAAAAAAAAAGACTTTTTTTTATGAAAATCCCAACACAAAAGGTATTAGAATCTGTAGAACTTAGTACAGTGCATAGGTCGAAGGTTGAGGACAGAAGAAGAAGATACTTGTTGACATTAGACCTGAATTTCTGTAGATTGTAATTTTCAAGAAATACATGTGAACAAAGGTTTTTCCCAAAAATGGAAGTTGAAGGGATAAATGAGGTGGAAGAAAAGTTGATTCTTTGAGTTAGAAGTTTGACAATAAATGGATGCTGACTGATTGTGACACATGTTCAGATTAGTTTGGAAGAGAGGAGGGAAATTATAGAAGCCAGTTCAGAAAAAGTGCCCATGGGAGTATCTGTAGAAAAGGCATGCAGAAGAAACAGAATGTCTGTTAGTGATTAATTAACCTGACTTCTCTCTTTTGAAGTCTATAAACCTGAGAGAAGTTTTTGGGGCACCACTGCAGATGTGGGAACAATATTCCACAGTAGAGTGGATTTGAGATTTGTACAGCATGCACAGGAAAAAAGTTTAGAAGAAAAGTAACAATGAGAGTGGAAGAGAAAACCCAGTTTTTTAGATGCAGAGGAAGCAATATTTGTGATCTGCTTATGCTAAGAGAGTTAGAACTCACAGCAATCCCTAATAGAGATATGTCATCTTGTACAGAAATCTGAGTGCCATCAAAGATAAGCATAGGAGGAATAAACGTCTTTTTGTGAGATATAAGACAATAGTAAGTTTTAGGAGGATTGAAATTAACTGTTATCTTAGTCCTGTTGAGAATGGCGATCAGCATTTAAGGAATTGATGGTGGATATCCAAGAAATTGAAGCTGCTTGTGCTAGGCAAAGTTTCTCAAAGCGCTTGGTGGAATGAAATATGCTATCATCAGCAAAACTATGGGTAGGATTTCTGGTCAGTGCAAGGTCATTAATATACAAGAAGAAAAGAGTGGGAGAAAGAACTGAACATTGAGAAACACTAGTGAAGAAGTTAGAAGACAGAGAGCTGCCTACCATCACCTGCAGTGGGCAATCAGAGATAAAACTGGATGGAAACTTATTTAGAAGAGCTTTATGCCAAACATGATCAAAGGCCTTTGAAATGTCAAGAGTAGCTGCTTGAGTTTTAACAAACTTTTCTATTGAATTTGTCAACAAATGGGTCAAATAAACCAGTACATCACCAGTGGATTGACACCAATGAATCCATATTGGTGATCATTGATTAGATAGAAGATTTTGATATAGTTTAGGAAATTTATGCTTGTTGGATTTCTGCCTTATGATATGAGCAAATTTCCAATCAGAAGGAAGATCTCCAGAGGAATTGGAAAGAGTAAAAAGGTGACACAGAATAGCAGCAAACTCAGCAGCACAGGTTTTGAGAACAAAGAGAAGTGGAGAAATGCCATCAGTATCTGGAACTTGTTCAAAATTATATTGGACATAGTTTTGACAGAAGAGCACAGGAGGCAATGATTGGAGAATACCGGGAATGGTAGGGGTGGTTTACCAAGATTGTCAGTAAAGAGTTGGAAGAAAAGTAGGATGCTAGTAAGTCAGCTTTATCTTTAGCTGAGGAGGCAGTAGAACTATCAGGTTTTAACAGAGGTGGGAATAAAAATGAGAAAAAGTTGTAGCCAGTAGCATTGGCAATAATGCTCAACTATTGTTTGGATAAGAAGCAAATTTTCTACTTGTAACCTGTTCAAAATCTAGTTTGAACTGATCAACTGTTTTACAATTATTGTCAGCTTCAGTGTACACAGAAAGTGAATCTGAATATTTGGATGTGAACCAAGTGTGATATGCAACATTCTTATCTTGAACACTCTTAGCACATTTATTGGAAATCAAAGGTTTAGATAAAGAAGATTTTAAGGTGGAGTGTGGAATGAAGTTTCTCATTCCTACAAGAATAATTTCACTAACACAATCTCAGAAAACATAGATATCTTGTGATTTAAAACAGTAATCTCTCACAGATCATCCCATTTCACATTCTTATTATGTCAAACAAGATGAGGCCGAGAATGGCCATGAGAGAGAAAGGCTCTACTGGAAGAGTGACCATCACCAAGTTGTGATCTAAGGTGCCTAGAGAACCACCGACCTCAACTGTGTTTTCCAAAGGGTTGTTCATGAGAAAAGGATCAAGAGTGTTGAGTGTGCAGTTTGGCTTGTCTGGTATATGAACAATCTGTGTGAGGTCTTTAGTAATTGCAAAAGCCTGAACCTCTCAACCAGCTGGGTCCATGTGACTAGAAAACTGAAGCCAGCTGGAATTGTGAACGTTAGAATCACCTCACTGTTAGGAAATTTCATCTGGAGCAAGTTGAGTTTCAAAGAAAGGAAGTCAGAGTTCCAAGTGATTAGCAGAGTTGGGAGAACATCAGAGGCAACATACGAATTTGATAGAATGGGGTAGAGAGATTTTAAGCCAAAGGGCAGAGATTCCAAATTACTAATCTGTGATAGAAAATATCGTGTAGACATGTGTAAATATCACTTTTGAAGTGAAAGCAATAGGAATTGCACTGTGAATAATTAGGATAAATGAGACAAGTAGTGGTTGAGGCAATAGTTAATTGAGATTCTGTCAGAAATAGTAGGTAAGATTTGGCAGACTAGAAGTGGAAATGGACATCATTGAGACTGGGACTCAGATCACATATTTGTGGTACAATGTTTGTGGTACCATACATAAGTTTGAGAAGACTGCTGTAATGCATTTTTATTTAAAAAACATAAAAATTAACATCCTACCAATGTACTTAGGTAATGTTAACAAGAAGATATGTGGATTTTCAGTGTCAATGAATATTCAGTACTTCAGTAAAAACACTGATACTTGATATGATTTTTATAACTGCTTTAGCGACAGCTTGTTCTGCTTTTTGAATGACGAACGATGATAATTTTCCCTTGCCAATACATTCCACTTTCATTAGGCAGTCAGAAATGGCATTCATTTAAGTAGCTACAACAAAGGCTTTACTGAAGTTTGTTCATGTATGCAGGTTTCCTCTCTGCTGGCCAGAATTTTTTTTATGTGTTACATTGATTTCATATTAGTTTTTTTATGAAGCAAAATTGCTTGTTATTTACTGTTGTAATTTGAGGAAAAAATGATGAAAATGGACTAAAATAGTAAGTGGTCTAATAGTGAGTGGTCATAATGAAAATGAAATTGCCAAAACAAAATGCTCTAAACAAACAAATTGGCATTAGCTTTAGTAGAAGCATATGATTCAAGAAAGCAAGCTTACACAGCATCAACCAAATAAAACCTTCCCATTTCAGCCATTCATTTTTTCCAAAGGTTTGTCCAGTTCTTCCTTGAAGTTATTTAAGCTATCAATTTCCACAATGACAGATGGAAGTTTGTTGAAGCAATTACCTACCAGCAGGCTAAAGGCAAATTTCCGCACATCTATTCTACAACTGTCTTTCCTCAATTTGAATAATTTATGCCCCCTCAGGTTTGTAATCTGAGCAAGAGGAAGAATTCCATCAGTATTGAGCTTGCTCAAACCAATTAAGGCCATATATACACCTCAGTCAGGTCATCTTGCAAGTGCCCTAGTCTCCAGACATTCCATTGTGCAGAACTTAAGCCTTTCTTGGTAACAGCACCTGGTGCTGTTACCAATCTTCTTGCCCTTCTCTGTACTCATTCTAGAAACTCTACATCCTTCCTAAACTGAGGCCTTCACACCTGTACGCAGTACTGAAAGTGTGGCCTGGCCATTGCCTTGTACAAAGGGATAATCGCCTCCTTATCCCTACTAGCAAAATTCCTGTGTATCATTGAGAAAACCCCATGACCTGCTCTGGCAGCCTGTCTGCACTGCTCAGAAAACTTCATATGTGACTACACAATTAACCCCAGGTCTTTTTCATTCTCTACTACCCTGAGTGTAGTACCACATAGTTGGCATATTTCTCTGGGGGTTACAGCTACTCATATTACTTTGTTAAACTTCACTTGCCATTTCTCACCCATCTGTCCAAGTTTTCTAGATCCTGTTGCAGTAGCATAATGTCATTAACAACCCTGCCAACCTTTGTATCACCTGCAAACTTTGACATTAAGCCTGATATATCAAAATATCATTGAAAAATATAGAAAAGAACAATGGGCCCAACACTGAACCTTGGGGAGACTCCACTAATAACATTAGTACATGAAGAACAGTGCCCCTTGATTACCATTCTCTCCTCTCCCACTCAATGAACCCTTTATCCATTGTAGCAACTTGCCCTTAATGCCATAGCATGCCAATTTGTACAGTAGTCTTCCATTTGCAACAGTATCAAAAGCTTTCCTGAAATCGAAGTATATCATATAAAAATAATTTTTTGCATCCAGTTCCTTTGTGACCATATCATAGTATCCAATCAAATTGGTCAGGCAAGATTTCCTCTTAACAAACTCATGCTGTGTCTGAACTATAACTGCAGTCTTGTCTAGATAATTCTGAATTGCTTCTTAAACCAGTGAGTCCATTATTTTCCCCTGAACAGAAGTTAAATGAACAGGTCTGTAATTACTCGTATCACCCTTTGATCCAGCTTGATGAATTGGCAATACATTTACACACCCTCCATTCTGCAGGGACCTCTACTGAATCCGAGGATGTTCTCATAATTATGGCTAAGGGTTTGCTTACTTTCTTTTAGCATTAGCTGGGACATATGATGCAAGAAAGCAAGCTTATACAGCATCAGCCAAAAAAAAAAAAACCTGATTTCACCCATCCTGTCATTCCAGATGTTTGTCTAGTTCAGCCTTAAATAATATCATCAACTTCCACAAAATCAGATGGAAGTCTGTTCCAACAATCAACTACCCACTGGCTAAAGGCAAACTTCTGCACATTTATTCTATAACTTTCCTCAATTTGAATCCATGCCCCCTCAGGTTCTTAATCTGACAAGCAGAAGAATACCATCAGCATTGAGCCTGCTCAAACCATTCAAGGCCTTATACACTTCAATCAGATCATGTTGGAGGTGCCTAGTTTCCAAATGCAGCAATTTGCAGAATTTAAGCCTTTCTTTGTAAGAGCACCCCTTTGTTCCTCTCAACGATCTTGTTGCCTTTCTCTGTACTTGTTCTAGCAACTCTACATCCTTCCTAAAATGAGGCCTCCAGACCTGCATGCAGTACTCAAGGTAGTACCCATTGCCTTATCCAAGGGGATAATCACCTCCTTATCCCTGCTAGCAAAATTTGTATATATCATTGACAAGACTCCATGATCTGCTGTGGTAGCCCATGTACACTGCTCAGAGAACTTCATAACTGACTGCACAATTACCCCCAGGTCTTTTTCATTCTCCACTTCCCTGAGCATTATACCACACAGTTGGTATGTTTCTCTTGGGTTACTTCTACCCATTTGGAGTACTTTACATTTGCCACTTCTCAGCCCATCTGACTAACTTTTCTAGATCTTGTTGCAGTAGCATACTGTCTTTACTGTCATTGTCAACCCTGCCAACCTTTCTGTCATTTGCAAACTTGGACATTAAGCCTGATATACCTTCATCGATATCATTGATAAATACACAATACAACAATGGGCCCAGCACCAAACTCTGGGTGACTCCACTAATAACATTAGTCCATGTAGAGCAGCATCCATTTATTACCAATCTCTGCTGTCTCCCACTCAACCATCCCTTTATCCATTGTAGCAACTTGCCCTTAATGCCGTCCCCTCCAATTTGCACGTGGAAAGCTGCTGTGCTGATGCAAAGCTTTCCTGAAATCTAAGTATGTGATATAAAAATTATTTTTTGCATCCAGTTCCTTTGTGACCACATTGCAATTTGGTGCCTCCGTAGCCAGGTGGGCAGGGGCAGCAGTGCATAGCACATGCTTCTTGATTTAGACTGGGGTTCGAGCCTGTGACCACCAAATATGGAGGATGCGGAAAGGTCAGGGAATGACCACCGCATATCCCTGGAGCAATATGGCCTTAATTGCTAATGCTCCTAAAAACCAAATAACAAACAACAACAACAACAACATTGCAGTATCTAATAAAATTTTTCAGACAAGACTTCCTGTTAACAAACCCATGCTGTGTCTGAACTATTACTGCAGTCTTGTGTAGATGATCCTGCAACACTTCTTTCACCAGTGACTCCATTATTTTCCCATGGAATAGAAGTTAAACTAACAGGTCTATAATTATTTGTGTCACCCTTTGAACCCCTGTTGTGAATTGGAGATACATTTGCACATCTCCAGTCCATGGGTACCTCCCATGAATCTTAAGGATGCTCTCATAATTATGGCTAGGGGTTTGCTTACTTTCTCGTTGCCTCCTTCAATATAACTGGATAGATTCCATCCACCCCAGGTACCTTTTTTATGTTTAACTTCAACAATTTCTCTTCCACTTTGCTCTCCGTTATTACAAAATCATTTAGCTCCCTGTTTGAGTTTAGTATACTTCTTTCTACCCCTTCCTTACAGAATTCCGCATGTGTGAATGTAGATGCAAAATATTCATTCAGTTTGTCAGCTATCTGAGCAGTATCATCAAAAGTCGAACCATCAATATCAAGTGGACTAATCTGATTTATCCCCTTCCTTCTAGAATTTACATAAGTAAAGAAGTATTTTTTATTTTTCTTTGCATCCTTTGCCAAGGATTTCTCGTAATCAGCCTTCGCAGGCCTATCATCCTTTGTGATACAGACTATCTTATATCTGCTGTTGGCTTCTGTCTCATCTGATAATTTATATGCATCCCATGCATTTTTCTTCACTGCCATGAACCTCCTTTAATATAACTGGACAGATCCCATGTGCCTTTCTTATGTTTAACTTCAACAATTTTTCCTTCACTTTGCTCTCTGTTATTATAAAATTCAAATTTCAGTATAAGCAGTGCAAGAATTAAAAAAAAAAATTTGGTGGGATTTATTTTCATCTTTATTAAATTTAGTTACTTATCACTTATTAAAAGTTAATTATGTGTTATTTACTAAAAGTTAATTAATTTAAACAAAATATATAATAATAAGCAGTAAACACCCTGAGTAATAATAACCAGTTACAATGAATTTTATTTTTTCAAATTATTCAAACTGGCTACTAGGAAGCAATAAGCTGTAAAATTTTATCATGGTATCCCATGATAAAATTGACAGCTCATTGTCCTGTGAATATGTTAAAAATTCTGGGATAATCTTGTTTTTTTAAATTTTGCATGAGATTAATTTACAATTTAATTTGTTTATTTTATTAATAATTTAATCAATCAGATTAATAACAAGCAAATAGATTAAATTAAGAATAAACAAATTAATTTAATAAGTTGTACAGGATAAAGTATTTTAAAGGATAAGTGAGGAGTAGTATTAGATCAAAGAAATATGGTTCAAGTAAATACAGTTATTTAATAAAATATAATAATAATAATTTATTTAATAAAATATAAAATAAAATAATAATAAATTGTTTCAAGAAAAGCGTGTGCATTTTAGCTTTTACAATGCTCAATCCAAACTCTATACTTCTTTAGACGTGCCCTTTTTAGGCGACAGATTAATGGTCTCACATATGAAACAAAGGACAAGTTTAAAGGTTAGCCCATTGTGAGAAGTGCAATAAATTGGAGTCAATTCAAATCATGAAAATATTTTGTATGCTTAGAAGGGACAGAAACCGCAACATGTAAAATGTGTAATGCCATAATGCCAGTATAGAGTTTTCTCTGAGTGGACTTCTTTGTCATTTAAGATGCACTCATAAGGAATTTACAAGTGAATTAATAAATACAAAAGGACCATGTGAAAATTTTGCATTGGAAATGAGGTATATGCAAGTGAAACTAACTTGCTTATTAAAAAAGAATGTAGAAGAAATTGTTGCAAAATTAGCCTGTCGATGGATTTTCTATTAATGCAATTACAAACAGTGAATTTATAAGAAAATCTGTTCGAAAAAGGTTTGATTTTGCCCAGAAACCCATATGACGTGATGAATATGGTAAGCAAGCAATATGCCATTGTGAAACAAATTAATTTTAAATAAAGAAATAGCTAAGAAAATTTCAGATGGTGAAAGATTTACTATTACATTAGACTAATGTATATTAGCATTAGCATTAATAGAGGCATGCCGACCGGGCTAGCCGGGTGGGTAAAGTGCCTGCCTGGCAACCCAAAGGTAGCGGGTTCGAATCCCGCCTCGGGCTTGGATCAGAGTACTGCAAAAACCTTGGAAGGTGCATTATGGCCACAGAAGCCGATGCACCAACAACTACCAAAAAAAAAAAAAAAAAAAAATAGAGGCATATGATGCAAGAAAACAAGCTTATGCAGCATCACCCATTTTATCCCTCCATTCGTTTCAAATAACTGTCCAGCTCAGCCTTAAATTTATTTAGGCTATCAACTTCCACAATAAAGGATGGAAGTCTGTACCACTAACTAACTACATGCTGGCTGAAGGCAAACTTCCGCACATCTATCCTACATCTGTCTTTCCTCAATTTGAATTTATGCCCTCTCAGACGATTATTCTGAGCAAGAGGAAGAATTCCATCAGCATTGAGCATACTCAAACCATTCAAGGCTTTATACACCTCAATCAGATCATCTCACAGGTGCCTAGTCTCCAGACACTGTAATTTGCAAAATTTAAGCCTTTCTTCATAAGAGCAACCCTTTGTTCCATTCACTAATCTTGTTGCCCTTCTCTGTATTCGTACCAACAGCTCTACATCCTTCTTGAAATGAGGCCTCCAGACCTGTATACAGTACTCAAAGTGTGGCCTGACCATTGCCTTTTACAAGGGGATAATCTCCTCCTTATCCCTGCTAGAAAAATTCCTGTATATCATTGACAAGACACTATGTGCTACCCTTGCAGACCATCTGCACTGCTCAGAAAACTTCATATCTGCCTGCACAATTACCCCCAGGTCCTTTTCGTTCTCTACCACTGTCAGTGTAGTACCACAGAGTTGATACGTCACTCTGGGGTTGCTGCTTCCCATATGTATTACTTTACATTTGTCAATGTTAAACTTCATTTGCCACCTCTCAGCCCATCTGCTCAACTTTTCTAGATCCTGTTGCAGCAGTGTACTGTCATTAGTGTTCTTAACAATCCTGCCAACTTTTGTATCATCTGCAAACCTGGACATTAAGCTTGATATACCATCATCAATATCATTTATAAATACAGAAAACAACAGTGGACCCAACACTGAACCCTGAGGGACTCCACTAATAACATTAGTCCACGATGAGCAGTGTCCATTGATTACCACTCTCTATCTTCTCCCCCTCAACCATCCCTGTGTCCATAGCAGCAATTTGCCTCCAGTGCCACACTGCTCCAATTTGTGCAGCAGTATTCCTTGTGCAACAGTATCAAAAGCCTTTCTAAGATCCAAATATATAATATCAAAGTTATTCCCTGCATCCAGTTCTTTTGTGATTGCATCATAGTATCCAATCAAATTGGTCAGGCAAGACTTTTCCTTAACAAAACCATGCTGTGTGTGAGCTATAACTGAAGTCTTGTCTAGATGATCCTGCAGTGCTTCTTTAATCAGTTTACTCAGTGCTTCCATTAATTTTCTTGGAACAGAAGTTAAACTCACAGGTCTATAATTACTTGTGTCAGCCTTTGATCCTCCTTTGTGAATTGGGGTCACATTTGCACATCTCCAGTCTATGGGTACCTCGCCTGAGTCCAAAGAAGCTCTCATAATTATGACTAAGGGTTTGCTTACTTCCTTTTCTCCTCCTTTAATATAACTGGATAGATCTCATCCACCCCGGGTGCCTTTTTTATGTTTATCTTCAACAATTTCTCCTCCACTTTCCTCTCAGTTATTAAAAAATCATCTAGCTCACTGCCAGAGTTTAACTCACCTTTGGCATTCCCCTCCCTGAATAACTCCTCATGGGTGAATGTAGATGCAAAATACAGTAAAATCCCGCTATTCCCGGGGGTTCATTCCTGAGAAATGCTGCGAATACCGAAAATGCGAATACTGAGTTAATGAAAATAAGAAACAATTTAATATTAAATGTAATATTTATTAGAAATTTCAAACAAATCTTTCAAACCAGTGCCATTGCTAGCTAAAAAACTTATCCTGCCAGTGCTATCACTAGTTTCGCTAAAGAGTTGATAAAGGAGTTTTGCCTTTTCACAAATGATGAGCGAACTTAACAGAATTTTATTTTGAGTTCGGTCTTCTATCCACAGATTTAAACCTTTTTCCATTTTTTCTAATTTAACATCACGAGTTACAGAGCAAATTTTTGAAACAATTAGCACATTTTCGCAGACACTACGGCGGATTTTTTCTTCCGATTTCTTGGTTGATTCATTGATTTTATAATGTTTTGCCACTGAGGAGACACTTTCACCATTAGAAAGTTTATCTAATAACTCAATTTTATTCGCTAATGTCATCATCTTCTTTGATCTTTTCACATTTCCCTTGTTATTCGTAGCCATATTTATTATTATTATTATTATTTTTTGTATTTTTGAACGGGTTAGAAAGAATTTGTTCACAATAAAGTCACTTTCTTCCATTAACACACTTGAAAAAGTCTGTTTTACACTGCAAAACGGTAGATTTATCACTTTTGTAAGCACATCAATTTATAAATTGATAAATTTATTCAATTTATAAGCATATAAATTAAAAGCAAACGATGAAACCTTCCATGACAAGCGCATAACACATACTGAACAAGAATTAGCTAGAAATATCCCCGCTTGCGATTTTGTCACCCCTCTCCCCCCATCCACTGAGCGCTGTTTTGACCGGGAAAGATAATTTTTGCGAAGCCCATGTTTTTTTATGGCGGAAAATTATCATGGCGCTTTAAAATTAACATTTTTTTAGGTTCCATTTTATATTAAATCAGAGACCGCGAATACGCGAAACTGCAAATAGCGGGGGTTTACTGTACTCATTTAGTTTGTTAGCCACCTCAGCAGGATCATCAACAGTTGAACCATCAATATCCATTGGACCAATCTGATTCATCCCTTTCCTTCTAGAGTTTACATAGATAAAGAACTCTTTGTTGTTTTTCTTTGCATCCTTTGCCAAGGATTTCTCATAATCTGCCTTTGCCTGCCTAATCTCCTTTGTGACTTGGTTACAGACTAGCTTATATCTATCATAGGCTTCCATGTTACCCATTAATTTATATGTATCCCATGTATTTTTCTCCTCTGCCCTATGTCTCATTAGTTCATCTAACATTCATTTAGGCCTAATATTTCTTAGTTGGTATGTAAAGCCTAGTAGCTTCGAAGATAAATTCTTTGAATGCTTCCCATTTTGAATTTGCTTTTGATAACATCATCAGTTGGTCCCACCGTATAGAATTTAAATACTGTCTCAGACCACCGTAGTTGCCTTTACTAAAACAAAAACCCCTTCCCTTTACCCCTGATGGTAGTTACCTCTTTGAGTAAATCCCACTTCAGCACACTGTGATCACTGCCACCTAGTGGTTCATTTACCTGCAGATTCTTAATGCATGAAGAATCACTACTGATAATCAAATCAAGAGTATTACTCCCTCTAGTTGCCTCCCGAACATGCTGATGTAGAAAACAATTATCAAATAAATCCACAAAAGCCTTGCTGGTGTGTGAGTGACCAACCCACAAATTCCAGTCAATATCTGGGAAATTAAAATCCCCTATTATAAGACTCTCTGATTTACTGGCCCACTCTATTTCCCTGTACAGTTTCTTATTATACTCATCAGAGTCATTAGGCCTATAACACACTCCTACTCTCAATTTTGATCTCCCAATACCTATGTCACACCAAACTGACTTGACACTGCACTGTCCAGCGATGTCAACTGGCTTCACTTCCTTGGATTTTATGTGTTTCTTAACTAATAGCATAACCCCTCCTCCCTTCCTGTCCTGTCTATCCTTCCTGTACATATTGTACTCTCCAAATTCTAGTTCTGCATTCCTTATATCTGTGGCACCACATCTGATATCCCAACAATATCTGCCTTTGATGTTCTGAGCAAATTCATCAAATTTATTTACCAAACTCTTAGCAATGGTGTACATGCAAGTATACATGCACCTGTTCCTATTCTTAGCTACCCTAACACAACGCATCATACAATGACTCCCAGCAGTCTCTGAAATACCCTGCATCTTGTTTTCCAGGCTGCTGCTCATTCCAATAGAAGCAGTGCAAGAATCACTTTCACCTCTGCCATTGGCTATTGTTAATCTAATTAGTCCTTGTATCCTCCCAAGCTAGCAGTTTTCCGACCCACCTACACTGCCTCTATAGCATCAGCAAATATTCTTGCACCTTTTCTATTGAAGTGTATCCCATCCCTGTAGAAGCAGTCCCTCCTGTTATCTCTAACAAATCGTTGATACTTAAATATCGACGTGCATTCAAATGCCGATTCTGGAATTTGTGTATGGTTCTAATATTTGAGTTGATTTGAGCAGAGAAAAACTCTAGATATTTTAGAAAATAAATTGGCAGAGTTGAAGCTATTTATGAAGAAGCACATTTTTTCTGTTGTGCCTTTGAAATTTTATGTTAAAATTTGCATAAGTTGTATTCATCACCAGCTGTGTTGTGGACATGGATTTCATTTGGCAGTATGTGATATGCTTTACAAAAAGAAGTATTTAGTGAGGTCTGAATTGGATGTTGAATATGAATTGAATACCAAATTATTAGGAAGTAAAACTAATAAAGAAGAAAGTACAAACACAATACCAGAAGACATCGAATTTTCAGCTGCCACTGAAATAAGGAAGTGATTAAGATGTTGTTAATAAAAATATTGAATTTGCTGATAAGATTAAAACAATATTAGTGTAGCTGATTATTATATATTTAATTATTATATATTATAATAGTTAAAATATTTATAAAATATTATATGATTGTATTATGATAAAACAATATTAGTTATGTAATTTTCAAAAACAAAAAACTGTTATATTTTGCAAATTGCCATGAAAAAATGAAGTTTTACAAAAATATGTAAAACCCGTGCATAGTAAGGTGCTGCAACTTATGCATGATTCAAAAAAGAGGTGGAATAGCTCACTTGATATGTTAATGAAATTCATAGCACTGAGACATGCATTTTAAAAGAAATGGTTGATATTAAACAGTCTAGATATGTCTGAACATGATTGATGTTATTATTGGCATCATATCATTGCAATCAGTTAAGGGGGGAATTGCCGACCGGGCTGGCCGGGTGGGTAAAGTGCCTGCCTAGCAACCTAAATGTCGCGGGTTCGAATCCTGCCTCGGGCTTGGATCAAAGTACTGCAAAAACCTTGGGAGGTGCATTATGGCCACAGAAGCTGATGCACCAACAACTACAAAAAAAAAAAAAAAAGGTGGGAATTGAAATGCTTGCTAGAAGAGATGCTACATTGCTTTCAGCAGGTGTATTAACGTTTTTATTGGAAAATTTTGGCAAACAAAATATTTTTTTCATTTCATATCAGACAATCTGTAAAAAAATGCAAAGAAGAACAATGAAATAAAAATTTAATTGGTTTGTTTAAGTGTTTTAAATAATGCTTCAAGTTACCAAAATGATAATGCTTTCAAGCTACCAAACAGTTTTGATTGTGGTTTTTTACTGCCTTCAAAATCAATGCTGCAAACCATTACCAAAATATTGTTTTGTTCTTGTATTATGTTATTTATTATTTTCTATGTACCTTTTGAACAAAAAGACATTTCCATTGTTTCCATGTTTTTTACCTGATTTTAGTTTTAAATAGAATCCCAGGAATTTCCCAGGATCCTGAGATTTGTATTAATTACATCCCAGAATCTTGGGAATGATAAAAATACCAGGAAATGATGAACCCTACTGGCTACACTGACCTTTGTAAAGTGGACACCTGTGTATAGTGGACACTTTCTTCTGACCTAATGGTGTCCATTTTAGTGAGGTTTCACAAAGATTGTTTAAAAGTGGTAAGGAACAAACAAAATACACTATATACACACAAACAAAAAATTATCAATGATGACAATTTTTTAATGACTACATCTTAATAACGATACTGGTGTCATTACCAAGAGTCAAAGTTCAAGATCTCTTTTCAAGTATCCATTCAAATATCCTTTCAAGGTCCTCTCTATAGGAATTGCAACCCTGAGCTGATTTGTTTTTTTAAATTTTCCCTTTCCATTTTACTTTTCTATATTCTTTTTATTTCTTGCAATGATAAAATAATATCCTTTATTTGCTACTTTGCTCATTCTTTATTTCTTCTATGTATTTTTCATGAATTTAATAAAACATTAACAACACACATTTATTTCTGTTTTCTTCTGATGTTTACCTAATTCCTCCTGTTTTTTCCACCTGAGGTCACTATAGTCTTCTTAGTTTAGGCCCTAATAAATTTCCCATGTTTTTAAATGTTCTTTTTTTTCATTATTTTCATTCATTTTTACTGATTCATTTGATCCTCTGTTGGGTCAACCATAAAAGGTGATTACTGATAGGTGACTACCTATCAGCAATATTTACTAAATTCTAAATTCACATTTAAATGCTATTTGCTTGCATAACATTTATGTTAGAAACAGTGGCCTACACGTTGCCATATTTTCTCGAACTCTAGGTTAACTCTTGATAATGACATTAAGGTTATGTTATATGACAACATGTTTTGTTCTGTGTTTGTGTGCATGCATGTGTGTGTGTACTGTAGTTTTTTTGCTCCTGATGACTTTTATACAGCATTTTTTATTTATATATTCATTATGATTATGGGGGCTTTTTTTTTTTTGCATGATCTTTGCATGGTCCATAAAATTTCTATCTCATTTACACTTTATTCTTTCTTCATAATACATAGCTTATTCTTCTATTCCTTATCACATATATGTGTCTGTGTGTGTGTGTGTATATATATATATATATATATATATATATATTTTTTTTTTTATCTTTTAAATAGATTATGGTTTAAAGAATTCATGGACATTTGGAAGAATTGTCATAGTGGACTTGGATGGGAGCATGTATGTAATTCATTTTGCAAACTAACATTTCATACTTCAGTATTATTAATAATATGATGATTGCCTGTTTTTATTTATTGTTTTTAATACAGCAGTATTTATTACAAATAATGGTTTTTTTTGTGGTGGACTTCAGATAGAAAAAAAAAATAGAAAAATATGTTAAAAGTTAAGTTCATTAAATGATTTTATAACAAATTGAAAGGTTGATTGGTTTTACTAAGGTTGGCTATTTTTCTATTTCATTTCTTTGAAAATGGTTAAACAGCATAAAACTGATATTAAAATGAATAACATATTTATGGAATAAAATGACATATTTTTGTATTTTGGTTCAGAATTTTAAGAATTTGTATCAGAAAACTGACCATTCTTATAAACTTACCTATTTAAAACATCACAGTCTTAACATATGGTAACATCTAGGTAACCTTATCGGCTAGACAACCTTGTCAAGGTGATAAAGTTGTCCTTCATCAGCTTGACAAGGTTACAGATATTACGAAATGATATCAGTAGCATCTAGGCCTCCTAGATTAGAGACAACTGAACCTGATAATAAACAGGTTCAGTTGTCTCTAATTTGTGTATTTCTTGCACAGAATTAGCCAAAAGAAATTTATAGTTTTCTTGGTATGTTGCTTTAGTCAAATTAGGAGGGTGGCTGAGATAAAAATAGTAGATATTGGTCATAATTTGCAACTCTGCATTTGACAGGAAATTATCAATAGAGTTATTTTGCATTAATCCCAATGAATGCATTTGTCATCTGTTCATTCATAGCATGTATCTTGTAGCCGCATGTATCTTGTAGCCACACCATTTTGAGGCTACTTCTTGTAGCCTCAAAATGGTGTTATTTGTGAATGGAAAATTGTACAGAGAGGAAGGAGATAAAGCAGTTACATGATTTTTCTATGCAGAAGAGGAGAAACTCAGAAATGCCGAAAAAAGTAGAGAACCTGTATTAATGAATCAGATAAAAATACTACAAGAGGCAACCGACCTTGCCCACCATCAATGGATCCTGATGTCATTACTAAGCGTTTTACATATTGGTAGATATAATGACCCACATACCTTTTAAAATCAAAGATAGTTGGCTGAACTCTCATCCCCATTTTTATAGTGACGCTTAAATATGGACTTCTTTATCTTTAAGATTTCACTTGGCCTGATCTGTCCATGCCAACTTTGTTTGTTATGCCAAGAATTGCTGCTCTTAAAAGGCTTACTCAAAGGGAAACCAACGGTTTAAGCTAAAAAAAAACAACGCATAAATGAGAAAATCAGTATGAGAGCGTTAGTTCTGTTTGTCACATTATCCATAATGATCTAGGATTCATTAAAACTGTGCACATGGATCTCTTTTTGACTTACAGATCGGCTAAAACAGTAGTGAGTCTTTGCTAGCTCTATATTTATTTTTTGCTATAAAACTGAAGTGTATGACTCATCCTATTATTTACTAGAGCTGGAAAGTAATTTAGCCAAAAGTAGTATCATTTTGGCTTTCCAAATTTGAAGAAATTTCAAGCTGTGCTATTAGCAGAAAGAAAGATGATGCTAAAAATGAATATTCTGGGGCCAAAATAGAGTTATTTTGGAGAGTTATGTTGTGTGAAGGGGCTGGGTGAGTAACTGTCAATAGTACTTTGAATTTTATGATGTTTATGAGGTACCTGAAGCCTACAATCCGAACCAAACATTGAGAGTTAATTGCAAAAGAGGTTTATAGCATAACAACAACCATCTTCACAGTACATGCATGACTGTTGGCACCATTCTAGATCTGTGTCCTTAAAGTGCTACCACACCCTCCTTTAGTCCTTTGACTTGCCCACAAGTGAATACCATCTTTTTTTACTTAAAGAGGTATTATAGGGAAAGAACTTTCACTTCAACCATGAGGTCCAAAGTGTGGAACAAGATTTGCATATCAAACTGTCAAAGAAATTCTTCTCTGATGTTCCATGTGAAAGACTTGCATTGCAAGAGAATAAATTGTGTTGAAAAATAGAGGTTCCTTATCACAGGATTGAATCAAGAATTTTTTATTTAATTTCTTTTGTTTCATTTGAACCACCCTCATGTAATGTAAATTATATTAGCACTTTTAGTTTGCTAAAAAAAACTCTTAGGAAACTAGAATTTTTTTTTTTACTCGTTTGCTGAACAGAGGACTGCATAAATTGTGTGTGAAATTATTAGAGAATTAGAGTTACATAAAAGGTATAATGGGACTGTCTTGTTATCTTCTTCTAGGGCTTATTTGGAGAGTTATAAATGTCATTTATAATTCTCTACTGCTGATAGACATTCTGTAGATTTCTCTAAGTCTCAAAGGAAGGGAGCAAGGTAGCTTCAGAAATATCTGACAGCACCCCCCTCCCGTATATATCTTATATGTAATTCTGATTCTCTAATAAATTTCACACATGATAATTTACATGCTGATATCTTCTTTTCTATGCTGTTTCTACTCCTGCATAACAAATAACATCCTCTTCTTGCAGTACAATTTGAATTTTCATTTACATTTATGGACACTTTCAAGGACATTATATTATAGCCAGTCAGTATATAACTACAGATTTTTAGATATAAAGGCAATATGGCATTATAATTTTTTTTTTTTCTTTTTTGCTGAAACTGAAATGTAAATTATCATAATGTACTTTCATTCAAATTTAAACAGAACATTCAAGTAAAAAAAAAAAAAAAAAAACCTTTTAAAATTAATTTTATATTACTTCATGCTGTAAATTTGCAAAATGTAAAATTGCAAAAAAACTTAGACTGACAGTCATAACTAGATTAAAGCAGGTTTTTGAAAGAAAAGACAATGTGTATAAATATTCTGTCTTTTGTAAAAAGATATGCTTAAAATTTTTGGGGACTTCATTTGTATGTTAAATATGTATATTATTACTTCATGTTTTTCAATGTAATTTGCTAAAAATTTAGCAAAGCTAGTTAAAAAGCTTTGAGTTATAAACAGTTCTGCTCTCTGTTGCTATTTGTTTTTATTAGCAACTGACACTTTAATTCTTGATTCTGTTCTGAGAGTCACAATACCCCACTCTTCCAATTCAGGAGAATTGTGATAGTTTACAGACTTGAAAGTCATTTGTAGAATTAGGACCTGCTCATCTAGATATCCTCTTCAGCCATATGGTTATTATATTTTAAGATATAGCAATGTAATATTTTGGCCTTCTAGATGTTCATGTTTTTGTCTATTATATTTTTATACTTCTAGCCCAGTGGAAGAAGGCAAGGTGGGCTTTGAAATATCTACTCTATGTTAATTTGTTTGTTTTGTTTTAATTTTTTGCAAAAAATTTCCACACTAAACATTCTAATTCTATTACAGTGGTATGTTAGCATTAGCATTAGTTGAGGCATATGATGCAAGAAAGTGAGCTTATACAACATCAGCCAAGAAATAAATAAAATAAAATAAAAAGAAAAACCTTCCCATTTCACCCATCCGGTCACTCCAAATGTTTGTCTAGTTCAGCCTTAATTTATTTAAGCTATCAACTTCCACAACAACAGATGGAAGTCTGTTCCAGCAATCAACTACCTGCTGGCTAAAAGAAAAATTCCACACATCTATTCTACAGCTGTCTTTCCTCAATTTGAATCTATGTCCTTCCCATTTCACCCATCCGGTCACTCCAAATGTTTGTCTAGTTCAGCCTTAATTTATTTAAGCTATCAACTTCCACAACAACAGATGGAAGTCTGTTCCAGCAATCAACTACCTGCTGGCTAAAAGCAAAATTCCACACATCTATTCTACAGCTGTCTTTCCTCAATTTGAATCTATGTCCTTTCAGGTTCTTAATCTGAGCAAGCGAAAGTATCCCATCAGCATTGAGCCTGCTCAATTGTATGGTTTAATCATATTGCAGGCTAGTCTCCAGATGCTGCAGCTTACAGAATTTAAGCTCTCCTGGTAAGAGCACCTCTTTCTTTCTCTCACCAATCTTGTTGCCCTTCTCTGAATTTGTTCTAGGAACTATACATCCATCCTAAAATGAGGCCTCCAGACCTGTACCCAGTACTCAAGGTGTGGCCAGACCATTGCCTTTACAATGGTATAATCACTCCTTGTCTCTGCTTAGCAAAATTCCTATGTATCATTGACAAAACTCCATGATCTGCTCTGGCAACCCATTTGCATTGCTCAGAGAACTTCATATCCGACTGCACAATTACTCCCAGGTCTTTTTCATTCTCCATCTCCCTGAGTATAGCACTACACAGTTGGTATGTCTCTTGGGTTACTGCTACCCATATGCAGTACTTTGCATTTCTCAATATTAAACTTCAGTTGCCACTTCTCAGCCCATCTACCTAACCTTTCTAGATCTTGTTGCAGTAGCATACTGTCTTTACTGTCATTAACAACTCTGCCAATAGATGATACTGTTTGTATCATCTGCAAACTTGGACATTGTCTGATATACCTTCATTGATATCATTAATAAATACACAAAACAACAATGGGCCCAACACCAAACTCTGGGGGACTCCACTAATAACAATCCACGTAGAACAGTGTCCATTTATTACCACTCTCTGCCACCTCCCACTCAACCATCCCTTTATCCATTGCAGCAACTTGCCTTTAATGCCATGGCACTCCAATTTATACAGCATTCTTCCATGTGCAACAGTATCAAAAGCTTTCCTGAAATTCAAGTATATGATATAAAAATTATTTTTTACATCCAGTTCCTTTGTGACCACATTGCAGTATCTAATCAAATTTGTCAGACAAAATTTCCCCTTAACAAACCCAAGTTGTGTCTGAAGTTTACTGCAGTTCTGTTTAGGTGATTCTGCATCACTTCTTTAACCAGTGACTCCATTATTTTCCCCAGAACAGAAGTTAAACTAACTCTAATTATTTTTGCCACCCTTTAAACCTCTTTTGTGAATTGGGGATACATTTGGACATCTCCAGTCCATGGGGACCTCTGCTGAATCTAAGGATGCTCTCATAAATATGACTAAGGGTTTGTTTACTTCCCTTGCTGCCTCCTTCAATATAACTGGATTGATTCCATCTGCCCCAGGTGCCTTTTTTATGTTTAACTCCAACAATTTCTGCTCCACTTTGCTCTCTGTTATTACAAAATCATTTAGCTCCCTGTTAGAGTTTAGTAAACTTCTGTCGTCCCCTTCCTTACAGAATTCCTCATATGTGAATGTTGATGCAAAATGCTCATTCAGTTTGTCAGCTATCTGAGCAGGATCGTCAACAGTCAAACCACAATATCAAGTGAACCAATCCGATTCCCATTTAGCATTCATTGTTTTAACATCAGTTGATCCCACTGTATAGATATTTTCTTCAGCCAGATTTAGCAATGTAATAGATGTTCTACCTGTTCATGTTTTTGCCTTTTATATTTTTATACTTCTAGCCAGTGGAAGAAGGCAAGGCCAGGTGGGCTTTGAAACGTCTACTCTATATTAGTTTAAGTTTATTTTGTTTGCCTAACCTCCTTTGTGACTTGATTGCAGACTAGCTTATATCTGCCATAGGCTTCTGTGTCACCTGCTAAGAAATTTTTTGCAAAAGATTTTTGCACTAAATATTCTAATTCTATCACAATGGTAAGTTTACTCACTAATGGTCTGAGTATCTATTTAGCTACAACTTTTATTTGAAAATGTTAGAATTCATTTTTGTTTAAAATGCAGAAAATTGGGTCATTTTTTTAAGAACAGACATTTAGTATAGGTTAGGGCAATGAAGATACCTTGAGATCTTTAAGGAGTGCATTGGGGAGGGGAAGAGCTTAAACTACTGTTCTTCTAGAATATATAACTAGTGTTGTGTATATTTACATTATGAGAATTCTAGTATCACGAGGTTAACTTTACTTTTATTTTTTCTCTCCCATTACTTTCTTTAGAATGTAGTGTGGCTGTTTTCTCGACTTGCATTTGATAACATTGGCAATATTGATTGGGAACCTTACATTCCAATGGTAAGATAGAACTTTTATCAGATATTATTATTCCTATATATCATTTTAATTACTTAGCGTAATACTTATTTTTCAGCCATTTTAAATGAATGCATTGCATAGAGTGATTTTTAGCTGGAGTCTTTATTTGTATGCAAGTGATATATGTAACTGCTTTACTTGATTACAAGTTCAATATTCAAGGCCTGGAAAGATTATAATTAAAAGACAGAAATATTAAATCAGGGATATTACATGGTTGTTGATGGTGGCATTGGCCTTTTTGCTTTTAAAGCAGTGGCAACTTTTATGTATGTGTAGCACTGTTTTCCCCTGGTGGCGGAAATTTGAACTAATTCTTTTCTTCTACAAATGGCTTCCCTATACTCTAAATGACATACCCACCGATTTTCAGAGTGCTAACTCTTAACTGTATTGACAGTTAGAGTTAGAGTCTAGTGTTATGGGCTGATCTGCATAAACTATTGATATCTACAACTAAAACTGTTATTGCAGATTCCCCTAGTATCTGAGGTGAAATATCTTGGTATAAAAATTAATGAAAGATTATTGTTTTTTCCACATATAAATTACTTACACAAAAAAGTTAAAAAATTTAGCGCAGCAATAATTTGATTAACTAGGTCAGATTGGGGGTTGAAAAGGAGAGTTTTAAATTTATACTACAAGGCAGTCTTCTTACTCATAGTTGCGTACGGAGCATCAGCATGGTACTTCAGAGTTACTAACATTAAATTTAAACAGAAATTGTTATCGATTCAGCGCTCAATGCTTTATGTTATCTCTAGTTTGTGCAGAACAGTCTCAACGAATGCTATGCAGATTTTGGCCGGGCATTTGCCTCTAGACTTGTACATTGTGTATTGGGCCCTTTGTTATTACTTAAAAAAAGGCATAGTTGTTTCTTTCATGAATATTACATCTGATGTCACTATAGAGATAGCTAAAGCTAAGAAAAATGTTCTAACACAGTTCATTGGTATGTGGCAACAGAGATGGGATCTTAGTGTAACTGGGGAGGTGACTAGATTGTTCATTCCAATGGTTACATTTAGTTATGATAGTAACAACAAATGGTTTTTCCCTTCTATGGTAACATCGTTTATTTTAACTGGCCATGGGTCATTAAATTTTAAACTACATTACTTTGGTCTAGTCAGCTTTCATTTTTTTTGTGTTTGTGGTCAACCTGAGACTTGGAGATTATATGATTGTAGTTTGTATGTTGAACATAGAGAAAGGCTAAAAGTGAAGATTGGTAATTTAGTTTAGAGGCTATGAAAGTGATCTTATTGCTAATCAGGATAAATTTCAAGCACTGCAAGAGTTCTGTGTAACTGTTTTTCAACGGAAAAGACATTGGAATAATCTAATGATTATCTGTTTTTTTTTTTTTAGTTTGTTTATATATTGTATGTGTGTGTGTAATTTTTTTTTTTTGCTGGCTCTCAGGTGTGGGTAGCCTGAGAGCGGGATTGCTAGCACCCACCCACCGGTAAGCACTACTTCCGGTGGGTGCGGGATTTTTGTGCATGAGGCACTGTTAAAATAGTAGACCAGGCCCAGTACCAAGTGACTATGGGCGGCCATTAGGGAGCAGCTGTCCAGGTGCCAGCTGCTCCTTGGTGGCAAAGAGGCCTGCCATACAGGTCTGTTTCGCAGAGGTTCTGCACAAATTCAGTTTATCAGGTGGAGATAGACGGAAGTCTAGGTGCCACCTTAGACATAATAATAACTGTTTTGACACTAGGGTCTCCTGAATAGGGAAACTTATTTTATAATCACCTGGTATTTCTAATTGTAGGTTACATCTAGTGAAATGGAAAAAGTAAAAATCTGTATTCTAATTCCATTTCCATGCCAAAATAACAGATGAGAAAAGTCCCTTGAGTCCCTCCCCCCACAAGATTAAGTTAATTACAGACTTTGTAAAGAAAACAAAAAGAAAGAAATTGTAAATGTCATTAATTCTACTGACTTCTACATGTCCAAACCATGTTACTTTAGAACAAGAAGAACTTTTACTATAACTAGCTAACTTGATTTAGATTCATCTCAGAATTCATTCATTAAGCATAAAGTGCATTCATTAAGCATAAAAGCACTTTTGAGATGACTGTATCTTCAAAGAGCAAACCATTTATATTACTGTTTACCTAAATAAGACCTTGCTTTAGGTAAATAGGATCTTGCTTTTCTTTTTTTCTGTTTCATTGTTATATTTCATGTTATATTGTCTCTTTCATTGTTGTAGACCTCCCACCCATATTTTTACTAATACAGTAAACCCCTGCTATTCGCAGGGATTACATTCCTGAGAAATGCCACGAATACCGAAAATGCGAATACCGAGTTGTGGCTCCCATAGTAATAAAGGGGTTCTGTTCCAAAGTATGAAATATATAAGAAAAACTAGTCTAAAATTTTGTCTATGTATGTATTATATGTACCGTCATAATATAACTATGTACATAGACAGTACATGGTGAAATGCAAGCATAAGGCATCAAAATGAAAATAAGAAACAATTTAATATTAGATGTAATATTTATTAAAAATTTCAAACAAATCTTTCAAACCACCGCCTTTGCTAGCTAAAAAATTTATTCTGCCAGTGCTATCACAGTTTCGCAAACGTGTTGATAAAGGTGTTTTGCTTTTTCACGAATACAGAAAACAACAATGGACCCAACACTGAACCCTGAGGGACTCTACTAATAACATTAGTCCACGATGAGCAGTGTCCATTGATTACCACTCTCTATCTTCTCCCCCTCAACCATCCCTGTATCCATAGCAGCAATTTGCCTCCAGTGCCACACTGCTCCAATTTGTGCAGCAGTCTTCCTTGTGCAACAGTATCAAAAGCCTTTCTAAGATCCAAATATATAATATCAAAGTTATTCTCTGCATCCAGTTCTTTTGTGACTGCATCATAGTATCCAATCAAATTGGTCAGGCAAGACTTTCCCTTAACAAAACCATGCTGTGTGCGAGCTATAATTGAAGTCTTGTCTAGATGATCCTGCAGTGCTTCTTTAATCAGTTTACTCAGTGCCTCCATTAATTTTCTTGGAACAGAAGTTAAACTCACAGGTCTATAATTACTTGTGTCATCCTTTGATCCTCCTTTGTGAATTGGGGTCACATTTGCACATCTCCAGTCTGTGGGTATCTCCCCTGAGTCCAAAGAAGCTCTCATAATTATGGCTAAGGGTTTGCTTACTTCCTTTGCTGCCTCCTTTAATATAACTGGATAGATCTCGTCCACCTCGGGTGCCTTTTTTATGTTTATCTTCAACAATTTCTCCTCCACTTTCCTCTCAGTTATTAAAAAATCATCTAGCTCACTGCCAGAGTTTAACTCACCACTGGCATTCCCCTCCCTGAATAACTCCTCATGGGTGAATGTAGATGCAAAATACAGTAAAACCCTGCTATTCGTGGGGGTTACGTTCCTGAGAAATGCCGCGAATACTGAGTTATGGCTCCCATAGTAATAAAGGAGTTCCGTTCCAAAGTATGAAATATATAAGAAAAACTAGTCTAAAATTTTGTCTATGTATGTATTATATGTACCTTCATAATATGACTACGTACATAGACAGTACATAGTGAAATGCAAGCATATAGCATTGAAATGAAAATAAGAAACAATTTAATATTAAATGTAATATTTATTAGAAATTTCAAACAAATCTTTCAAACCAGTGCCATTGCTAGCTAAAAAACTTATCCTGCCAGTTCTATCACCAGTTTCGCTAAAGTGTTGATAAAGGAGTTTTGCCTTTTCACGAATGATGAGCGAACTTAAGGGAATTTTATTTTCAGTTCGGTCTTCTATCCACAGATTTAAAGCCTTTTCCATTTTTTCTAATTTAACATCACGAGTTAGAGAGCAAATTTTTGAAGCAATTAGCGCGTTTTCGCGGACACTACAGGGGATTTTTTCTTCCGATTTCTTGATTGATCTTACCATTGACTCATTGATTTTATAATGTTTTGCCACTGACGAGACATTTTCACCATTAGAAATTGACTAAGAACTCAATTTTACTCACTAATGCCATCACTTTCTTTGATCTTTTCACAATTCTCTTGTTATTCGTAGCCATATTTTTGTAAGGGTTAGAAAGAACTTGACCACAATAAAGTCAATTACTTCCATTAACACACTCGAAAAAGTCTGTTTTACACTGCAAAACAGTAGATTTATCACTTTTGTAAGCATATCAATTTATAAATTGATAAATTTATTCAATTTATAAGCATATAAATTAAAAGCAAATGACGAAACCTTCCATGACAAGTGCATAACACATACTGAACAAGGATTAGCGAGAAACATCCACGCTCGCGATTTTGTCCCCCCTGTCTCCTCCACCCACTGAGCACTGTTTTGACTGGGAAAGATGATTTTAGTCACGCCCATGTTTTTTTATGGCGGAAAATGTTTACGGCGCTTTAAAATTCACATTTTTTTAGGTTTCATTTTGTATTAAATCAGCGACTGCGAATATGTGAAACCGCAAATACAGATACCGCGAATAGCACGGGTTTACAATACTAGTATTAATATTAGCCATATAGTACAAGAAAGCCACAGGCTTTTGTTGCATTGGCAAAAAAAAAAGGGAAAAAAAGTAGATATGAAAATACAAATTATGCACTTTCCTCCTCACTTAGGTAATCATCCAGTTGACCTTTGAATTTCTTCAAATTGTGAAACTCATTACCTGTGGAGGATACTTGTTCCAGCAATCAACAACTCACTGGCTAAAACAAAATTTCCTGCAGTCTAATCTAAACTGTAATTTAGATTTATGGCCCCTAGTTCTGGAATTCTTTATAACAGTGAAAATTCCTCATTCATCCAATTTGCTAACCATTCTCAGAGCTTCACAAAATTTAATCATGTACCTTCTAAAGTGCCTGTTTATCAAGTCTGTTTATTAATGAATCAAAATTCCTCTTTATTAACAGAATCAAAACTCAAATCACAAACATGATCAGAATAAATGGTGCTTATTGTAATTATTTTATGGCACCAGCATAAAAAATAAATAAATGCTGGCTCATTCAGCTTTTCAGACACTACTGTACTTAGGAAGGATCTATTCAAAGTTTCTTAATTGCAGTGAGGAAGACCAGGAAATTCTGTCTGTAAACTTATTATAATTATTTTAACAAAAGTAATTTAAATTTTTTGTTTAGTGTTTCTAAGAGTAGTAAACCATTACTGACAGAGGACACAACCATTCATGAACATACAGTTTAGAGAAGAAAGTTACAGATTTTACATTTATTAATTTTGAAATCAATGGAAAATTTAGATTAGTGGTTATATGAGTCTTAGATCCAGATTTTAGGTTTGCCCAGTGAACTTTTGATATTCCACAGACTAAATAGCTTAAGGTGTGAGGTAGCAGAGGTGGACCATACTTTGGAGGCATGTAGGCTCGCTATTTTACTTATTTATTTTTTTTACTGTGGGAGATTTAGAGACATGGACTAAGTTCTATTTAATAAGCAACACCTTTCTTGGTGAGGAAGTTCTCTTCATTTATAGGTGAGGCCCAAACCGAAATTTATGTGCAATCAATAAGCCAAGATCTTTGTGAACAGACACAGATGAGATGGGATGACTATCAATCAGACACGATTTCTGGGCGTAAAAAATGTTTAATTTGGAACATTGTGCAAACATGAAATTTTGCTAATGCTTAGGGAAATCTGTTTCTAAAACATTGGAAATGATAGTAATGAGATGCCGTGAATTCTCACCATAGTTCACCAAATGCATCCAGAATTGTCAGCAGTGAAATATTGGAAGGTATTGCATAACAGCACATTCGCACACTGCTTGTTTCTCATGTAATAAGAGCTTACTGAACACAATGTTGTTTTGTTGTTGTTTTGGTTTTTAGGAGCATTAGCAACTAAGGCCATATTGCTCCGGGATATGCGGTGGTCATTCCCTGACCTTTCCGCATCCTCCATATTTGGTGGTGACGGGCTCGAACCCCAGTCTAATCAAGAAGCATGTGCTATGCACTGCTGCTCCTTCCCACCTGGCTACGGAAGCACCCACAATGTTGTTTTAGTTATCACATTCCCTTGCATGACCTCAAAATAAAACAGTGTTTACAGACCATTGCTTCTGCAGTGAACAACAGATTATTGATGCAATTCAAGGTGCTTTTCATTTTATTGCCATTTCTGTTTTTACTAATAAGTAAAAACATATATGGCAAAGAAGTTAAATTAATAATGCAAAATAAAAATAATAGTAATGCTCAACAGGCTAAAATTAAATTGAATAGTAAATTTTTCCTGTTGCAGAGATGTCAGGATCACTAGCACCATCTGATGATTGCTGATCTGATGCTTCAGATTGCTGCTGAGATATCATGACACACAGATGGCATTTCTTTAGTCATTCAGATATGTCCTGAAGATATTTATTTGGGTGGCTGCAGCAATTATGCCATCAAGAGGGGGAAAGAGACTAATTCCAAAAAAAATGCAAGAACTCACTGTAGCATAAACTAAAAAGGCAGAAACTGTAGAAATTTTATTTCTTAACTTATTAGAATTCTTGTAGTACTTGGCATGTACTCCATTGTAATGTGATAGTTTAAACTGTATTTTATTTTAAGTTAGTCCCTTCAGTAGCTTTATTATTTCTTTATCTTTCTCGGTTTTTGCTCATTCTTTTGGTTTTCTAAATTTAATTAACTTTCATGGTCACTTCCATCCTTTTACTGTACATCTTTACAGTTTTATTTCTTCGGTACTATTACTTTTCAAATACATCTCAGTGAAATCTGTCTTCAGCTTGGCGTGCTGTTTCGTTGTTTTCCATATATATTTCTTCACTCAGTTCTTGTACGTCTTTCATGTTACTTTTTTCATATACAGTATTATTCATAATTTATATATACAGTCAAACTTGGTTATAATGAGCATCAAGAGACCGACAAAATTTTCTCATTATAACCATTATTCACTATATCAGTGATGAGTTAAAACTACCTCCTATTTTTTTTTTAATTCTCAATAACTTGATAAAAAGATAGATTCAAAAAACAAAAGAAATGTTAGAGAGAAAAAAATAATAAGTTTATACCTACATATTATTTGTATTAATATGCATGCATAAACTACAACACACTTACTACTAAACACAATTTATTGCCGACCGGGCTAGTCAGGTGGGTAAAGTGCCTGCCTGGCAACCCAAAGGTCGCAGGTTCGAACCCCGCCTCGGGCTTGGATCAAAGTACTGCAAAAACCTTGGGAGGTGCACTATGGCTAAAGAAGCTGATGCGCCAACAACTACCAAAAAAAAAAAAAAAAAACACAATTTATTTCTCCATAATAAAAAACTACTAATTAATAATAAACACTTTCAATTAGTCTTTTTATTTATGAATCTAAAAATTGATGTTTGTTTTAAAGATTTCACTTTGATATTTCTCAAGTTTCCCCTTAAAACACATAACACGTTATAAGTGTTTGCCTTTATAATTTGCCGTTATAATTTGCCTTTCCTTCAAAAAAATTAATGTGTCCATTGCACCTTGAGCTTGGGAGATTGTCGGCACTGGTTTGATTCACTTTCACTTGTCATCATATCATATCATAGTCTTTATCGTCTTTGTTGAGCACAGCATCTACAATGTCACTCTCTGTAGGAAGACCACTAGTTAACAAGTTGTCATTGACTCATATAAATTCATCAATGTTATTATTAAAACCTACAACGTTGTTACACAGCAACCATTCAGATAATGGTAAGTTGTTTTCTCCTTCGTTTCCATCATCTTCATCTATGATTGAATTTCATTTGAATTTAATTTCGATTTCTTGAAGCAATTCGGTATTGTTGTTGAATTAAAGTTGTTTCACGCATCGTTCAATAAATTTATAGCATCCAATATCAGTATTGACTTGTTAATCTGTCTCTTTGACTGATTAGATGTAGAACTATAAATATTTTATAAAATCCTTTCAATATCTTGATTACACCTATGTCCATTGGTTGTAAAATTGATGTCACATTGGGAGGCAGAAACACTAGCTTAACGTTGGACAAATTTTGAATCTAGGGATGTGCAGGACAGTTATCAACTAACAAAAAAATATTTTTCTTCTTTTTGAATAACTCCTTATTCCAATCACGTACGTATTGCCAAAAAATATCTGAAGTCATCCAATCTTTCTTGTTCGCAGTATAATCCACAGGAAGTTTCCTTACATTTTTTAAACACCGGGGTGTTAATGATTTTCCGATAACAAACAGTTTTTTTTTTATCAGTTTCAGTCATATATGCGCATACGAGCACCATCAAGTGAGTCTGATTTTTTTTTTTTTTCCAACAACACATTTTCCCCCTTTGAATTTAAATGTATTGTCAGGTGTCAAATTATAAAAAAAGTTCTGTTTCGTCTGTGTTGTAGATGTCTTCATCATTGAAATCTTTCCTGATTTCAGCCCAAACACGGTCAATCCATTCATTTGCCATTATTGGATCTGAAGATTGAGATTCTCCACTAATTTTTACATAAACAGTGTTATGTCGGTTTTTAAATCAGTCCAGCCAACCATTGTTACATACAAAATGATCTTGTCCAAATTGTTTAGCAAATTTTTTTTGTGTAGTGAACTATTGAAGCAATGCTTCATTGATGTTTGTAACCTCGCACTTTCTAAATTTTTTTTTTTTTTTGTTGTTTTTGGCTATGTTCTTTTCCAGTGCCGATATGTAAACATGTTTATCCTTCCACAATATCGATATTATTGAAGAGGATAAAGAAAACTTTTTACACATTTCAACAATTTTTGCACCATGTTCTAACTCACAAATAATTTAGACTTTTTCGTAAATTGAGAGACACTTCTTTTGTTAGTAGACATGTTTCCGAAGGAAGGGGTCATTTCTAACTGATTTTATTTTAAAATGACAGTAAAGTGATCTGCATTCAAAGTTTTTAAAGTCCCGGTTTCAAAATTCTTAGAAGTCCCAAAATAAATTTATGGTTCAGTGAATACAAGACAATCTGTAAATAGGATAATGCGACAAGCGGAATGCCAGTGCACTATTGCATAGTCCCCTGTCCTGGAAAGGAAGGTCATAAACTGGCTGCTAATCTGATGCAGGTGGTCATAACAGCCAAGTAACCCATTTTATTTTTGTCTATTCCAAGAATTGGATTTTTTTCACTACCTGGGCAATTAAGAATGTTTGCATAGTTACCAGAATTTGTACAGTATATTCGTGTAGTACACTCATTATAACAATGAGTGATTGTATGGGAATATGCGTAAATTAAAATAATTATGGCTTTTTGCTCATTACAGCTGTGATCTCATTATTTCCACTCTTGTTATAACCAAGTTTGACTGTATATTATTACTTTTTTTAAGAAATGGACTCTATTAACTTCTTTCTTTATTGGTTTGTATTCACTTTGTTATTTATTTATTTTTTCTTCTTTTGTATCATTTTATTTATGAACTGTTTGATAAGAACTGAGATGTATTACCAGAAATAGTCATGGAATGCATTGGTCAGAGTTGTTAATTAAAGAAAAAAAAAACAGGCTGTTGAGAAAAATTAATGCCCAGCTTTTATCGTTAGCTGATATAGTTATTGCTTTAATGTTGTGTATTGAAGAACTAAAATATGTATTTGTGTGAGATATGCAAGTTAAATTTTGACATTAGCATTATGCGATATACCTTTATAGTGATTTTTATGGTACAATTTGCAGTTTTTTTTTTTTTTTTTTTGTCATGTAAGCCAAAAGAAAGTTTATGTATAATCTTGATTATTTTAATTATTCGTTTATTTATCAATGCCATTAATAACAACATAGTGAAAAAGAAACACAAAACATAATTTGTTGCACTTTGCAAGTTAACATGAATATTTTCCACATTTTTAATAACTGGAAGATTTGCAGTAATGATTTTCAGTAAATGCTCACCACTACTTGGCTGTAACAAGCATTTGATATAAAGGCATATCTGTTTAATGGTGCTTACCGTATAAAAATTCTTTTATAAAGAGGTAGCAATTAATAAAATCGATTCAAATATTTATTTTTTAACTTATGTCTATGTAGAGTTCTGCAGAGTTATAAGTACATTTCACAGCTACTACAGAGTTTCTGTGTAATAGTTGTGAAATTGTGAGTGATGCTGCTCTTTTTTGTTTTGTGTGAACTCTATGTACACAAGTTGAATATTTTTGTGATCCCCCCCCCCCTACAACTTGTATTTTAACAAAATTCAAGGTAATTTCAAGTTTAAAATTTAATGTCTAAGTTTGTTGATAATAAAAGTTGGCCAGATAGTGCAGTTAATGACATTAATCATGGTAGATAAATGGACTGAAAAATGGCAGTGGAGGTTTAAAATCGATAAGTGCGAGGTGCTTCATCTAGGTAAGGTGCTATCGATAAGTGCAAGGTACTCCTAGATAATGGCTGTTATGCAAGGAAGTGACTTCTTTTCCCCATCAGCCAAAAAAAAAAAAAAAAAAGTCAATTTTAATCACCGATACTTTCCCTATTATCAGATTTTCACTTTGAATTTCAACAAACTCCACCTCATCCACTCAATCAGGTAACTTTTTCTATTCAGCTACTATTCAGTATGTCACTTGAAAAGAAAAATTTGTGAGATCTACCCTTTTGTTACACCATAAGTTTTTTTTTTTTTGTATGTCCTCTGGCTTTTGTCTCTTCTACCACTGAGAATATACCTTCCTTGATCATTTTACTGATCTCTTTCAAATCCATTTAGCCTCACACACTCCATTTAGCCTCCCCCAGTGTCTAGTTGCCAAGCTTTCCATTCTGCACCTCATAAGCCATTATTCATGTGGACATTGATTAGTGTCCCTTACCAATCTGTTTGCCCTTCTTTTAACAGATAGGTAAAGGAACACTAATCTGTTTTTGCTCTTCTTTGAGCTCTCTTAGAAACTCTCTCTCTTTTCAGGTATAGTCTCCAAACCTAAATACAATAATCCAGCTACAGTCTCACCACGTCTTATACAGAGGGACAATGACATCCTTCTCCCTGTTTGCAGAGGTCCTGTAAATTGTAGGTAGGACATCATGTGCTTTCCTTGCCACCTGTTTATGTTGCATGGTAAATTTTATATCTGATTGTATCATTACCTCTAAGTCCTTCTCATCCCAATTACTTTTAACTCTTCTCCCTCTAGTTTTTATTTTTAACATGCAAGATCATACTACTTTGGGTAGCAACAATCTCAGGAAAGTTGAAAAAGACCTAGTGGTAATTTTACAGGCTGGTATGAACTTAGTCAGCAGGAATAAAGAGCTAATTAACCCATAAATCAGTGATTAAATCACATCTTGAATACTGTATACAAATTTAAAATCCTCATTCTAGGAAGGATGTAGATTTGTTGGAAATGGTGCAGAAAAGAGCAACAAGGTAAATTGGTGGCACAGAAGGGTATTCTTACTAATGAAGACTGAATTTCTGTAAATTGCATCATCTAGAAACTAGGCATGATGACTTATCTGAAATCTTTGAGATATGAAATCCCTGTTAGCCTGACTTTTTTTTTTGCTAGTTGTTGGCGGTGCATCGGCTTCTGTGGCCATAATGCACCTCCCAAAGTTTTTGCATTTTACTCTGATCCAAACCCGAGGCAAGATTCGAACCCGCGACCTTTGGGTTGCGGGTTTGAATACTCAACCCTGTTAAAGCCAGACACTAACCTGGCTTTAACAGGGTTGAGTAAACCAAATGATAATAGCATCTTTACTGTCTTTCTCAGATGACACATGCAAGGGGATATAAATTTAAATTTAAAAGTAAAACAAATTAAATTAAACAAATTTTAATATGTTTTCAGACAGAGAATAATTGATTGTTTAGAATAAACTTCTACCATTTGTTGTGAAAATAGGTAGTTTGAATAAACTTAAAGAATGATTCGACAAATAATTAGAAGGGATGAGAAAATTAAGTGGGTAAAAGTTTTCTTTTTTAATTGATGTTGTGTAACTTGCTTGCTTCCTTGCATAAAAATGTGTTCACAAGTTATATCGAATCACTGACACCAAATGGTCATTGGTGTGAGTGGTTCAATTGTCCCTCTGTAGAATCCAAACTAATTGAACTAATAAGTTTGGAAAATGTAATCAGTTAAAAAAAAAAAAAGACAGAACTTTTTTCTTTTTTATTAATTCATAATCTGTAATTTCCTAAGTCAACAATTGGTCTCATTTCTGCTCATGTGCTGCACTGCATAAACAGCATTAGCACAAGAACACTTTTTATTAAAATAATAAAATTTTATTGAACTTGTTATTTCAGATTTGTTAAAAATTTGTTATTTTAGATCTTTACAAGGCTTCTCCGTAGTTTCAACCTTCCAGGTTCACCACATACGTTAACTATCCGTCGATCTACAAGCTGTTTTGATACTGTTGCAATGGTTAACTGGATTTCTGCATTATTTGTAAGTATATTTACATCAATCATTTTGGTATATACAGGCTCTAGTATTTAATGTAGCCTAGCAAATTTTCAGTTTATTAGGTTGCATTAAATATCATTTACTGCAAGTATACAGTGGTCATTGTTTGCTCATATTGAAGTGTCCAGGACCTGATGGCTGTTTAGTTTGTATGCTATTTTTACAAGGAATCTTTAATATAATGGGATAGACTTGATTTCACTTTTTTTATTTTTATATTATGTGGAAATATAATCATTGTATAATTATATGCTAATTATATATTTTATTAGTATTTATATATTCCTTTATATAATTAGCAGTAGTGCCTGTTATGTAATTTTTGAACTCCACCTCTTTCTTGCTTTTGTCACTGTTGGTTCAAAGCATTTAATAATCAGGTTAGTAATTAACATGCAATACCAAATTTTAATGCATGTTTTATTGGTTCACAAATGTATGTTTTGCTGTGAATCAGAACTGAACCTGTTTTAGGTCCAGTTCTGATTCTGTAGCTCCCCTCCCCAACCCTCTCTGTCTCCCTCCACAGAGATCTTGCTAACTGCAGTTCTGATCTTTTTCAAAATTCTTTAATGTTCCTTAATATCTTTGTACCAAATTTGATGTCAATAAGTTAGTCCAAATTTTCACTCCCATCCCAAAAAAAAACTACTATACAAATCCCACCTCAGAGTTAATGTCACACATGAATGTCATGTGGTGAAGATTTGGAAACTACTTCTTAGGTACAGTATAGAAGAAACTTTCTTCTATACTGTACCCAAGAAGTTTCTAGAAGTCTGGACTCAACATTGGAATTTCTGTTTATCCATTGCTGCCTGAGGTTTTCATGACTAATTTGGAAACATTTTTATTTAAACAAATCACAATTCTCTCAATTTTGAGATCACTGTTCTGTTGATGACATCCTCTCATATAGAGCATTAGTATGGATGCTCTCTATAAATTTTTCCTCTAAGATCACCTTTGAAGTGGAACTTGAAAATCGAGAGACCCTGCCATTTGTAACATTTATTTCACCATAACACAGAATTGTTTACTCACATCCATTTATAGAAAGCCCAGTCCAGTAGGGAAGTCATCAGAAAGAGTAGATACCCTAGGAATGTGATTGACAGTCATTATCACAACCAGCTTACATTAATTTTAAATTTGTAAACTTTAATATAAAATAATTTAAACTGGCCATACATTATAGTGTGTTTCTTTCAGACTTCCTTTAGATTAAGCAGGAAAAAAAAAAAATAAAAAAAAAAAAATAACGAAAGCTTGAATAGTCTTCCCCCCCCCTCGGTGAATGCTCCATGTATGTCTACCCTTCTTGGCATGTATGTATATAAGAATTGTATGTATTCATGTAATCTCTGTAAGCTTTGTTACATGCTTTTTCTTTTTCATTTGTTTAAGCCACAGGAAGAAGAATCCTAAATGAGCTAGACAATAATGTGTGGCCACTTTAATCTAAATTATTTTATTATTAAATGGATATCAGATGAATTAATGTGGCTCGTGGCAGAGAAGAAAAATGCATGGGAATACAGAAGCCTATGGCAGATATAAGCTAGTCTGTAATCAAGTCACAAAGGAGGTTAGGCAGGTGAAGGCAGATTATGAGAAATCTTTGGCAAAGGATGCAAAGAAAAACTGCAGAGTTCTTTACTTATGTAAACTCTAGAAGGAAAGGGATGAATCAGATTGGTCCACTTGACACAGATGGTTTGACCATTGATGATTATGCTCAGGTTGCTGATAAACTGAATGAGTATTTTGCATCTACATTCATACATAAGGAGTTATTCAAGGAGAGAAAGCCAGAAGAATAAAGATATATAAAGATCTGCAATTTTGCTCAGATTAGCATGAAATTTTTAGTGACCTATAATTTTATAGGTTAGGTCTTTTGCTTTTTTATTTTGGGGAATGTGTTATTTTTAACAACCTTAATTCCATGTATTTTGTTTAATAGGGTGGTGGCAGCAGTTGTCAGTTACATATTGATCGACTGTTCAAAGCACTGGAATCATATTATCACCCATCAAATACGGGGACATGGATGGTAAGTGTAATTTTTTGCCATTCAAATATTGGGATATCTGATTTTTTAAATGTATTTGTAACTTATGGTATTTAATTAACCGTCCCTCGTTTTTTTTTTTTTTTTTTTTCCTTCTCCATCTTACGCACAAAGATGTAGATAAAGATAGTGGTCCACTTCTGAACTGATGCAGTATTTTTTTTTTTTTTTTTTTACTTCACCATATCTTTAGAATATGGATTCATTTTCAGATTTTAATTTTCTTTTTAGTTATCTCTTTCATACTCAGTACCAGTACATCTATTGTGAAGAAGTAATGAAAAAGCAATATTTGCTAAAGTTAGGTTCGTATTATCGGAAATCCCAGCAATAATTTTGTTTGTATGATTATAAAGCAAAGCTAATCTAAATATCTGGAAAAGGAGATGTAGCATGTCTTGACAGGTTCATAGGAGATTCTGTTATTGTTTGTTTCATTTTATTTTGCAAATTTTTCCACTGTTCAAATGCATCTAGCTGGCAGAGGAGATGAGGTAATCTCAGCAAACATACAATATACTTTCATTGTTGATTCAAAATCGTTACAAAATTAGAAAGAGTGTGAAGTGTAAAAATCTAACCATGCCACATCTTACTATTAAGGCTGTTGCCTAATCTTCATTATTTTGAAATATCCACTAACTCTGTAGTTTTAGATTTTTTGACACTTAGAAGATATTATGTAAACTAGTTGATGTTCTTTTGCAAAATAAATGCTTTTTGGTTAATTTTGTGCAGTGTACTGAATTATCACCCAACATGTAATGGGGACACCTGATGTAATTTTTTGAAGTGGAGGAGAAGGGAGATTGGTAGGGGGGAACGATTATGTCAACATAATGACTCAATTTCTTGTCTGTCAAGTTAAATGGGTTCCACTGCACTACCCATATGCAGTACCTTGCATTTGTTAACATTTAGCTTCAGTTACCTTCTCAGCCCATTTGCCTAATTTTTCCAGGTCTTGTTGCAGTATCATGCCCTGATCACTGTCATTAACTATCCTGCCACCTTCGTATCATCTGCAGATAATATATCTTCATCTGATATGTCTTCATCAATATCATTTATGTCATATTTATGTCTAAACAGTATCCTTTAGTCAAAGAATGATTAACTTGTTAGAATGGACTGCTACCTGTTTTGTAGAAGTTGAGAGTTTATAAAATTGCAAAGGAAGGGACTGTACAAATACTTAAAAGAAATGGGTAAATGAAGTGAGTGAAGGTGACATTGGTTATTCTCTTATATATTTTCTCTGTTTCTTTTTTTTTGAACTTGTTTTGATGATACATCAGTTGGCTTCTTTGCATCATCTTGCCAATAGTCTAATCCTCTTCTAAGAGTGAAATCTCTCTGTTCATTGCCACAGTTGAAATGTTAGTGTGCACTTATGAGCCAAAAACATTATGACGCCACTTTCTCCACAGTTGGATGCATCCCACAGCACCTAGGAGTGACATCAATGGCCAGCCCAGCATATATAGTGATGGCACAGATAGTACCTATAAGTTTGTCACTACAAAACATGTGCAGTAAAGTGTATTTGTGTCAAACGGCACTAGGAGTTTCCCCATCTCCACATAGTATACATTGTCATGCGAAACAGAACACTGTTGAGGCCAGAGATTTAAAAGTGTATGGATATTGTACATGTGTACTGTCATGTACCGTTGTTCATCTGGTCATTTAGCTGCTGGACCCCTACTGAGGCCCAAAGTTGCCCATACTTGGCCTCGTGGAGGCATACCAGGTACACCAGTATTACAGTTATTTACTCCTGCAGGCCCTGCCACCTAATTTCCTGAGATTTCAGTGGCTAGGGCCTATGTTAAAAAAAAAAAAAAAAAATGGAGTAGACGCTAGAGGTTTAGATAAGGCCGAGATAGGTTTTAAATGAAGGTTAGGTTAATTTTTCACATTAAAGTTTAGCAGCTTGCAGTTTGGACATTCACGGTCGGTAAAGGTAGAGTGGGGAGGAGACTGAAGATTGGGGGACAGGTAGAAGTATGGGAACGAAAGAGAAGGCGATCCCAGGAGTGTCAGTGGAGCAAGCCCCACCAGGGGAAGAAGGGAGAGGCAGGGGGATGAGACAGAGGCCCATCTCTTCCCCCTCCCTGCCTAGGGATGGGGTTTTAAAAGTGAACTGGGCAAGGGTGCCCAGTTCAGAAAGCCAGGCAGCGTGTTGCAGCAGAGCTGCTTTGGTCATGTCCAGTCGTTGCATTGCACATGGGAGAAAGAGTCCCGTCCAGAGAGATCATTGTCTAGTAGAGCCTGCATAGATGGTGACGGATCGTCTATCCTTTGAGATGAATGTTCAATCCTGGGAGAGAGAATGAGGTCCCACCATAACGGTCATAGTCTGGTTCAGTTTGGATTCTCATGTACAGGGAGCCCTGGGCTAATGGCGTGCATCATTGATTGCAATTTGTGTTCTCCTTCTTGCAAATAAGTCTTGTGCAAATTTGGTGAGCGCACTATATTCATCGAAGCTGTCCAGGAGATGGTGTTCCCAGTCCTGAGGTAAGTAAGTTAGTCTGGTGATTAGGATTCCACGTAGGTCGTCGTACAGCGGGCGTTGGTGCATCAAATGTTGCCAGCTCTCGCGTTCCCCACATGGACAATGTGGGTCCTCCACGAGCCGAAAGGCTGCAAGTTTTTCATTGAAAGGTCCATGACCTGTCAGGAGTAAGTGGAGTGCAGACCTGGGTGGAGCCAAGGTATACTAAACTTTGTGTATATCCGGAAGAAATTTCCTTCTCACTTCTCCTTTGGTGCTGTTTGTCCAGCGGGTTTGCTATTCTTGCTTCAGATGCCCCAATAATCGGGTCTTTTTGGTCTTTCTATCATTTGTAGGTTCAATGGTGTACCCCATGAATATGACGGGCATCCCTTTAGATAGTATTAGTATTAGTAATGGCCGCATGGTGCAAGAAAGCCTATGGCTTATGCTGCACCAGCCAAAAAAAAAAAAAAAAAAAAAACCCGAATAAAACAAAGATAAAAAAAAAAAATAAATAATAATAATAATTAATAAATGAAAAGGAAATTAAACCTATCATCCTATGCACTTCCCTCACCCGAAGGTACTATCCAGATGACCTTTGAATTTCCCCAAACTGTCAGCCTTTACCACCCATGTAGGCAACTTATTCCAGTAATTTATAACTCGCTGGCTGAAATAAAACTTCCTGCAGTCCAATCTAAACATTTCCCTGTGTAACTTGAATTTGTCCCCTAGTTCTAGCATCATTTATAATCTTGAAAATTTCGTCCTCATTCATTTTACTGATGCCTCTCAGAGCCTTAAACACCTCAATCAAATCTCCTCTAAGGTGTCTAGTTTCCAAACTCTGCAACCCACATATTCAAAGTCTTTCTTCATAGGGAAGCCCTTTTGCCGATCTCACCAGGCGGGTTACCCGTCTTTGCACCCTTTCAAGAAGCTTGATGTCTTTCTTTAGGTGCGATCTCCATACTTGAACACAGTATTCCAAGTGTGGTCTAACAAAAGCCTTATATAATGGGATTATCACGTCCCTATCTCTACCTTGCAAAAGTTCAATAGGACACCATGGGCCTTCCTTGCAATCTGTTTACAATGCTCAGAGAATTTCATGTCTGACCGTATTGTAATGCCCAGTCCCTTTCCTCCAGTACTGGGTTTAGTTGAACTCCACCAAGTGAAGAAGTTATTCTGGAATTACTGTTTCCCAGGTGTAATACCTTACACTTCGTTGGATTAAAGCATAGCTGCCATTTTTCTGACCATTCCTGAAGTCTATCTAGGTCTCTCTGAAGAAACTCAGCTTGACAGTGATCATTAACTACTCTACCAATTTTAACATCATCTGCAAATTTAGACATCACGCCCTCTATCCCTTCATCGATGCCGTTTATGAAAATTAAAAACAACAGTGGTCCTAATACTGATCCTTGGGGAACCCCACTTCTTACATCAACCCAGTCTGAGGAATAGCCATTTATCACAACCCTCTGCCTCCTGCCCTGAAACTACCTGCTATCCATCTAAGGATTTTCCCAGTGATTCCAACCTGTTCCAGCTTATAAAGCAAGTCATGTGGGACTGAGTCAAAAGCTTTGCTGAAATGTGAATAAACAATGTTGAAATTATTCCCTAAATCCATCTCGTGAGTGACCCTTTCAAAATAGCGAACCAGTTTTGTTAAACATGATTTTCCCTTTACAAAACCATGCTGAGTATCCTTGAGAATTTCAGTTCTATCCAAATGATCCTGAATTCCACCCTTGATCATTGTCTCCATGATTTTCCCTACCACTGAAGTCAGACTGACAGGTCGATAATTTCCAACTTCACTCTTAGAACCACCCTTATGTATGGGAGATACATTGGCACTTTTCCATCCAACGGAATCTCCCCAGGGTCTAGTGATGCTCGCATAATTAGCCTCAATGGTTCAATGCACTTACTTGCCGCCTCCCTTAAGATTATAGGGTAAATTCCATCAACTCCAGGAGCCTTACTGGCTTGTAGGCTCGAAAGTTTTTTCATTAAATAATCTTGCGAAATTTCAATATCATTAATTACATATTTTTCAACTTCGCTTCCACAATTTCCCATTGCCACAAAAGGTTTTTCATTTGTAAATATTGATGCAAAATAACTATTGAGTTCATCTGCAGCGGCAGCTGGTATATTTAATACTATCCCCTTTCCCTTACGTAAAGGTCTGATCTGGTTTTTCCTGCTCTTCTTGCCATTTATATATGTGAAGAATTCCTTATCTTCCCCCCAGGCACCTCCGTAGCCAGGTGGGCAGGAGCAGCAGTGCGTAGCACATGCTTCTTGATTAGACCGGGGTTCAAGCCCGTGACCACCAAATACGGAGGATGCGGAAAGGTAAGGGAATGACCACTGCATATCCCGGAGCAATATGGCCTTAGTTGCTAATGCTCCGAAAACCAAAATAAAAAAATTTTTATCTCCCCCCCCCCGTTTGCTCTGTTTACTAGTGCTTTCTCATAAACTGCCTTTGCCTGTCGAACCTTTTTCTGTTGCTCTATTACAGATCATCTTGTAGCTGTTATAGGCTTCAGTACTTTTTATTGCTCTGTAACCTTTCCATGCCACCTTTTTCTGCTCGAGTAATGTGGCAACTTCACTATTCATCCAACTTGGAACCCTCCTCGTGGAGTATTTTTTTAATGGTAAATGCGCATTCAAGGCATCTGTGATTAATGTTTTAAAAGCATACCACAGTTCAATTGTATTCATTCTCTGTGCGATATCTACCCAGTTAATAGAGGCCATGTAGTACCTTAAGGCATCGTAATTTCCTTTCTGAAATTAAAACCCATTCCTTTGCCTTTTGCTACTGCTACCTCTTTCATCATCATCCACCATAGAACTCCGTGATTCCTTCCTGCTACTGGTTCCTCTACTGTCAGCCCTGTTATGTCATCTGATTCATGAGTGATTCATGAATGGTCTAGGATATTCTTTTTTCTAGTACTTTCATGTTGATACAAATAACAAATAATACAAATAATCCTGACATGTTGATACAAATAACAGTCAATTAGTTGATTTAAAAATTTTGTTCCCCATGTCGAGTGTAAGGCGCCTCCATAGCTAGGTGGGCAGGAGCAGCAGTGTGTAGCACATGCTTCTTGATTAGACCGGGGTTCGAGCCCATGACTACTAAATACGGAGGATGCGGAAAGGTCGGGGATTGACCACTGCCTATCCCCGGAGCAATATGGCCTTAGTTACTAATGCTCTTAAAAAAAAAAGTCTAGTTTTCTTCCCATTTTCTCCAGTTAATTAGAGGCAAATTGAAATCACCCATAATAAGACATTGGTGCTTACTTGCCCATTCCATTTGCATGTAGAGGCTTTCGTCATAATCTTCACAATCACCTGGTCTGTAGATTACTCCTACTCGCATTATACCTTTGTTTCCAACTATCTCACACCATACAGATTCTATACCAGCATGTGAAACGTCTGAATCCGGGAAAGCTATCGTCGCACTCAGGTTGCTTCTGATAACAAGCATTACCCCACCACCCCTTCTATCTACCCTATCCTTCCAAAATACATTATACAAGCCATACTGAAACTCATCATCCCCAATTTCCGGGTGGCACAACGTCTCCATAAGCCCTGTTATGTCCACATTACTTGTTTTAACGTTTTAACTTGTTTTAACTGTTTTAACGAGCAGTTCGAATTCGCTCATTTTATTCACGACACTTCTAACATTACTATATAAACAATTAAGACTTACTGTTCTTGTATATTTAACAACCCTAACACAACCCTTGAAGTTTTTTAGGCTCGCTTCACTGGCATTAGCTACCCGCTCCTTGAAACGTTTCTGCCCCCAGAACATCTAGATAATATGTCCAGTTGGGGTAACAGATAAGAACTCTTGAGGTATGTGCAACAGTTACTTTGACCAATATTATCAGATAAATGCGTGTCAGTATTACCCACATCCCCCCCTAACTAGCAGTTTCTCTGAACCTTTAAGGTATATTCAATAATACTGGCAAAAACGTTTGCACCACCTTTGTTTAAGTGTATCCTGTCTCTACAAAACAAATTCCTTCTACCTACAAGTGTGGGCCATGCTGATAAAAATTCCTTCCCCCCCCCCCCCCTAAAGCTTTGCAGAGTCCTTCAAGTCTTGAGTTAATCCACAAGGCTTTTAACATATAATCCCTCCTATCGTGTCTGGGCAGAATTGCAGACACATAGACATTGTGGCCTAGCTCGTGGCATTTCCTCAGCATGGTCCTGTACTTTTCCAACAAATCGTCAGATCGTGTACGTTTAATGTCATTAGTTCCCACATGAATAATAATATTCTCTTTATCCCCCTTAAAATCTGACAATCTGTTGGTAACATCATTAATAGTTGCTCCTGGCAGACATACCGGTTCTCCACCTATCCTTATTAAAAAAAATATTCCCTGTTTCCCTGACAATGGAGTCTCCTAATAAAACGTGTCCTTTTTGAACCAGAGTAGTTTGCACTTGGTTTTTCTGTTTTGAGGCCCGGATCAGGTGTACATCAATTGGTAGATTGCTGGAGTCTTGAGTCCCTGATGAGCTCCCAGATGCATTATTCTCGAGGGCAAGCACCCATATTTTCCGTGACTCAAATTGTTCCATCAGTGCACCAAATTGTAATTCAAGATCGGTGCACTCCTTACATCGATCACAAAGAAAAGAATCCCCAGGTGAGCTATGATTAGTCACCAGGTCGACCTTGGAAAACATTTCACAGGTTCCGCAATGGATTAAATCATGACTCACCTGTAAATCGCCATCGGCTATTTCCATGTAAGTCACGATACCCTGTGACATGTTTAAGGCAGATCTCGTAACTACCATTATAAAATTAGCTAAATATCAATGAAAATGAACTTTAAAAAATTATATCTATAATATTATAAAAATCAATCTGTTACAGGAAAACCTATAACAAAATAATCCAACAATATCTAAATAAATCAAATATTTAAAAGCAATAATCAACAGTAATCCAATCAACTGAACTGAGGAGCCCTGACGAAGCGCGTCCGCTCACCTCGAATGCCAACACTCGAATTGTTTTACTACTGTAATAGGTAGTATGACAGGCCACACCTGACAATCTACTGGTCCAGCAGGAGAACCCCTAAAGCACCTGCATACTGACAGTCCTGCATGCGCGGGTTATTGTTAGAAGGATTGATCTCTGGATTGAATCAAGAATTCTTTTATTTACAGCCATGGCTGTCTTGTGGAACCAGATTGGAGCAGCATATGAGATTGCTAGTATAAATGTAGCCTTATATTAGAGAGAGAGAGAGAGCGTTTTCTTTTTCAGGCCCCAGTCGCTCCTTGTAACACGGGCAACCAGTGCAGAGTAGTTTCTAATTTTTATTCTTAGTTGCTTGAGGTGAGGTTGGAAGGAGAGATTGTTGTCAAGGATGACACCTAAATATTTCATATGAGTGGAAAGCTTTATCATTTTTCCTTTTATTTTAATTTGCGGAGGTCTTCTGATATTTAATGATCCTTTGAGAAGGATAACGTTGTTTTTGTTGGTTCAATTTGTAGGAAGTTTTCTTCTGCCCATTGTTGTAGGATCTCTAGGGCATGGTTTGCCTGTATCTCCAGTTGGGGCGTGGAGTCTGCCGCCACCATCAGTGCAAGGTCATCTGCGAAGACTTGACACTTTACTTCCCCCAAGTTGGTGTCAAGAAAGTCGTCAAAGACTATATTCCAAAGCAGGGGGCCAAGAACGGACCCCTGTGGGCATCCTCTATGGATATTTCTTGTTATTCTTTGGAAGGATGCTATGATTTCAATTCTTCTTTGGGACAGGTATGCTTTGATAGTATTGTAAAGGTTTATGGGAGCATGCGCTTTGCGGAGTCTGCCAAGGATGCTCAGTCACCAGAGGGAGTCGAATGCCCCGCAAAATCCACAGCGATCACCAGAAAGTATTTACTTTGGCATGCATTGGCAGTATTTATAAGGTTCCTGATCTCTTCGATTGTTGACAGTCCCAGCCTGAAGCCATATTGGTTTGCTGCTTCGAGGTTTGCTGTGGAGTAGTACTGTTGAATCCACTTGTATAAAAGTCTTTCATAGATCTTGCTCAAGACCGACAGCAAAGCAATGGGCCGATAGGAGGTCAGAAGAGTTGGATTTCTGTTAGGATTTTTTAGGATTAATTTAGTATTCGCAATTTTCCAGTCCTTGGGGAAGTACCCCTGTTTCAGACAGCAGTTATAGAGTCGAAGTAGGAGTCCTGGTGTTAAATCCACAACACGCTTTATGATTTCTAGTTCAAGCATATCCTTGCCCGGACATTTCCTAGTTTTTATCTGTGCAGCAGTGCTCTGAAGCTCTTCCTGAGTGAACGGCTGTTTTTGGTTGTCAGTGGCGTAGTCATTGTGGGTAAACCTGTTCCTTGAAGATGGAGTTGAGGATGTTTTCAATTGACTGCTCCCACGATGCTGTAAGCAGTCCCTGCGGTGTTCTGGTAGTAGTAAGGACTTCCCCCCGGGGAGTTTGTTGGTGGTAACTTTATATACCACCCCCCAGGGATCTGTGTTTCCCGTGTTGGAGGCGAGTTGCTCCCAGGAGTTTCGTTTGTTTCTGCTGATCGAGTTCGTATATAGGTTTCTGGCAGCCTTGTAATGCTGTCTCATGACTTCTACTTCAACAAACGTGCAATGGGGAAAGGGAGGGGCTGGATGGAGTTTGAATACGGAATGATTTGCAGTGGTAGGATCGTGGGCCAGCATCTCAGCAAGTGCGGGCCAGCATCTCAGCAAGTGCTGGCATTTGTTGGCTGTCCAAGGGCAACTGTAGTAAAGGTGTGGCAGGAATGTTACAAAGAAGAGCACATAAGCACCCAAAATGCCGGGACGGGGAAACCACCACTGGTTGACAGTCGAAGCAAAACACAGTTAGCGCTAGCCAGGTGGGTAAAGTGCCTGCCTGGCAACCCAAAGGGCGCGGGTTTGAATCCCGCCTTGGTCTTGGATCAGAGTAAAATGCAAAAACTTTGGGAGGTGCATTATGGCCACAGAAGCCGATGTGCCAACAACTAACAAAAAAAAAAAAAAAAAACACAGTTAGCACATTATGCTCAGGACAACATATGGCTCATGATTCCTCAGATAATGGAAGACTACAACCAGGGTGCCCAGAGAAATGTTTCCAAACACTTCATTCTTAGATAGGCCTGTGGAGTAGGTGACTTGTTCATGTGTCCATATTGACTGAATGTCATTTGACACCTCTGCTTGTAGTGGGCATGGGAGTACCATTCCTGAACGTTGGACTACTGGAAAAGTGTTGCCTGGTCTGATGAATCAGGGTTCCAGCTTCATTGTGCCGATGGACAGGTGCGTGTTCTTGAAAGACGTGGATGGCAAGCAGGTGAACAAGTGCAACCACACTGCATGGTTGGATAAAAACAGGCCATTGGCAGTGGTATCGTGGTTTGGGTGATGTTTTCATGGACTTTACTAGATCCCCTTACCCCTATTGAACACGCACTGCCAGATCCTGCCCTGGCATTGTTTTGGATCAAGTTTTGCTCTACATGGTGACCATGTATCCAGATGTCACTGGTCTCTTTCAACAAGACAACATCCCATGTCAAAAGGTCCACAAATTTGTGGGATTCAAGGATTATATCCAAGCATTATATCCAAGCATTATATCCCCTGATGTCAATCCTATCAAACATTTGTGGGACACATTATTCACCAATCCATGCCAGTGCCTGATAACATTGCTGAAATCTGGGATGTCCTTCTGCCTAGCTAGTCCAGAATACCTGAGGGCACTTTCTGTGGTCTTGTGCAGTGAATGCCATGCTGGGTAAGTGGTTATCATGGTGAAAGGCAACCCAACATGCTATTAGGTAGGTGATCATAATGTTTTAGCTCATGAGTGTATATATTTATTTCTTAGCTGAGAAATTTATTTATTGCTTAAGAAATAAATTAAGTTCATGGAGAAGTGTTGCTCCTTTCATTAATGACTTTATTCAGTGTCATGCTTTTCAAATGCCATATTACTGTAACTGAGGTTTGTCTATATTTTTACTATGATCCCTCCCCCTTTCTTTTTTGAGTGCAGATTAATATTATATGTACTTCTTGACTTTTCCCTCTCTGACTTATTCATGAATTATAGTTTTAATGATCAAATAGAAATTGTTTGTTACAGTTGAAGCTACAGAGAATATTATACAAGCTTCCGGCTGCAGTTGTGAAGAGGTTGCATAAGTAAGTAATAAAATATGAATGCCTAGTTGATCTTTTTTATTCTGTTTTGTATAAACACAGTAATTTAATGCATTTGTTTTTAATATAAAATAATATTCACACATGCACTACAAATTCTGCTTTCACTTCATGATTGATTGCATATATGGGTTGTAAAACCTAAAGATTTAGAATACTTGAAATATAAATTAGATAATTTACTTTGGAGTCAAGGATCTGTGAATTATATGCAATATATGAATTATATGAACTACATGCTCTCAACCACTAAGTCAGGGAATATCGAAATATGAATCTCTGGAGATGTAGTATTGCATTAGAATGCTATATGGTTATTCTCAATTTTATGAGAAAAATCAGAACAACTCAGACAAGTTTCTTGTTGGTTATGTAGTTTTGAGGGACACGCAAAGTGTTATCTATCTTGGGGATAAAGAAACAACATAGCGTAATTTTTTTTTAGATTTCTGATCAGGAAATAATCACTAGGGGCCATGTCTGGACTGTAAAGTGAGTAGTTTAACTTCTGGAGTCTACAATTTCTCAGAACAGCAATCCCTTTATAGGATTCGTGTACAGAAGCATTGTCACAAAGAAGAATGGCATTTGTATCAAGTTTCCTCTTCTTTGTTCCTTTACTTTGACTGATTTTCGAGGGCAGCTGTACATCCAGTGATTTTCTTATGTGGTATGTAGTCTATCAAAAAAAAAAAATCCCTTCCCATCTCAAAAAGTGGTGGCCATTATCATTTTGACAGAGGGTCGAGTCCTGAATTATTTGTTGTTGTGCTTGGCATGCTAAATCTTTGGATGCTACCCTACCATAAACACTCATCCTGATTTTTTTCAGGATGGGTGTTTATCCACAGTGTTTCCATTGCATGGGTTCCTGTTTTTTTGTTGTGCTTGTTGTGCTAAATCTTTGGATGCTACCCTACCATAAACACTCATCCTGATTTCTTTCAGAATGGGTGTTTATCCACAGTGTTTCCATTGCATGGGTTCCTGTTTAGTTTCTGGATCCCAGTGATGAATCCACATTTCATTACCATTATAATTCTTGAAAGAAACCTGTAGATTTCTTTCAAGAATTCGTCATAGGTTTGAATCCTGCATTGTTTCTGAAGTGGTATGAGCATTTTTAGTAAGCTTAATGTGTTCAGGTGTTCAAGGATGGTCAGTGTCGCTCCCCTCAGATGTATTACATTTTTTGGCAGTTACAGACACTAATATATCTATTCTGCATAACCAGCCCTTTGATTTTTTGACAAAAATTCTAGAGTTGTCACTTCCATTGGTCATCCCAGCAGAGATCAGCAGTCATATTATGTGGTTTCTTGACTCCATTCAAAAATTTTATGATATCCCGATGCTCCACTTTGTGACATCTGTGTTTTCCTTTCAGTTGCTACTTTAAATCTCTTGTGTACTTCACTGTATGAGCTGGACATATGCAAAAGATACAGATTATATTATGATAAAACTACAGCTTTTTTATATATCAAACATATTTATAGTCAGTGTAAATAATTATTGAATGCCCCTTATACATACATTACATACATTACTTGAAGCATGTTAATTTAAATTGTTATGTTTATGAAAGGCTCTAAGAACAATAAAAAATTGTGTGATATATATCCATGTTGGTAAAATGCAGTTCCAACTGCTAAAACTTCATACTTTGACCATAACTGCAAACTTTATCCCTGTACAGAATATAGACAATCCAATGGAATTCTTCTTTTTTTTTTTTTTTTAAAGAAAATAAAATTGGCCACACCCATAATAGCCATATAAGTCACACTTCAATTTTAAAATCATTAATTTTTTTTGAAAAAATAAAAATGCTAATGATATTTGGCACTTTTTTCACAAATTATTGCTAAAAATTTTAGTGCCATGTAGTTTTAGAAATGCTTATAAGCCACACTCCAATTTTAAAAGCATCCATTTGGGAAAAAAAAGTGTGAAGAATATTTGAGCAAATACTGCAATTACATTATTGCATAATTTGCTCAAATGATACTTGAGTAATGTTTTGTTTTGTTAGAATACTTGACTAATGTATTGTTTTGTTAGAATAAAGGTATTTGTAACTTTTTTTTTAATAATTAAAATTTTTAATATCTCATTATTTAATTATTTAAATTATTTGGGGTATTCATTAGTACTATTATTCACATTAGTATTATTCACCTTTAGGTATACAGTTACCTAAAGGTAATCAGACATACCTCAGAACCAGAGATCTATTTGGTCTGGAAAACCAGTGTATATCAGTTTGAAAGATAGCAATTTTAAATATAAGTAATTAAAACTGTGCCCCTCATGAGGCATATCACATGTATTTGGGCAGCTTGAAGCGTAGTTCTAAGTTACTGTCCCATCATATTCCATATATACCCATTTAGAGATAAATTAAATTATTTAGGTTGGCCTGAGAAACATTGTGGAAGAGGAAACGTTTCCACAATGCTTTGCAGGCTAGTACGAGGAGGGACCAAGTGTTGTCTTTTTAGAATAAAGGTGTTTTGTAACTTTTTTTTTTTTTTTTTTTATGATGACACAAAAGGTGTGGTGTTAGAATTTATAGTACAGTAAATCCTCGCTAATTCAGAATAATTGGAGGATGGGTCATCCGGATTATGTGATAATCCAGATTAGTGAAGCAAAAAATAAGCCTTAAAAGAACAAAAACTTAGAACACAAATAAATGAAAAATTTAATAAATAAAATATAGGAGTGCTGATGAAAATTAATAAAAAAAAAGCACTTTAGAGCCTTTATTTAAAAACTATAAAAAGACAATACATTTATCCATCGATAGTATTTTTATACATTTATCAGGTGGCACTGGCATTGCACGCCAATGCCACTTGATCCTTGCTGTGAATACAACTTAAATACAGCATCTTCCAGCAACACTTGTATTGGCTTTTTTAATATCTGTCTGTCTGTTTGATACACTGCTTTTATTGAATTTTAAAGAAAACATCTTTATAGATTCTTTTTATTTCTTAACATCTGACACAGTCTATTGGCAAATACCTAATTCTTCAGCAATTTTTTTTCAGGAGCACCATTTTCAAGTTGTTCAATCACTTTGAGCTTGTTAATGATAGTTAAAATAACATGTTTTCTTTTTATTCTACTTTTCAATTCTTTAGAACCCATAATTATATAAAATATGTTAACATATTGATGTATATATATCAATATACATATACGTATAATATATTATAGTATAATATACGTATATGTATACATATGCATATAAAGAAGTATGCAAATGAAGTGTATAAGCAGTAACATCCGTCTGACTCAGACAGAGTCAACAACAGTACTGAACAACACGCAAGACAGTGTAATGTATATTCCTCTCTGACTGTGCAGAGAGAGAGAGAGACAGATGGAATATGCATTACCTACATCTGCCTTCCTAAATCCTTTATCTTTCAAAGTACTCAACTGTGAACAGAATTTTTCATATTTTGATCCAGATTATCCAACATACGGATTAACTGTAACCAGATTAGCAAGGGTTACTGTACTCCAGTACCATATATGGGTTGAAGGTTGAGAAGGCAGTAGTTACTTGTGACACTGAACTTTAATTTCTGTAAATTGTAATTTTCAGGAATACATGGGTAGGAAGGTTGTTACAAAGAACAAATAGAATGACTTTAATATGTTCACTGTTACTTATATTTGAGAGAGCATTCAATATGTTGTAATTTTTGGAATGTTGAAAAACATCAATTTTTGCTCAGGGATTAAAAATTTTATATAATTAAGAGAACTGATCTTCAGAGGGTAGAATGGGACTACTGGATTTCTCTGACCAGTTGGGTTATTTTTGTTTATGACATCATCTCCCTTCTCATTGAGATAAATTGAGCTTGTGTCCAAGGAACAACTGGCAGAGGATCCACAATATTGATTCTAAAGTGCCAAAGTAATAATTCTAGTGAAATTGTGTAATTATTATCTCTTAATAGAAATAGAATGATTAAATGAGGAGGAAAAGGATAGTTTGGTATATTTAGAGTTAAACAGTGATTAGATGTTCAGACTGATTTGGAAGAAAGAGGTGGAATTAATAAGTCCCACTTCAGAAGATTGATGGCCATGGAAATATCTGTAGAGAAGGCATGCTTTCCACTTTATCACAGAAGCTGAGTGTGTGTGTATAAGGGGCTGATCATAATTGTTTGACTTCCACATTTTGATAAAGTCTGGGAACTTAAAAGATGATTTTAGAGCCCCACTCTGTATGTGTCCAACAATATTACATAGGAGGGCAGCTTTGAGAGATTTGTATAGAATCAGTATCTTTTTAGAAGAAAAGTAACTGCAAAAGCAAAAGAGAGAACATAGATTTTTTTTTTCAGAGGAAGTAATATTTCTAATATGCTAATGCCAGAAAAAGCTAAAAGTCAGGGTTATCCCCAGTAAAGATATGTGATCTTGTCAAGAAATCAGTGTTGTTGAATATGAACATGATGGAAGACCCTTTGTTATGAGAGATATGACAGGAATGAGTTTTAGGATTGAAGATAACTTTATTCCTCACTGCTGGAAAACTGATGTGAAAATGGCAAAGGAAAGTTCTAGATGCAATGTTAATGTAATGTTGATCTGTGAGATTACCTTGAACAAAAAACAGTGGTGAATGGCTGTCACACGGGATGGCATTCCATATAATTCCTAGTTTTATTTTTATCTCTTTTTTTTTTTTTTTTTTTGTTTGTTTTTGTTGAGTGTAGGCAGGAACATCTTTTTCACAAGGATATTGCTGCAGCACATGAAACCTTCTGACCTTACTCTCTAAACAAAACTATTCTCATTCACACTTATTCTCATTTATCACTAATGATAATCTGTTACCATTCTTCATTCCAGCTGTTGTTCTCTCTCTCTCTCTCTCTCTCTCTCTCCCTCTCTCTCTCTCTCCCCCCATCACCCTCCCAACTTTTTGTATATGATGAGATTAAGTTAAGAGGAGTTAGTACAGCCACTCCCTAACTTACGTAAGGGTTGCATTCTGCAGAACTCTGTAAGTCTGAATTTCCTTAAATGCTTATGCAGCACTCACAACTATGCTTGCTGAATTTGATTGAAGCAAAAAAGAAATGTTCGACGAACGTGTAAATAGAATTATTTATTCTTTTTTTTTTTATTTCACACGCAGGAAAAATTACAAAAAGTGTGCTTCGAAATGTATGATAAAAAGATTAAGGCAAGTGCCAGTGCCAACTCCTCATGGACACTAGCATCTGAATCTTATTTTACATCCTTGTTATTAATAGCTTTCCCATCTCTGATATAGCACCTGAATGCTGTTTTGTGATCACTGTTGATCCTTTAACATGTTCTTTTATACACACATTGTCCTTTAAAATAGTATTCACTGTTGAAGCAGCGAGACCTAATTCCTGTGCAATGGATGACAAACTTTGTCCTGCTTCATACTGCTTAATCATTTTCATCTTCATTTCTAAATCAATTTTGTTTAATTTCTTAGCACTGCCACCACTTGCACTTTCCGTTGATCACTTTCCCTTCATCATTGTAATAAGTAAATAGGAATGAAGAGAAGATTCTGAAATTTTATTTATGCTTTTTTATGTGATTGAAGATTTCAGTGAAGGGGAAACACATTTCACCATAATAATAATGTAAAAACCCACATAATCCCAGTTATTGGTAGTATTATCTCAAAGGCAATAAAATCGAGTTTACTACCTCTTATAATAGTTTGTAACAGAAAAGCCCAATAAACTGGAAAATGCAAATTGTTTTTATTGTTTTATAGTCATGACCTCCAGAAATGTGCTTTAGAAAAATTTCACAAAGGCATTCAAAAGTGATTCTTATAATGACATAAATTTGTATAAAACTAATACAATTTCCATTATAAAAATGACCTTTTTTTTTAGAGAGATGACTAATATTTGTAATATGTTTAGTTATATAACGAAAATTTCAACTTCCGAAGTCTTGGAACGAATTGACAAAAAAAAAAAAAAAAAAAAAAACCGTGTTATTGGGTTTACATTATGATATTTTCACAATACCTCCATTTATTCCTACAGAATGCAAAATACATTTCCATATTTTTTTTCAGTTTTCACCGGCTGGCAAAAACTTACATAAAGTTGAATTTTCGTAAGTCAGGGAGTGCCTGTATTAGCATTAGCAATTTAGTGCAAGGAAGGAAGGAAGGAAGGAATGAAGGAAAGTACAGTCTTTTCTGCACTAGCCAAAAACAATAACAAAATAAATAATTAAATAAGAAACATATAGGAGTTTGCATGCACAATATAAATGCCATCCTGCCTCTGTCGGTCATCTAATAGTGCTTGATATTGGATGTCCCAAAGATAAATTTGATTTCTATAATCCTTCTCAGAGTCAAATCTATCAGTCACAGCCAGCCGGTGAATTATCCAATCCTCTGTTTATCTGGGTGTTTGAGAACATGGATGATGACTATCAAGGTACACTGACGCCAATGTCAACCAGTGGTCCTAGGATTTCATTCAACATGTTTATGACCTGCATGGTGTAAAAATGTAATGCCATTTTAAAACTGTGACATAATGAATACTTTATGTTGCCAACCTTTTTTTGTATATATCTAGATATATACAAAATTCCAAAATATTTTCCAACTTAATAGTGAACAAGTGTTAAAGCAAAACAATGTTTTAATTTAATTTATTCTTTTGTATGTGTATGCAAGTGAACCTGCTTGACTTATTTGATTGTTTACATTTGTTTAAAAAAAATGTAAAGCAGGTTTCATGGTATTATCAATTTTATAATAGTAAGAAAATTTTTAACCTTGGTTTTATTTTGCAGTAAGAACATCACCTGAGACGTATAAATTTTATTGTCTTTTATGTAGAGAACGTTATCGCAAATTAACTTGGGAAACACCAATTCCCGCTTCACATAAACTAACAGATTTGGAGATCACTGAATTTGTTGAAAGCATCAAGCACGTTGTCCTGTTATCCATGTTTAGTAAAGGTGGCAGTGCAGATTCAGCTGTGGCGCTTCAGAATCTGTCCATTTTACGCCCCGAGCTTGTCATTCCACCAGTTTTGGAAAGGTATTTATTAATTTTTGCTTTTTACTTTATTTTTATTTTTTACTTTTTAATTATAAGTAATTTTATATTTTTCACCATAGAAAATTACCATTATTTCTAGAAATAAATTTCCATTTATACTTCATGTGTCCACTGCAGTAGAGATACTTATACCTTCATTGTGACCGTCTTTATTGCAGCAGATAAACAATGCAACTATTAACAATGGACCCTGCTTATTTTTGTCGCAGAATATGGGATCAGTTTCACAACATACATATGGGTGTGCACCCATGTCTGCATACATCCTAAACTGCAGTCAACCCAAGTGAATTACCAAAATATTAAATTAATACGTACAGATTTTTCATTTCTTTCTTTTTTTTTTTTTTTCATGTTTTTTCACATTTTTTTTAATGTAAAATTTGACCTCCTCTTTCTAGAAGTATACCTTGTTTAAAGGACCCACAATGTGCAAATTTTACATCAGGAATTAGCTTAAATGGTATTTTTCACTTTTATTCTTTCTAGGCGATTGAATGTAACTGATGGGTTTTCTTTTACATGACTATAAGCATGGCAAGAATATACCATCTGTATGATTACCAATCAGTGGAGAGCCATTGGAGAGATGGAGGCAGGTTCTTCAGTGTATCTAAAAGTATCATCTCAAGGCCACAAAAACAATTCTAGGAAACTGCATGAACAGTGAGTGCTGCACATTAGTATTAGTAATGGCAAATAATGCAAGAAAGTAAGCTTATAGAGAGAGCATCAGCTAAAAAAAACCTTACCACCTCATCTGCCTATTCCCCCCAAGAATTTGTTTAGTACTTCCTTGAATTTATTCAAATTATCCACATGCACAATGCCAGCTAAAAGTTTTAATAATCGACTACCTGCTAGCTGAAAGAAAATTTACACACATCTATCCTGCAAACCATTCTTCTGGATTTAAATTTATGCCGCCTCATGCATGTTTTCTGAGTAATCCATTTAAGGCTCTAAACATCCCAATCAGATTTCCTTGCAGGTGCCTAGTCTCCAGAAGCTGAACCTTAAGAATTGAAGCCTTTCTTGGTAAGAGCACTTATTTCACTTCTCTGCACCTATTTCAGCAGATCTACATCCTTCCTAAAATGAGTCCTCCAAAACCTGTATACAGTACTGAAGATATGGCTTAACCATGGCCTTGTACAAAGGAATAATCTTCTTATCCCTGCTAAACAAAGTTCCTGTATATCATTGACAAAACCCCTTGAGCTTTCCTGGCAGCCTATTTGCACTGGTCAGAGAACTTCATATCTGACTGCACAGTTACTCCCAGGTCTTTTTAATCTTCCACTCTGCTGAGTGTAGTACTGCACCAAATGCAATTATAGGGATATCAGAGACATGGTGTCACTCAGACATAAGCGATGCTGAATTTGAATATGGGAGTGCAATATATACAGGAAAGACATAGTTTATAATGTATAGTGTTTATTGTCATGTGACACTGTGGTCTCCCCTAAAACTGCATAGTATACTCTGTCACAGTGCAAGCTCTGTAAACACCGAGAGGTGTAAGTTTTGGTCTGCATAGTTGATCTGCATAGTGTAATGTTGGTCTGTTTTTCCTCTTGCATTTAGCTGTGCGGCCCCTAGTAGGATCCCATATTGCCTCTCCATTGTCCACAAGAGGCAGCTGGATATAGTCTCTTGTGGGGGCAAACCCTGGTCTGTGCCTGAGCTTGCCAGGGAGGGCCCCGGAACGAGGAGAGAGAGAGAGAGAGAGAGAGAGAGAGAGAGAGAGAGAGAAGAGAGAGAGAGAGAGAGAAGATTTCGGAAGGTGAAAAGAGAGCAGGGGAGACAGGGAAGGTGCGAGGGAACAGATGAAGATAAAGAAGGTGGATGATAGGAAAACTGTCCACGAGGAGATAGAGGGGCACCCCTGTGGAAGGAGTACATCCTCCACAGGGGAGAGTCTGTCAAGAACAGTAAAAGTTTTGTAGTGGTAGTCCACCAGGCAATTATTTTATGGAGAGGTAGGGGAAGGGATATGGGATCAATTGGGGATAAAATGATAGGGCCAGGGTGCCCTATGGGGGGATAGGAGATTGCACTGGCTCTCTGTATGAGATCTCACACTGGCCAGACCAGCTGGAGCTGACAGTTCCCATGCCATGCCTCAAGGAGGGAAAAGACATGACATCAGCATGACGGAAGGACTGCTAATAGTTGTCCGGTCTGCAGTCTAATTTGCGGGGCCTTCAGAACACACACACACACACACACACACACACACACACACACACACACACACACACACACACACACACCCCACATATTCATCCCATCTATACACCTGTCATATATACATATAGACACATACACACTTTTTTTTTTTTTTTATATTAGTTAGTGGCAGACTGAATAGGAGCACATAGGACAACTCCCTCACACATATCATTTGCATTCAACAGGATGCAGGGGGCCTAATTCGAGCCCATGACCACCAAACACCGAGGATGCGGAAAGGTCAGGGAATGGCCACCGCATATCCCCGGAGCAATATGGCCTTAGTTGCTAATGCTCCTAAAAACCAAATAACAAACAAGCAGGGGGCCTAAACATGAAAACTGACAGAACATTAATAAAAAAAATTAATAAAAAAATAAATAATAAATAAAAAAAAATAATAATAAAAAGAGATATAGAATTGCAACATTTTCAAGTTCACAGTTTCAAAAATATATCTATTACTAATATAGCCATAGAAAATAATACTGTTAAAAAAAAATTGAGTTTAGAAAACCTCAACTTTCTAAAGTATAAATCACTTTATCCATATGGGCTCAAAACAACAAATTCAATGGACAATGTTTTACCAGCAACAAGCAAGACCAATCTGTTTATAAAATTTTCCAAATGGTAAAAAGACCAACATTAAGAGATGTCCAAAAATGCCATCAATAATATTGATAAAAAAAACACATACAGCCAGTAAAATAGGTAAATTTTCAGAACTTTTAAAATCATGGGATAATTCAGTTATAAATATTAAACATATACAAGAAATTGTTTTTGGTTTAAAAATTAGTATGCTAAGAGCCTTATTTAAAAATAAGTAGCACATATAGCTATAATAATCAGCACTTAAATCATTTATTGAAAGATATATTCAAATTCAAATTGGGTAATATATCATTAAGCACCAAAGAATATCTCAACTTCACATTTCTAAACATAGTTATGGATAATTTTTATACTGAACAGATTATCAAACAATTTAATTTTGCTCTACCTATTTCTAGCCCATGTATCAGTATATGTTTTAGTTACACTGAGCCAATAGGAGTAACTGTCTGCAATTACAAACAAGTGGCTAATAATCCCAATTTCAGCAAAGACTGGATGGTCTGTGGCAGCCAAGTCCTCTGCTTGCACCTTCACAATGGTGGGACTGTTAGTAACTCTGAGTATAACCTCCATGCACATGCACACTGTGGGTGACCACCCAGGTGTGAACCAACATAAGCAGGGGTCAAGGTGTAGCGCCAACACCACATGGAAGAATGCCACCCCTCTGTGTTACCAGGCAATACTAGGTGGTAGATGACTCTCATTAACTGGTGAAATACAACACCAGTTGATGAGATACAACACCAGTTGAAATACAACACCAGTTCAAGCCTCCAATAAGTGCCTAAAGGACCAAGTGGTCCTTTAGGCACTTATTGGAGGCTTGAAGTGGTGGGATCCATGTTTAGTCTCCAGAGCTAAGTTCTGGTCAACCCTTCCCCATCTCTTCCATCATGCAGTATGACTGATGACTTTTGAGGTAATGATGAACATCATGGCAAGATCCAATCTTCCATACATTTTGAGGGTACAGCTCTAAAACGGTATCGGATCAGCTAGTGTATAATCTTGCTACCTCTACTCTGCCAGATAGTGACTGGAGGGAGTCCAAGTAGTGTGTATGCGGGGGCCATTGTCGAGGCCACGTTATGTCAAGGATCTGGGTATATTCTTACCATGTGTATGCCATATCCAAAAATTTCATTATCTCATGCAGCATGCCCCCCCACTTTTTTTTTACTATCGACTACACCATGAATTGTCAAACTAATAGAGTAAGCTTATCTGCAAAAAGATCTAAACCTCCCAAACATTTCCTAGTTCATTTCACAAATATACATGGTCTCAATTCTAATCTCAACAATGTCCATTTCCACTTGCAATCTGCCAAACCCCATGTTGTTTTTTTTTTTTTTTGGTAGTTGTTGGTGCATCGGCTTCTGTGGCCATACTGCACCTCCCAAGGTTTTTGCAGTACTTTGATCCAAGCCCGAGGTGGGATTCGAACCCGCGACCTTTGGGTTGCCAGGCAGGCACTCTACACACCTGGCTAGCCCGGTTGGCCCCATGTACTTTTTCTGACAGAATCTCAGTTATCGGTTGATTCAACCACTGTTCATCTCAGTTGCCCAAATTATTCACTGTATGATTCCTTTCGCCTCAAAGGTGGTGCTTGTGCATATGTCCATTTCGATATTCTGTCAGAGACTTGGTAATTTGGAATCTCCTCATTTTGATCTTCTCTGGCTTAAAATCTCTCTACCTCATTGTGTCAAATTCATCTGTTGTCTCTACCATTCCCCCAACTCCACTAATCATTTGGAGCTCTTTGACTTCCTCTCTTTGCAACTTGACTTTCTCCAGTCCAACTTTCCTAACAGTGAGGTAATTTTCTTTGGTGATTTTAATGTTCACAACTCCAGCTGGCTTTCATTTTCTGGTCAAACCGACCCAGCTGGTCGAGATGCTGAGGCTTTTGCAATCACTAATGACCTTGCACAGATTGTTCATTTACCTACAAGAATACTAGACAATTCTAACCATGCAGCCAACACACTTAATCTTTTTCTCACAAACAACCCTTCTAAGTACACGGTCGAAGTGAGTGGTCCTTTAGGCACTTCAGATCACAACTTGGTGATTGTCTCTTCTCCAATCGAGCCTTTATCTCATGGCTATTCCCAACCTCATATTGTTTGGCATTACAAGAATGCAAAATGGGATGACCTGTGAGATTTCTTTTCTTCTTTTCCTTGGTCGGATTACTGTTTCAAAACTTCTGATGTCAATGTTTGCTCAGATCGTGCCAGTGAAATTATTCTTGTAGGAATGGAATCCTTTATTCCACATTCCACTTTAAAATCTCATCCTTTATCTAAACCTTGGTTTTCCAATAAATGTGCTAAAGCTGTTCAAGAGAAGAACATTGCATATTGTAATTAGTTTGTTTCCAAATCTTCAGATTCATTTTCTGCCTACACCGAAGTTTGCAACAATTGTAAAGCAGTTATTAATCAGTTCAAACTAGATTTTGAACAGGCTAAGGGCAGAAAATTGCTTCTTGCCCTAATGGTAGCTGAGCATTCTGGTCTCTTGCCAAAGCTATTGGCCTCAACTTTTGCCCATCTCTGCTCCCACCTCTGTCAAAACCAGATGGTTCTGTTGTCACTTTAGCCAAGGATAAAGCTGACCTGCTTACATCCCATTTTTCTTCCAACTCATGTATTAATGATCTTGCTAAAACACCTCCCACCATTTCTGTTTGCCATTTGCCAGTTTGTCTAAATTCAACTATACTAAAGAATATCTAAATAAAAAAAAGAATATCTAAGAAGCTAAAAATATCTTTTTCACGCTTCCTTCATACCATAAAAAACACACACTATTCACAAACATTTACTCATACACAAACATTCAATCATTACTGCATAGTTTACACAGATGACCTGGCACTCACATATATGCCACTTAACCTGCAAATATAACTATTTTTTTATACTTGCAGGTTAACTTCACGACAGACAATCATGCACCATGCTTGGGAAAAACCATGCTACAATCCCTATCACATATATGAACCCGTAACAATAATTGCCATTGTAATGCAAATCTGAAAGAATTCTTTTATCTCAAGCAGATACAAATATATGATAGTTTAATCCCTATAATTCCAAGTGATGTGTTTAAACCTTCTATATTAAAGTACCTATATCTGATTAAGCACATAATGGCCCTGTTACCCTGGATACATTAAACAACCACAACAGGGGAAAAAAAAAAAAAAAAAAAAAAAACCTATTTAAATGCTTTATATTTATGTTACATTTGAATATTATCAACATAGCATTTCATCAATACATTATACAATCCCAGATGACAATGTCCTTCCTGACACTAACCATCAAATTGCAGTGATGTCGCCATATAAACGTCTTTGAATAATATTGATAGGAATCAGTTCTCTGCATGTAAACTGTACATGGTTGAGTCTATGTACATAAAAAAAAACTATAAAATTGCAAATATAAAAATAAAATCTTCTTATTGTATATATATTAAGCTATACGTTATTTTTCCTTAAATATATATTTATTCCTGCTAAATAATAAAACAGTAATTCAAACAAAATTTGAATTCCAAAACAAATTTCCAAAATAAAGAAAATGAAAATTTATTTTATGGAAAATTTTGTTTCCACACCTTCATTGTTAGGGTATGCTCATTGGATGCTTAATCGTTTACAGTTTGGGAAAATATATGTAACTGTATTTTAGTGATGTTCTGCATTTGCCCAGAAATTAAATTTACAACATATGTTGTGTTTTTAGGTTATACTCATCTTTAGAAACTCTAACTGAACCACATCGACTGACTGCTGCTATGCATTGTGTGGTAGCTGTTTCTAGGTCCCTTGTTCAGAGTAACAAGTTCTTTCCTGATGGTCCATCACATGTCATTCCTCTGTTTATGGGTTCTTTACCTGGAATTGATCCTAATGATATTAAGAAATGCATGGTAAGATTTATCAGTATTATAAAAGTCATTAAATATATGCGCATATTTAATATTAGTAATATAGAATGTTTGAAAATTATCTTTACACTACTTGGTAATGTTAATATCAGCTGCCTCTGTAACCAAGTGGGCAGGAGCAGCAGTGCGTAGCACACGCTTCTTGATTAGACCAGGGTTTGAGCCCATGACCACCAAATATGGAGGATGCAGAAAGGTCAGATCAGGGAAAGACCACGCATATCCCCGGAGCAATATGGCCTTAGTTGCTAATGCTCCTAAAAAAAAAAAACAAATAAATAATATCAGCTTTTTCTCTTAGTGTAATAAAACAGTGAAATGCAGTGATGTGGATTTTTTTCCCTATAAAACTTCATCTTTCAAAATTTTCTTGTAATTTTTAACCTATTTTATATCTGTTCTAATACTTTATGTACATATATATATTTTTTATTTATTTATTTATTTATTTTAATAAAGTTTAACTTAAACCAGCCTGTTGGTCATTACTAGAAAATATAGTGATTATCTTGTCATATTTATTTGTCTTTTGTATAGATTATTAATGCAGATATCTGTATCTCTTGCTATGGCCTTAAGTATTGCAAGATGAAACTTCCTCCTAATACCACTTTACACCAATTTATACAACAAACATTCATGTGGGACTGTCAAAAGCTTTACTGAAACCTAAGTAAATGATGTAAATATTATTCTTTGCATCAAATTCTTAGTGACAACGTCATATTAGTTGGTAATATTGTTTTGACATATCTCCCTGAACAAAGCTAAGATGTCATTCTCTAATAATTGTATTTCTCTTGAGATAATCCTGTAATATAGCCTTAACTTAAGACTTTATTTTCTCCAATGCAGAAGTTACATTGTCGATTTTACTCTTTGAGCCATCTTTATGCATTATACTTTATTGAGCCACAAAAATTTAATACCTGCAACTGCTTTCTTTGGCCCAATAGTAAACTGTGCATGTGTTGAAGGTAGAGAAGTTGAATGAAGACACTTCTTGACATTAGACATGAATTCATGTGGATTGTAATTTTCAGGAAATATGTATGAAGGGAGGTTGTTCCAGAAAACAAGTCGAAGGAATAAATGAGGAAGAAAAAAAGTTGGTTCTGAGAGTTTGAAGTTTCACCGTAAAAGGATGCTGACTGGTTGCAGCACATGTTTTTTTGGATTGATTTGGAAGAGAGAGAGAGAGAGAGAGAGAGAGAGAGAGCAGGAATTATAGAAGCCAATTTAGAAGAACAGTATCCTTGGAAGTATCTATAGAAAAGGCATGCAGCAGAAACAAAATGTCTGTGAGGGGGAGAGAGTGGAGTGACTGTTGTTTGTCCATTAGAGATTGGTCATTAATTAATATAACTGCCCCCTTTGAGATCTAGCCTGACAGAGGTTTTAGGGGTACCACCCACAGATGTGGCAACACTATTCCATGGTAGGGCAGATTTGAGATTTGTACAGGGTGAGCAGCTGTTTGGAAGAAAAGTTAACTCCCAGAGCAAAAGAGAAAACCCAGTTTTTTAGATGCAGAGGAAGCAATATTAGTAAGGTGCTTATACCAAGAGAAACTAGAAGTCAGGATGATTCCTAATATAGATATATGATCTTGTCTAGAAATCAGAGTGTTATTGAGGATAAGCATAGGAGCAAAAGAAACCTTTTTGCAAGATATGAGACAGGACTGAGTTTTAGAAGGATTGAAATCTACTGAGATTAATAGTAGATCAATCTTAGTAGATTTCAACTGGAGAATTACCTAGAGATCAGCATTTAGGGAATTGGTAGTGGATATTCAAAAAGTTGAAGCTGTTTGTGCAGGGCAAGGTTTTTCAAACTGGAAGATGGAATGCAATATGCTGTCATCAACAAAAATATGGATAGGATTTCGATTTCTAGGCAATGGGAGAAGATAATTAATATACAAGAGGGGAAAGAGCAGGAGGAAGAACTGAACCCTAAGGAACACCAGCATTAGTGGAGAAGTTGGAAGACAGAGAGCCATGTACCATCACACGCAGTGAGCATTCAGAGAGAAAACTGAATACTGAATTACAAAAAAAATTGGTAAACCATAAAATGGAAAGCTTATTTAGGAAATCCTTATGCCAAACACAATCAAAAGCCCTTGAAATGTCACAAGGAACTGCTCGCGTTTCACCAAACTTTTCCATTGAATTTGTACATAGATGGATAACATAAGGCAGTATATCACCAGTGAATCGGCACTGATGGAATCCTACTAGTAGTTATTTATCAGATGAAAGGTTTCTAGATAGTTTAAGAGTTGGTGGTTAAATAGATTTCTCCATTACTTTGGAAAGAATAGAAGTAAGTGCAATGGGATGATAATTGAATGGGAGGGATTTGTCACCCTTTTAGGAACTGGCTGGATATGAGCAAATTTCCAAGGATAAGGGAAAACACCTGTGGACTAAGAAAGTGAAAAAAGTGACACAGAACAGTGGGTAAGTTGTTAAACACAGGTTTTGAGAACAAGTGGAGAAATACCATCAGGATTTGGAGCTTTCTTAGCATCAAGATTGATCAAAATCCTTCTGACATCCTTTTGACAGAAAACCACAGGAGGCATTGAATGGAATGTACTGAGAATGATGGGAGGTGGTTTACCAAGTTAATGAATACACAAGTTCGAAGAAAAAGAGGATGCTAGCAGGTCAACATTATCTTTGGCTGAAGTGGCAATAGAACCATCTGGTTTTGACAGAAGTGGGAACAGAGATAGGCAAAAGTTGCAGCCAATAGCTTTGACAAGGGATCAGAATTCTCAGCTACCATTTGAACAAGAAGCAAGTTTTTTACTCTTAGCCTCTTTGAAATCTAGTTTAGACTGAATAATAACTGCTTTTAAATTGTTGCGAGCTTTGGTGTAGGCAGAAAATGAACCTGGAAATTTGGATAGAAGCCAGTTATGATGCCAATTTACCAACTACCGGTCAGCACACACGTGCAGCCATCTTCTTGGCACTGCACGGACCTTGTTAACTTGTGACCCACTCTAGTTCTATGGATGAGAGGGGCACCAAGATTGCTAGTATCAAGATGGATCTTGTGAGGTGTGGCTATCCCACCAGTACCCTAGACATGTATGACCTACAGGCACATGACCATTTAGCGACCAACAGGAACATTCAAGGTAATGACTCTACCACGGGTGCCTTTATCCCATACTACCCGACCCTATCACTGCAGGTTTCTAGGGTCCTGAAATCTTATGGGATAATGTGTGTACAGCTCCCGGGCAGGAAATTGTGATCTCTCATCTATAGAGTGAAAACACCATTTCCCACTTTACTACAAGTGGACTAGTCTACCTCATTTCTTGCCGTGACTGCACTGGTTGCTACATCGTAGAAACTGGCAGAAGGCTTGGCAAACATATCTCAGAACACGAAAGAGCTATCCACTTAGCGGACATAGAACACTCGGCCACTGCTGAGCACTTCTGGTCAACCCGACACGACATTAACCCATGCCGCAATGTCATGGTTGTCGATCAGTCCCACCATTACTGACGCCGTGCCTGGCTGGAGTCATTGCACATCATGTGCTCTAATACTTCGGTCAACAGAAGCAGTGGATGTCGTGTCCACCCTATTATCGAGGCAGTCATTCTCATGACTGACAAATGTTGGCAAAGTTCACATACATCACAACCACAGGCTTCAACTTCAAACAGTTAGTTGTTACATAATGCAGTTTATGTAACAACTGTGCACGACTGGCACTACATGCTCTTAAATTCTACGTTCCTAAACTTTCAGTTCAACTGATGAAGGTTACCATAATAACCGTAAAGTTTTTGTACTGTTTGTATTTAACATATTCTGTTTTACTATTTAAACATTAAACTTGTCATTTATTTTATTTTAGTTTCCGTTTCGCTCTGTGCTACATAATAGATTATACAGAATGAATCCAGAGCACACGGGCCTCTTTACCTATAGCCAATTATGATATGCAACATTCTTCTCTTGAACAGCCGTAACACTTTATTGGAAAACCAAAGTTTAGATAAAGGTTGAGATTTTAAGGTGGAGTGTTGGAAGGTTTTCATCCCTACAGGAATAATTTCACTGACATAATCTAAACAAACAGTGACACAGAAGGTTTTAAACAGTAGTCCAACCAAGGAAAAGAAGAAAAGAAATCTTGTAGATCATCCCATTTTGCATTCTTATAATGCAAATAACATGAAGTTGGGAATGGCTAAGGAAGAAAGACCCCATTGGAGAATAAATCATCACCAAGTTGTGATCTGAGGTATTACTTAGAGGGCCACTCACTTTAGTACTTTAACCATGTACAGGTTAAGATTAAGTTGTTAACGCTAATACAGGCACTCCCCAACTTATGTAAATTAGACTTTATGTAAGTGCCTTTTCCGACTGGTGCAAACTGAAAAAAATACCCAAACATATTTTGCCTCCTGTAGGAATAAATGGAGGTATTGTGAAAATATTGTAATGTGAACCAATTACCAAAAAAAAAAAAAAAAAAAAAAAAATGTTTTGCTATATAACTAAAGCTATTTATCTCTCTTAAAAAAAGGTCATTTTTATAATGGAAATTGTATTAGTTTTATATAAATTTATATCAAATAAGCACAACACAAAAATCACTTTTAACTAAAGGATGCAAAAACAAAACACGTGGTCAACACATTTACAAGTGCTTCTTTTACACATTTACAAATGCTGAGAAGAAGGACTGTGTGGTCTGGCCGCAGAATGTGCTACACTTTCATCGTTATCATATGTTCCGTTATAAGAATCAATTTTGAACACCTTTGTGATATTTTCCTAAAGCACATTTCTGGAGGTAATGACTATAAAACAATAAAAACAATTTGCACTTTCTGGTTTATTGGACTTTTCTGTTATAAACGGGTAGTAAATTCGATCTTATTGCATTTGCGATAATGCCGATAACTGGAATTGTGTGGGTTTTTACATTATTATGGTGAAATGTGTTTCCCATTCACTGAAGTCTTCAATCATAAAAAACAAATAAATTTTCAAAATCTTCTCTTCATTCTTATTTACTTTATTTATTGCAATGATGAAGGGAAAGCGACCAACAGAAAGTGCAAGTGGTGGCAGTGCTAGGAAACAAAACAAAATTAATTTAGAAATTAAGATGAAAATGATTAAGAAGTATGAAGCAGGACAAAATTTGTCATCTATTGCATGGGAATTAGGTCTCGCTGCTTCAACAGTGAATACTATTTTAAAGGACAGTGCACTTATAAAAGAACATGTTAAAGGATCAATGCATTTAAGGTACAGTGATCACAAAACAGCAATCACGTTCTATATCGAAGATGAAAAGCTATTAATAATATGGATAGTAAATCGAATTCAAAAACAAGTGCTGCTGAGTTTAATAGCTGTTCAAGCAAAAGCAAGAAGTATTTACGAAGATATTAAGTATAAGTACGGCAAACCCCAAACCAAGTTTGTGGGACACAATGGATGGTTTTATCAGTCAAATTCGGTACACATAATTGCGAGTTCTGAATAAGCTTTTAGGGAAGTTCCGACTTACATAGAGTTTTGCGGAATACGACCGTTACAAAAGTCGGGGAATGACTGTACTTAAAGGGATTGCTTATCAGAAAAAGATAAATAGTGTTGCCTTTGTTGTTAGGATTATCTGGTTTTCTGGTAGGGAAATGAACAATCTGTGCGAGATCATTAATAATTGCAAAATCCTTACTATCTTGACCAGCTGAGTCCATGTGACTAGAAAATAGAAGCCAGCTGGGGTTATTAAAGTGGACATTAAAGTTACATTAAAGTGGACAATTCAACAACGTTGTAACAGAAGAATTCTTACTATACTCATTGCTACTTCTTTTATCCCATGATTTTGGTGGATTTAGTTTTTGGGCCTTCATTATGTGAAACAGACCTTATTTCAGATGATATATTAGGATACAGTCTGTCCTCGTATAGCACGATAGTTGTGTTCCTAGAAACCCTCGTGCAATGCAAAATCGTGCAATATAAACAACAGGCCCTATGGGAAAAGTGGGGTTAGGTGCTGACCACCCAAGATTGAACACACATTTGGAACCAAAACATTACCAAACACAATAAATAATCGGGTAATTTTAATCGTTATAAAATACGTAAGTATTTTATAACGTAATAAAAAATATAATATTTTTTTATTATAATATAATAAATAATAAAAAATAAATATTTATTATATTATAATATTATATTATTTATTATATTATAATAAAGTGTTTTTAGTATTTTTTTAATACTAAAAAGTATTTTATTCGTAAAAAAATTATTATATTAAATAAAATACTTACGTATTTTATTACGACTATTACGTAATAAAATATTGCTAATGCTTTTGCTTCTATCCTAAGCAAACTTGTTTTTTGTTTGATTTTCTATCCAAACAGATGACAGCCATTCCATCTCTTCCAATTCTTTGTGTCTTAATCTAATGGATTTTAATTACACTTTGAGTTGTTCCCGCTATGAAAGTTGTTTTTATTTTCTCCTCATTCTTTGTAATTCTCGGCGTTGCCTCATTTAGGTGTGTAGCACGTGCAATATCACATGGTCTTTCATTTCGCTCAAAGCGTTTCACAATTTCATAACAATTTCATATTTTTTTCTCTATCGACAGAGGCGGACTGGCCATAAGCCTTACCCGGGAAATCCCGGTGGGCCAGAGGCCGGTGTGATTTTGGCCATAAACCGTAGTATGAGGCCACTATAAATTTTCCCGGGTAAGAATTTTTGGCCCAGTCCGCCTCTGTTTATCGATATTGCTTTTTTTTTTTTCTCTCTCTGAATCTGCAGTGTCTTTGCCAGGACGCTTCCTTTTCACACCTTTTAAGTAAAGTATTTCACTAATTTTTAGGGAATAAAGCGCAATTACAAAACGAGGAGGCACGCTTAATACACATAAACAAAGCTGCGCACATATAGCAACTGAATAAACAACACCGTAAAGCCGAGATACACTATTAACACCTCACATTTTACTAAAGCACATTTCTAGGGGTTACTACCATAAAACAATAAAAACAATTTCCAGTTTCGTTTCTGTTAGTGTAGTGGAATCTGTTATAAACTCCATCTAATTGCATTTGTGATTATATCGATAGCTGGAATTGTGTTGGTTTTTACGTTATTATGGTGAAATGTGTTTCCCCTTCACTGATATAAAACATATAAATACATTTTCAGAATCTTCTTCATTCCTATCGTGTTGCGTTCGGTTGGGGTGATTCCGCGTTCGACTGCCATTTCTTGTAAACACAAAGGCGAATCGTGCATAAGCGAATTCGGTTCGTGTTATATAAGATAACGTATTTATAAATCGTGTAAGATCGAATTCGTGTAATGTAAACACGTGTTATACGAGGACCGACTGTATTTGATGTTGTGCTTGCTTTTCTGGACACCCCCCCCCCCCTCCCCTGATATTTTTCTCTTGCAAAAATAACAATTGTCAGTGTGGTTATGCGGTTCTTGATTCACCAAAGGAACTTTTTAAATTTCCCAGTTAGCCACATTCTAAGAATTGTAGTGCGGGTAATACTTATGTAGAGCTCAAATTTTGTCATGATCACAATCTTGCAACCAAAGTACAAAGAAGATGCATTTTTAGTAATACTGTAGATTTTCTTCCTCTGAGTTTTTTGTTTTAAACTATCCACACATGTAGAAGAAATTTTCAGGGTGATTCAGACATTTCCTTTGCTTCTGCTTAAACATTTTAACAATCAAATGCTAAGCAAAATACAAAAGACCCTAACGATATACACAGATAAATAGTACATATACCAGGAGCTGAACAAAAGTATTGCCTTCTTTTTTTTTTTTTTTTTTTTTTCAGAAAATTTAATTCCTACAACTATGCCTTTTACATCAATTAATCCTCAATCATTAATAAACACTGTAATGTCACTTAAAGATCCTTACCCAAAGTGTCTTACCCAAAATTTAACTGTACTCACATCTACAGTATTGTCACCATAAACATTTTTGAGACATGTATGGATTTCGATAGGTGTCACTTCTTCCTTGGTAAGAAATTCAGTCACCAATCTTTGCTTGATATGTATATCTGTAACATCCATCACTTTGAGTAATCTGTTTTCTGCACTCGTGAAACTGACCACAGTGTCACTCAGTATGGTGAAACTAGAGACCTCTATTGACCACTCAGTGACGTGAAATGATCTACAGCAGCACCTTTGAAAGCAAAAAATTAGGACATTAATTTCGTACCAGTTCTGGTACTCACATCTCAAATGCCATTATTGAAAGCGGAGGTAGCAAGCAGACATACAAGGTTCAACATGTTAACCCTACACAGCATTACTGCCATCGATGACACGTGCAAACTGTATTGTTTGCATTTAATACAATGGAGCTCTGTCATATCTTCTTTCCTAAATATTACTTGAAGACCTGTTATATTTATATATATAATTAAAAAGCAATTTGTACAGTGTTTTTGAATGTGATGAGGAAAAATAATGATAGGTTACCACTGAGCTATGGTTGTGTTGAACAAATGCTGGTAAGCTTGGTTCATGTGTCAGCTGTCTTTTTAAAATTTTTTTAATTACCAAGACCTTATCAAATTTTCTGGAATTTGATGTTGGGCTGTACTTTTCATTCAAATTTACTCTTAATATGAGGGTCTCATATTTCAATTGATGAAAAATCTACACATCAATTAGTGTTCATTACATTAAAAAAGTGTTTCCTTATAAAGAGAAAGGAAGCTTATTATATAAATATACCTATAATGTGGAATCAAAGGAAAATGAAAGAATTTTCAACAATGAGTTAATGCATCAGTTAAAATAGTAAACTGTGAACATTCAGAAAGCATCAAGAATCAGTGGGAAAACATCAAAACTAATGTAACTGCTGCCAAAAAAAAAAAAAAAAAAAAAAATGAGTGATGCAGAAGGTATGGAAAAAAAAGGCTGTGCCAATGAAGAAAATAAAACAATGATAAATACAAGAAAAAAATGCCACAGAAACTTGCTTGAAAGGAAACGAACATGCAAGGAAAAAAAGAAAAAAAATTATAATGAAGTGAAATGAAGCAAGCAAATTTATAGAGAACAAAAGAGAAAGTGCTTCAACAAAAAGCATGTGAAATTGGAGGAAGCAAGCAATTAGCAAAGCAACACAAAAGGTCTTTTATGGAAATAGTTGGAAATATAAGAAGAGGCTATAGAATATTTTTCCTCTTGCTCAGACAGCACACATGAGGGAGCATCAATATAAATCCAGGAGAATGGTTTGCAGGATGTGTGGAAATTTTCTTTCAGCCAGCAGGTAGTCAATTATTGAAAGAAACTTTTATCTGGGCATTGCGCAAGTGGATAATTTGAAGATATTTAAGAAAGACCTAGACAGTTATTAAAGGTTGGACAGGTCATGTGGGAAGGTTTTTTTTTTTTTTTCTTTTTATGAGCTTGCATCCTTGTGTCATTTGCCACTACTAATATTAATATTCATTAGTTTTATTTATTATTATTTTTTTTTTTCCACAGTATTTCTATACATGCTCCAAGTCTTATGTTTTTCTATTGATATAATGCTTATATACTGAGATCATCAGATGCGAAGGAGCATCTTCTGGAATTAATAAATTTTGTAATTAGAGGTATTTTCTTGTTATATTACTTTTGACTTTGGAAAATCCACTAAACCTTTGGTTATAGTATCCGTGTGAACAGAATATTGAAGGTTAATTTTTTATATGTTGGCTCTTTTTTTTTCTTTTTTTTTTTTTCTTACTGTGTAATATATAAATTACTTAACAGCAATCCAGTATGAAGATTTATAAAATAGAGTATTGTTGCTTTCAGGTTACTTTTCAGTTCATCTCAACATTTACAGCACTTATTCCACTAATAGATTGTTCTAAGGCTGTCAATTTTCATCCTTCGCTCAATGAGGTATATATTTTTATCTTTTATTAAATCATTTATCCATTACCACGCTGTATGTTATTGTTATTTCTTATTATTTACCATTGTGTTAACCTGCTGTTGCACTGCCACCTACCTTTTTTGACATATCTGAAATGAAGGTGTAGATTGAAACTCACATGAAACTTTGAAATTTTCAACTTTGTTATTCAAGCTAGGTTTTATAGTTTGAAGAGGCTAATGATTTAGGAGCAACATGACCCAATATTTTTGGTGATAATATAGTCACCAAAAAGCAACAAGGCAGTAATATTGGAATGGAGGAGGGAAAGGCAGTTGTAAGGACTCTTCACCCTAGACAAGTCTGCCAGTTTAAATAATACAGAAAAATTTTCTTTTTGTCATTGATTATCATCTGGGAAAAAGGACTATTCATTACTGCTAGTGTTTTAAAGCATGCATTTCTATGATTAGATATATCAGTGAAATTCTTTAGTACACTAATAAAATAAATGCATGCATATTTTGACAAAATTTTAGTCATGATATTATTGACACAAGTTGACGAGTCAAGATTTCACAGTTTAGCCAATGAGATGTCCTTACTAGTCAACAGTGGGAATACAGTGGATCCTCTATTTTTTCTCTGCTTCTGTTAACTGTGTGTGTGTGATATCACTAGATCACTCAGAAAGTTTCCTGGCGCCTCCATAGCCAGGTGGGCAGGAGCGGCAGTGCGTAGCACATGCTTCTCGATTAGACCGGGGTTCGAGCCTGTGACCACCAAATACGGAGAATGCGGAAAGGTCAGGGAATGACCACTGCATATCCTCGGAGCAATATGGCCTTAGTTGCTAATGCTCCTAAAAACCGAATAACAACAACAATAACAGCAAGTTTCCTTGACTTTGAAGAGATATAAAAGCCTGCATGGTACATGTCTTCAGAGTCAAAAGTGCGAGGGGTTTCCGAAAAGTAAGGTAACACATTTTTTCTCTCGATGATGTTTAATAATATGAAGTTGAAATTATACACCAAGAAATAAATGAACATGCACTACTTCTCCACAAAGTCTCCAGTTTTATTGATGCACTGGTCCCAACGATGGATCAGTTTATCAATACAAGTACTGAAGAAGTCCGTGCCCACACGCAGTAACCAACGTCACACCGCCTGATGAACTTTCTCATCCATGGTGAAATGTTTTCCTGAAATGTGTTTTTTCAGATGGCTGAACAAATGGAAGTTTGAAGGCGGTAAGTCTGGGCTGTAGGGGGAATGTGACAGGATTTCCTATCAAGTATGGCGCAACCACTCGTGAGTGGTGTGGGCAGTGTGTGGAGTTGCATTGTTATGCAACAAAATCATGCTGCTTGTCAGGAGTCCTGGTCATTTGCGTCGAATGTTGGCGTTCAGTTTTTCCAACGGTGCACAGTAAAGCTGTGCATTGATTGTTCCTCCCTTCGGCAAGAAATCCACCAACAGAATGCCTTGGCAATCCCAGAACACTGTGGCCATGACTTTTCAGACACTGGGAACAGTTTTGAATTTTTTGTGCATTGGAGATTGTGGATGTTTCAAGGTCCTGGAGTCTTGTTTACTCTCCAGGGTAAAGTGATGAACCCATGTTTCATCTGCTGTGACTATGCAAACGAGAAAATTCTCATCCTTCATCACTGTATCGCAACAGGTTCTCGAGACACATCCCCATGCATTTTGCTTTGTCCTCCTCTGACAATTCTCGGGGCACCCAGTGGCAGCACACCTTTCGAAAGCCAAGGACATCATGAAAAATTTCATGAACAGTTGACTTACTCACGTTTACTATTTGTGCAATTTCATGCAGTTTCACACACCTATTTTCAAGAACAGTGCCTTTAATGTGCAAAATGTTGTCTTCTGGCTTGCTCGATGAAGGCTTGCCCGCCTGATATTGATCTTCAATGTCAACACGGCCTGCTTTAAATTAATTACACCAAAAACACGCCTGCTTCTTTGTCATCACCTTTTCGCCATACACAGCAACCAGTTCACGGTGAATGTCACTTGGTGAAGACCCTTTTGCTTGCAAAAAGCGAATAACTTCACAAACACCTGTTTTGGACCACACTCGCACGGTAGCTGCCATTTTACAACTGGAATCTGCTGTGAGGCTACAGTACCGCAACACTGCACTGGCGGTCTTTTTGAACGTTATTAACGGGTTTATCTGTCCACTGCGTTTCATCTCATTCTCTTTCACCATTATTAAGAAAAAAAAAATTGTTACCTTACTTTTCGGAAACCCTTCATATTACTGCTATATTGGTGAAAACTGTGTGTGTAAACAAGAAATGTGGCCAAAAAAAGGAAGTGTGGTGTTTTGACATTGCATGATAAATTGAAAATCATTGGTGAGCACAAATGTAGAATCAAACACTTGGATTCTGTGGTGTATGAATGGTTCTAGCAGAAATGTGCAGAACAAACTCCAATTTTCTGTCTTTGCTATTAAAAAAGCAATTTAATTTAATGAGCAGTCAGAAGTTAGTGAATCTTTTCATCCCTAGGAGGGCTGGAAAAATTTTAAAAATGTTATGGGACCCGACAGCTTGAAATACATGATGAAAAGGTGAGTACTCATTTGGTTAAAAGGCATAATCCTTCTGAGCAAATATACAATGCTGATGAATCTGGAATATTTTGGAAAGTGCTTCCATCAAAAATGCTGACTGCTGAGAGTGAAAGAGGAGTACCAGAACACAAAAGCAGCAAGAGTATAACTGTAATGATATACTCTAATGCTATCAGTATACACACAAGTTAAAACTTCAGTTTGGAAAGCTTAGCAGCCAAGATTTTCAAGGGTACAGAAGGTAAGATTCTTACTACGTAGTTATTATAACCAGCCTAAAACTTAATGAATCAAGAAATCTTTAAAATCTGTTTTTTTTTTTGTTTTTTTTTTTATATGATTTCATTCATTCATAAGTGAATATTTGAAATGAAAGGGTCTCCCAGCAAAAGCCATTCTCTTGGTTTGCAATGCACTATCTAATTCATATATAAGTCAGCACTCTGTATGGATGATGGAGAAATAATTTTTTGTTATGTACCTTCAAATATCACTGCTTTAATCCAAGTTATGGGCAAGAAGTGATTGAAAATTTAAAGCACTGATATTGTAAATGTTTCTGTTGTTAATTATAGAAGAGAACAAGGAAATGATGCAATTGTTTAAAGGCATGGACTGTACAAAATGCTATTTTTGTAGTGCAGGAGTAGGGGTGAAATTTGGCCAATTGCAGTTCAGCTGTCTTGGAAGATTTTCCAATGGTATCAAATTTAGAGCAGACAATTAATTAAAACACTGCAGCAAACTGTCTTCAAATTGTGAAAAATGGGTTTCAAAGTATGTAGTAGATAATAAAAGAATGGTTTGATGATATTGACTATAAAGAACTCGACTGTGCAACTAGAAATGATTGTGTGATCATAGAAAGAGGTAAATGACAAAAGTGAATTATTCATTTAAAAAGAAGTTTAAAGGCTCTGGAAGTGACCGACACAGGGCTGACATTTATAGAACAAGAACAGGATACTAACTGTGTTGATATACTCTGCATGTGTAAAAGACATAACTTCATTTGTTGGGGGGAAAATAGAAACAAAGTCAAATGTTTAATGACTGACTACTTTGCTGTATAATAAGCATTTCTGTTTGTTTATGGAGCTGTAGTACAGCACAGTAAGTTGATAAATTGACTAAAGTATATCTGTATGTAGTAGTTTATAGAGCATTTATTATTTTTTGTAAATGTTTCTAGATTTTTGTTAATTTTTTGTGTGTTTCTAACTTTCACTGTAAAGTTAAAAACACACACTTTGTAACTAGTACTGAATGTTTTATATTCTAGCAGTATTGTAATTCAAATGTAAAATAAAATAATTCTACGAACTGTGTTTTTTGATTATCTGGTGTAATGTTCCAGTTATTATTATGGATAATAGAGATTTTTTTAGTCTCATAAGGTATACCCAAATGGTTGGCAATTTTTAATGCCTTTACCTAAATAATTTCTGTACTGATAGGCATGCCATCAGTTCTTTTTTGTTACACAAAGGAAAGCACATATTCATTGACTTCTGGATGCCTGCTCTATTTCGGTGCTGTGAAAGCGTTGTGTGTGAAACTGCTACTATAGTTCAATTTTCATAAGTTATGTTTCATATAGTTCAATTTTATGCCTTATGACAACTGTTTTTGGAGTGGGCATCATAAGTGGGCCTTTAGTTTTTTTTATGCCTTTTTTTCTGTGGTCACCCATGTTTGTTCACAATGTGTTGAGCTCATCTATCTGGGACAAGGAACTATGAATTTTATGTGTTGATGACTGCTGATTCTGGGAATATTATAATAAACATGTCTTTTGATACAGTATTGCCAAAATCATCATATTGTTCAAAATTCTCTATGCAACAATCATAACAACTCAGAGTAAGCAAGCAAGCTTTGTGTTGCTTGAAATAGTTGCATACATTACATAAAACATGTTCATTTAAATTTTTGGATCACTCAACAGCTCCAATAATGTCAAAAAATTAAAGTATGTTACATTTCCATTTGGACTCTGTTAGATGGTAACTTTATCACATATAAGCTGAATCCTGACTTTAAAAGTGTCAATTTTGGATAAAAAAAAAAAAAAGTATGGTTTTTATTTGAGCAAATAAAATCCTGTAGTGATTCATGAAATGCCAAGCCCATGACTGCTAAATACAGTTGAAGTTTGTATTCACAATTGTAAACTCCACTGGCCTGATGGTCATGCTGGAGTATAAACAAGAACAATTTTTTTTTTAAATACTCTAGCAGAAGCACTAGGTTAATATGATATCAGAATACCAGGTATCACAGAAACTAGAGTGATGAAAACAAGGGTGCTGTTGCTAAACAGTATTATAAATTAATTTATTCTGGAAGCAAGATATAAGGAAGGTGTACCAATAGCTTTTATAAGTTGTTTGGAAGAAATTTTAATTGCGTCAGAAGCATTAGGCAGTAGAATTATGTGGGTAAAATTTAAGATGCAAAGTTGGGTAATGAAATTTGTTGAAGCATAAGGCTCAAAAAAAAAAAAAAAAAGACCGAACAAAAGAATTATTAATATCTTAGAAGGGAAAGTAGATAAATAGCAGGGTAGGAAATGATAATTATGTCTGTAGAGATATTTTAGGAAAATTTTAAGAGCAGTATACATAACAGTAATGGTAAAAAGGCTACTAGAACTTTGTGCAAGCAGTGCACTACCTATTGCAGACACATATTTCAGCATAATGATAGCTATAAGTTTATGTGAAGAAAGCAAAACAGAAACCAGAAAAGGAGAATTGACTATATATCAGTACATTATACAGGGAGGTTTTGTGAAGACTTTTATATACCTGCAAACCTGCTCCTTCAAACTTTAGAAATATATGGGATCAAGGATAATATTTTGAGGGGAATAAAAATTTATATAGAAATGTCAAATCTTTCTGCAACGAAGAGTGAATTTGAAGGAAGCATTGGAAAATGGTTTAAGGTTAAACTTTGAGTGAGGTAATTTTAATTTTCATGGACCATTTAATAAAAGAGTGTAAGCTGCTGACAAAGTTTAATGTGGAAGATCTAAAAATTAGCTTATTATAGTATGCCAGTGATATTATGCTATTAAATAGTCTCTAGTATGACCTTTAAGAATATATGAATAAATTAGACATAAAGGTCATAGAGAATTTGAAGTGAAAAAAAAACTGATTTTGTGGCTATTTTTCAAAGTCAAATTATTTTTTTTTATTGGCTCTGAAAGTTTATGATTTTGAAAAATCCTAAATGACATTACTTTTCTTAAATTTGCAGCATGAACAGGAATTATGCTTAGCAACTATGGAGTTTGAAGACTTTGTTCTACAGTTCATGGATAGGTAAGGAAATATCTTTAAAATACAGTGGGGCGTCATTATTCAAAATGATTGGGACTGAGACTGCTTCTGATAACAGAAACTTATATTGGATAATAAAAACTCAACTTTTTTGCATTTTTTAGGGACTTGCCATAAACTATTACCATACAGTATTTAATGCATATCTAATTGTAAGAAAAGTATATATAGAATAATTTTAAAGTCTTTATTATTAAACAAAATACAGTGCAGTAGCATGCATAAAATGTGCAATATATCTAGTATACACTACATAAGTTTGTAATTTTATTCTCTCTTGTGTAATTTAATTACTGATTAAAACATAAAATTATAAATGAAAGCCTGATTTATTTTTTTTAGATTACGCTACTGTTATTACTATTTATATAGGCACACCTTGTTTGGTCTTTTGGTGGTTTTGTGATTACATTACATTACAATCACTGAAGAATTGGACGAGAAAACATCTGAAAGGTGTATGCCAATAAATAGATTCTAAACTTTACATAGGTGAATTACTTTAGGTTTCAAGGTATTTGAACATGCTATTCAAATAACATATTAGCACATTACATCTAAACATCTAAGGCTACATTGCACTGTTATATCATACACAAAGAATTCCATTTGTTACACTTCCCAGAAAAGTTTTCCAAAAGATTAAGGTGATCATTGTCAAATACAAGTTTTAGCAGATATTGAATACAGATGGATACTAATTTTTCCAGTTTGGGTATTGGTTGAGAGTTCATTGGCTACACACTGTGATCATGTAAACAGTTTAAAAGTTTGTACTGTAACACCATTTTCTTTCTCTTTGGTTTGGCCATCAGCTCAGCTAACATAGATCTTGGTTAATATCAGCTGATATAATAGAGGTCTTACTGTAATTAAATAATGTGTGGAATGTGGTTAAGTATTGTTAGGATAAATATAATAGCCAGTTTGTTTCTCTGAAACTGCACAAATTGTGATTTTTATGTAGTAGCAGAATACAGGAATATCTAGGTTGCCTTGTTCATTTCGATCGATGTGCACAAGATTTTTAATATTGCGTACTTGCTAATTTTAATAGGGGTAGTTATCCTTTTTTGACAACCCATGTACTCCATGGTAGCAAGGAAATCCACTTTTTTTTTGGGAATCTCCTCCTATAGTTAAAAATTAAAGAACAAAACAGGTTGTTCTTGTTTTAATTGCTGGTTTGTATTGTGTAGCAGTGGGGTTTAAATATGACTCAACTAAAACAACAAACAATATTATTTAAAGAACAGTTTATTAAACCTACTAAAGCTTCTAAACTGTCAACTCTGCCCCCTCTTATTATTCTGAACTCTCAATGTAAGCAACAGGTAAAACTGTTCTGAGTCATAACCCTTGGGTTCCCAAAATTTCAACACAGATCAGAGTACTCTTAGTCTCTTAATCCTCCCTCCCTATCTGTGTCCTTTAATATGTTAATAAACAAAACAAATCATTATGATTTCAATTTCCACATCTGACATCTATAAAATTTACAGGTTTCGAATTCAGATACAACTCTTTCAGTATGTATTAACGTTTACAATTAAAGGAAGTGCATGACCATTTGTATTTAATCTAGATTGTGACTTATATTCCAGTAAGAAACATCTTTACATTAAAAAAATATGCTGTTTAAAACAAGTTTTCTGAGACCAGCATTTTTAATTCAGTTAAAGATTTTTGCTTTTTAAAATTTTGCTGTGGATCCTACTATATTTTGCTTCAACGTTCAAAAAATTTTTTCAAACCGCCACTTAAATAAGAGAAATTCATATACTTAAATCAGTGCCGAAAAAAGAAAATGTTAAGTCACGCGATTACTGTATTTGTTTAAGTTCACCATTTTGAAAGTGAATCCTGTACTGATATCATGAATTATACATTGTTTTGCATTTATTTTAAATTAAAAGTCCCTAATGTTAATTAGTGACAAACTTGATATAATAATAGAAAGGGAGTAAGTAGAAGTGTATTAATGGCAGAATATAACATTGGATTGTCAACATGTTTATGCTTTTTATGTACAGCTAATAAAATTGCATTCTTAATCTCTCTATTTCTTATTTAGCCTCATTATTTTTGCATTAAATATATTAAAAATAAAACTTTCTAAATAACAGGAAAATTGAAATAACGGCATTTTGAATCCCTGATGGTGCTGTTATTCTGAAAGTCTACTATATTTTGTTTATATTTTATATGTTATTTCGGCCTTTCGTTCTCCACCACCTTTATAGAGAACAAAAGAGCTTTTGGTGTAATTTACAGTACGATATGAAGTTTGCTAAACATTACAGACAGGCTGTAGGGAATTTTTAATTTTTATTTATTTATCAATGAAATCTGAAAACTGACCATAGAATATGTGCAATATATAGACATGTATATTAATATCCTGTGGTCTTAGCTTCATCAGTACTTATTTTAAATGTCTGAAACATTTAAAAGATATATGCATATTGTTCTTCCAGTAAATTCTTCTGTGCATCTGAAATTGATATCTTATTTTCCTGGATTGGGAGTTAAGTCCACAGTATAATTTCATTCTTGTGAAGAATGGAGGATGCAGACAAAACTTCACAAAAGAGAATATAAGTCATTGAATAGAATAAAAGTTCTGAACAACTGAGCATTGCATTAAGACCTCTGCATTATTCTCCTCACCCTTGGAAATTTCCTCTGAGATACCAAAAAAGTTCTGGAAATGAAAAGGGAGGAGAAAATATCAGTAGGCCAGAGCCAAGAATAATGATGTTTTGTTTATCTGTGTCAGATAAACAAAAAGATAGGTTTGTCCCCCCCCCCCTCACGAAAGTAGTGTGATTATAATGTGTCTCATATGTCTTACAACCTTTTTCCATAACTTTTTAATAGGTGTTTTGTTGTGATTGAAAACAGCAGTTTAGAACATCCCACTCGTCTAGATAGAGAGATGGAACGTTTAAATGTTGAAGAAAATATATTGGAACTTGGACTCTCATCAACTTTTAATGGAATTCTGACCCAGTGCTCACCTAAAATATATGAGGTTTGTGAAGCTCAAATTTACAATTAAATTTTTTTGTTAATTATCGTCAAAAGTTATTTTATGAAAACTTGAAACATCCAGTTTAGTTGTCTTGTTTATTTGCATTTATTTGTTGAAAGGTGAGGCCTCTGCCTCATTTAGAGAGTAAGCTCTAGGGATTTTTCATAAATTATATTTATTAATTAATGAATTAATTAAATAATAAGCATAAGTGTAATAATTATATGGCATTTGTATATGTAAAGGAGTATATTATATTATAATATAATTAGAATGCATTGTATTGTAAATAATCAAATATCATTATCAAATTGAAAACTTGTAGTATCATGCCTCAAACAATGTTGTAATCCTTATAGGACTGAAGACTGGAAACAGTGAGTTCTTGTAATGTAAATTGTTTAAGTGTTTGCCATTGAGTTGCTTCAGTTCTTTTAAATTGTATCATTTCAATAATAAATTTCTTAATCCACAATCTTAATCTACCATATAATAGTGTAGTGTTTATCAGTTCATTAACATAATAATGAACAGTCATATGGACCCCTTTTCCAAGTATTAAGATATTGTGCTTTTTCACCACCATTATGGAATTTCCTTAAAATAAGCTCCTTTGGCACATCAGCCGCCATTCTTACTAGCAACTCACTAGGATGCACAACTCAATTTTTGGAAATGCTAAAAGCTGCTCTGCCATACATCTTAAAATTCACAAAGTTTCGAAGACGGTTTCCTTAAGTTTAAAAGATAGAAGTCATAGGAAGCCACACCTTGTGAAACGTTTATTTATTTTTTTAGGTAAAAACAAGCTTTGCCAGGTGCTTTGCCATTAAAGTGATTTCCACTTGTATGCGCTTTATAATATTCTTAATTGTGGAGATGTTTCAACATTTCTAAATAGAAAGCTGGCTTATAGGCTGACCTGGTGGATGATAGTTGTGCATAGCACCCCACAACAGAAGAAAACAGTCATCAACACTTATTTTACTTTTCATATGGTGTGCTTTTTTTTGGAGGGCAATGAAGAGAATTTCCACTGTAATAACTGCTGTTTAGTTTCAGTGTCATAACAGTACACCTGTGTTTCATCGCCTGTTATGATATTTTTTAAGAATTTTTCATTGGTCTTTGCCAATTTAAGCAAAGCAGAACTCCTAGATAAGTAATGTTGTTTCGGATCTTCTGTTAACAGTCTTTTCAAACTTCATTGCCTCATTCTTAAATTTTCAATTAAAATTTTCAATTAATGCCCTGCCATATGCCATAAGAAATGCTTACCTCTTCAGCCATTTTACAGATAGTCGGTGTGCATTTCAGTCACCAATTCATTGTTTCTACTTGTTGTAGGGTTATCCAGAATGTTGCTTTGAAAGACGTGTGCCATTTTCAAGCAACATAATCACTGAAAACAAATTGTGCACAGCTCATAAGTTTCAGTTTAATCCATACATGTGGTTCTGTATTCTTGGACATTGTTAAATTTGATCAATGAGTAAATCAGTCCATCAGCCAACTACAGCACAATAACTTATTTAAATAGGTCATCCCGTTCTCTTTGAGGGGGGGGGGAAGGAACCTGATCTATTAAAGATAAACCAACAATTACTTGTAAAGCTTACACATAAAGATAATTTTAAAATAAATTTTGAAAACAAAAATTTTGTAGCTAGTATCTTACAATTTATTATGTTATGTATTTCTTCATATTTAAGGGCCTTTTATTATTGGTGAGGCCCCAGGTGCCAAGCGTTTCCATGGCCAAGTGATTCTCATGTATATAAAAAGTTTTTGTCTACTATGACTGAGTTTTCATCACTCTCTCTCTCTCTCGCTCTAAACTTTTCTGTTAAGTAGCCCTTTCTTAAAAGCACTAAGAAGACAGCCCAGTACCTTTTTCTTTAATTTAATACTCGTGCCGTGCTAACTGTACTAACCTCTACACTTGGCCACCAAGTGCACTGCTCCTGCTTCCTCGTGGCAAAGCCGGTAACTCGGGTGATAAAGATAAACCCCAAGGCCAGAAGGCTTCAAAAGGAAGCACAGTTTCATAAAGCTATATCAAATTTCCTGGTGATACATTGTCTATCTACCCAACCTATGGACAAGCTATTACTATTCTTAATTCAACAATTTTTAGAATCTATTGTTGTATCACCAAAAATAGTGAAAAGACCACAATCTGGAGACTTGATTGAAACAGCCACCTCAAAACATTCTGAGCGGCTATTAATGAAGAACTACTCCAGGAACTCGGCAGTCAAAAGAGTAATAAATGTGAAACGAATTGTGACCAAAAGAGGTGGAAATCTCAATCCAACTAGATCCATCATTCTGACATTCAGCACTCCACACTTACCATCCTCAATCAAAGCTGGTTATTTAAACTATCGGATTTGACATTACATTCCGAATCCCATTCTTTGCTTCAAATGTCAGAAATACAGTCATTCCCAGCAAACATGTTGAGGTCCATATGCCATATGTCCTATCTGTGGATCTAAAGAGCACACTCAAGCAGATTGCTCAGTTAAAACCCCTGCTTTTCAAAACTGCAAAGTAAGCCTCCTAGCCTTTTCAAAAGCTTGTGAACTATGGATAATAGGAAAGAAAATTCAGAAATCTAAAATAAAGTCGTGTTTCCTGAGAAATGTAGGCAAGTTATGTTGAGCATGCTTAGTAGTCATTCTACTGGGTATGCTCAGGAGGAGCATACCCAGTAGAATGGGTATGCTCAGGAGGAGTAGCTGTACTTGTGAAACCAATTATACCCTCCAGACACATTCAGTTACAAACTAGTGTAGAAGCCGTAGCAGTGCATATTTCAATCGGTATATCAGTAACCGTAGCTTCTATATATATTCCAGCTTCTTAACCATTTTCCAATGCTTGATAATCTTATTATGCAACTTCCATCTCCAAGCTGCCTTTTTTGGTGACTTCAATGGCCACCATCCATTATGGGGTTTTTGCCTGCAGTTGATACAAGAGGCAAATTGATTGAAACAACATTCTTTAATAATAACAACCTAACTATATTAAACTTTGGATCTCCCACCTATATTCACCTACCTAGAGGATCTACCTCTGCAATAGACTTATAAATGATCCTCTAAACAGTGATCACTTTCCAATCCTTTGCTCATTACAAACACCGTTAACTCCAACTCTGGAGTAACGATCCACCTGGAAGTTCAAGAAGGAAACTGAGACAGCTACTCCAGCCAGATCCAGTTAGATAGAAGTTATATTCAACAACATCCCAATGAAGATGTAAATACTTTCATTATTAATCAGATACTAACTGCAACTAAAAATTCCATCCCGAAATCACGAACACGCAAGTGGTCGTGATTTCGGGATGGAATTTTTAGTTGCAGTTAGTATCTGATTAATAATAACCACTGCAGTTAGTATCTGATTAATAATAACCACCATAACAACTGGTGGAATATAGATTGCTCTGATGCCAAACGTGAGAAAAACCATGCTTGGAACAACTTCTGTAAGTTTCCTACCACCAGTAATCTAATCGAATGCAAAAGACCAAAGCAAGGCAGATTAGATGAAAAGTCAAACGCGAGTCCTGGATTGCATTTGCTCCAACTATAACCAAAGATGCTGACCCGCAGTTCATCTGGAGAAGGATAAAAGCACTAAATGGAAAATTCCTTCGCCCATCCTCTCTAATACTCCACTAGAATGGGAAAGTTCCATCTTCACCTAAATAAATTGCCAATGCATTAACAGAATATTTTCTACAATATCTGCTTCTGCTTCCTCTTCTGTCTCCTTTCAGTGCATCAAGGCTGATGCAGAACACCACAAAATTAACTTCCCCATGCATCGCTTTCATACAACCACCTGTTTAATTTAACAGAATTTAAGGAATCTTTAAATAAATCTTCAAATGGTGCTGCTGGTCTAGATCCTATTCACTACATTATGATAAAACATTTACTTGAAGAAGACTTATGTACTATACTAATTTTCTATAACCGGATCTACTCAGAAAATGTTTATCGTTTCTTTCATCCTTGTCATACTAAAACCAGGAAAGACCCTTCTTTGATTCAAAATTATAGGCCAATATCTCTTACAAGCTCCAGGGAAAATATTTTTTGAGAGAATGGTTCATAGGTGGCTTATGTGGATCTTAGACTCAAAGAATCTTTTATCAGATCATCATTATGGCTTTCATAAGAACAGGTTACTCTTTACGTTCTCATCAAAGCTGAAGCCAATATTCACAATGCCGTTGTCCTGAAACAACAACTAGTCATGGTGAACTTAGATATCAAAAAGATATTTGACACCACCTGGCGACATGGTATTATTATGGGCCTTTGCCATCTAGGGCTAAGGGGTTATCTCCCTAAGATAATTCAGAATTTTCTATGCCACTGCTCTTTTCAGGTCTGCTATCAGAACATACTGTCTACATCCCATATTCGAGAAGGAGTACCACAGGGGCCTATATTGAGCGGAACATTATTGGAATTTGAGTCAACAACATGACCCGAGATATCCCTAGAACTGTTGAGGCTTACATGCATGTGGATGACCTCACCATCTCCTGCCAGTTGCAGAGCATGAACATCAACTCCAGCTTGCCATAAACAGAATTGAATCCTGGACCTCGTGTAATGGGTATCGTCTAGCAGATCAGAAATCTACCACCACTCACTTTTGTAAATGACATGCTCTCCACCCTCATCCTGAACTACAGCTAAACAATAGTCCGATACTCCTAGTAAACAGCATCCGATTTCTGGGCCTGATATTAGACAGCAAGCTAAATTTCTATTCACTGCCTGATTAAAACAGTTGAATATACTTCTGTCAGTCTCGTCCATGTCATGGGGAGCTAATCAGTATTCTTTACTTCACTGCTGCAAATCACTGATCCATTCATGCTTAGATTATGATTCTCTGTTATATGTTCTTGTTTATACTCTGGCATGACCACCAGGTCAGTAGAGTTTGCAATAAATCAATCGATACAAATCGTATTTAGCAGTCACGGGCTCGAACCCTGGTCCACTCAAAGAGTGTGTGCTATCGCACTCCTGACCACTCAGCTACGTCTATGACTCAGCTAGGAGAAGTACATTAGAACGGCTAAATGTCATCCAGCACAGTGCTCTGGGGACAGCCCTGGGAACTTTCAGGATTTCTCCAGTCCAAAGCCTTTATGCAGAAGTGTATGATTTTCCATTACACCTACAAAGAAAAACATTGCTGTGTCACTATGCAGTTAAGTTCCAGAGTCTCCCATCACATCCTTGTTTTGAGTATCTGTATAATGCCTGTTGTGATTCTTTCTATGATAGTAAGCCAAATGAAAACTCACCAGCAGCACTCAGACTAAGAGAAATTCTTCAGATTTGGAATATTGATTTAAGTAAAATTTCTCAAGATTCGACTCTTCCTGTTCCATCCTGGTTTTATATTCACACTTTTCATGATGACTACTTTTGCCAATGTGGGAAGAATGCTTTATCTTCCTCCAGTATCAAACAGTTGCACGCAGCTCATGCTATCCTAAACTCCAATGCCAGTACAATATACACAGACGGATCAAAAACTGACAATGTGGTAGGTTCTGTGGCAGTCTTTCCTTCATTCACAGTTATTGCTTCATTACCAGCTGAACGCAGCATCTTTACTCTTGAACTATATGCCATAAAGCTAGCACTTAACCAGATTGTTGTTAGCCGGTGGGTGAAGTGCCTACCTGGCAACCCAAAGGTCGCGGGTTCGAATCCTGCCTCGGGCTTGGATCAGAGTAAATGCAAAAACTTTGGGAGGTGCATTATAGCCGCAGAAGCTGATGCGCCAACAACTAACAAAAAAAAAAAAAAAAAAAAAAAAAAAAAAACACCCCAGATTGTTGAATATCACATGCTTTGATCTATACTGACTCTTTCAGTGAAGTCTTAGCCATAAAGGAAAATCTCTCTTCTTCTCATTCTTCTCATCCGGTGCTGAAAACCATTCACTACCAGTTACTCTCCTGGAGTGAATCCAAACAATCTGTAACTTTTTTTGGATCCCGGGACATTCCAGAATTCGAGGAAATGAGAGTGTGAGAATAGGTTGCCACTAAACAACCTATTCTCACACTCTCACAGCAATCTCAGGTTCCTTATATGGATTTCAAGACTATGATTCACAAGGATTGTTATCATAACTTGTCACAGATCTGGCAAAGTAATACCACCAACAAGCTTTACCAGATAAAATAAGATCTAAATTTGTCGCTCTCCAGGTTCAGATGGAACAGATGAGAAGAAATGGTATTGGCAAGACTGAGAATTGGCACACTCATCTTACACACCTGTTTTTATTATTGGGAGAACATCAACCACAGTGCACATCCTGTCACACTCAACTCGCTGTCCGTCACTTTCTGGTAGACTGCCCACGTTATTCATCCATCTGCTCTAACACCTACAAGTCATTCTGCAGATCGAATAAAGCTCTGATGTTACCCAGTTTTCTCTGAAATCAAGCCAATATAGAACTCTTGGCATACTTCAACATATTGGCCTTTTCCAGATCAATATAATTAAATAGATATAATGTATATAATAAACTACGATAGACATAGTTTGGCCTGAATAGCCCTTGTGTCGTTAAGCATTATATCAACAACAACAACTATGGGTGAAAATAATGCTTGATCATCATACTGTCAGTGCAAAGGGATATGCATTTTCTATTCTTCCAAATTTTTTCATGGCCCTAAAAGTAAGGCTGCTTTATTTATTTGCCACAATTGGCTGGCTGACCGGGCTAGCCGTGTGGGTAAAGCGCCTGCCTGGCAACCCAAAGGTTGCGGGTTCGAATCCCACCTCGGGCTTGGATCAAAGTACTGCAAAAAACCTTGGGAGGTGTGCACTATGGCCACAGAAGCCGATGCGCCAATAACTACCAAAAAAAAACAAAAAACAATTGGCTGGGTTATGGTTGAAGTTGACTGCCTGTTTTCTGGCTGCTCTCTTTCCTGATCTTATGAAGGAATGCCACCAAAAAATGCTACTATCTCCAACTACAACCCAGTCAATAACAGCTGGTAATTAAACAAAGCAGTGTTCTTTAGATCTCTGAATAACAAAGGAAAAGTCAGCATGGCCGGAGATTTGGATATAAGCTAACTGCATATTTGATCTAGTATATATATGCTAGTATATTCTAGCATAACTTTCTCCTACTTCTTCACTGTAAGAGAAGTTGGAGAAAGTTGACTTTCAAAGAAAGAAAGCAAGTCAGTGATCCAAGTGATTTGTTGATGTGGAGAAGTGACAGACAAAGGAAGTTATCCCATAATTGTAATTTTTTTGTGATAAATTGACAAAAACTGTGAATATTCTATTTTCCATATACTTGCCTTGAATGATAAGTCTACCGGAAGAAATATAGGAAATACAGTGCTTTCAGAATTTAAATGCATAAGCTATCCATTGAACGCTGTATACCATTCAGCCTTAACACTTTTTTTTATAAAACCTTGGTTTAGTTAACAGATGACAGTTAGAGATGGAATGAGGAATGAAGGATCTGTTCCATTGAAGAAACAATTTCACTGACATGATCTGAACAAATAATAGAATTGGGAGATTTAAATGGTAGTCTTGCTAAGAGAAAGAGGTAAAGAACAGAAGCAGACCATCCGTTCATATTCTTGTAATGCTAAATTATACAAGGGCTGATGATAGAGGTTCCATTGGAGAAGAGACCATTACCAAGTTGAGATCTGAGGTAACTAACATTAACTGTATATGACATGTGCAAGAAAGTTCCAAGAATGACTTTATAAATAAGAATTGAACATGTCAATTATTTGATTTTGTCCCCTTGAAAGTAGTTCCCTTGGACATCTCAACAAGAAGCCAATCTCTTTTGCCATGATTGGAAGCAGTTATGGAATATGTTTACTGATATTGATTTTAGTGCTCTTGATGTATACTACTGAAGTGAAGGAGGAGAAGGTTCTGCAGAGGTTTCAAAATGTGGATTATACAAAATAATGCTCTTAATTTTAGTGCCTTTGATGACTTATACTCGATGTATACAACTGAATTTCCTCCAGAGACCCAACTGTGTCCTTTCATTTAATTTTTGATATTCAGGATTAGAAAGAAGTCAGATGGAGCCAGATTGAGGGAGGAGGAGAAGGTTCTGTAGAGGTTTTGGATTATACAAAATAATAACCTGGACTACTTACATATTCTTTCGATTGGTATAATTGCAAAAAAAAGGCTTATTAGAAACTGCCATACAGACAGTGTACTAGCTCATGCTGCATTATCAGATTCTGCCCATTCTGATTTAGCTCCTCTGACTGCTTCTGTTGCCCCATATTAAACTATTCTAAAAGAGACATAGTGTATCAAGGACACTAAAATTGGTATTGGTAAGTTCCAGAACTGTTTCAGTTATGGCCAGCTTCATGAAGTTGCTTACAAGAAACTACTTTGAAGGGGTGGGGCACAGTCTTATTTGAATAATTTTGGAAGTGAGCAGTTATTGTTTACTCAGAGTTATACATGGAAAGAATTTGTCAGTTACTGTGCCACTATGTTAATATATATATATATATATATATATATATTTTTTTTACAGTTTGTGCAAAGACATCGCAATATGATAGAGTTGGATCGCAATATGATAGAGTAGGAGTTGGGAAGTTTGGACTGGGAAACAGGAATAGCAGAGGCGACGGGCTGCTCGAATTCTGTGAACAGTACAATATGATGACAACCAATACCTTATTTGAAGTACCACAGAGAAAAAGGTACACCTGGAGAGCACCATGTGATATACAACGCTATCAAATTGATTACATACTAATCAAGACAAGATACTGCAACCAAATTAAGTCAAGCCACAGTTATCCTGGAGCAGAAGTTGACAGTGACTACTGTCTAGTGATGGCAAAGTGCAATCTTAGAGTTAAGAAATTCAAAAGAATTGGAAGGACTAGTTGGGATTTGGATAAATTACAATATGAACTTGCTAAGAGGAATTATAAAGAGAAAACAAATGAAATCATAGCTAACATAACAGGAGAGATCAATTGGGATTTGATAAAGCAAGGTATATTAAAAGTTACGCAGGAGACATTAGGAAGGAGGAGCTTTGGTCCAAGGAAACCATGGATCACGGAAGAAATACTAGAACTCATACAAAGACATAACGAATATAGGAAAATATCCACAGAGGAAGGTCAGGAGAACTATAGATACACAAAGAACCTAATTACAACCAAATGTTGGGAAGCAAAACAAAACTGAATGAATGAAATGGCAGAAGACAATGATGAGGACTTGGCAAAGGGAACAGACAAAGCATATAGGAAGATTGCCATTATAATACAATCCCAAAATGAGGAGTACGATGATTAAAGACAAAGAAGGGAACCTACTGATGGACCCAGAGGAAATTGGTGAGCATTGGAAGGAATATCTTGAAGAACTCTACTGTGGATAGGAAACAATTGATGAGAATGACTATATTGAAACAGAAGACAAGGTGGAAGAGGATGCTCAAGGCCCAACAATTACAAGGAATGAATTTGAATTAGCATTAAGTCAATTAAGGAACAAGAAAGCAGCAGGACCAGACAATGTCCAGGTGGGGCAACTCAAGAATATGGGATGAGACATGAAAGATAGGCTTTATTAAGTGATACAAAAAAATCTATGAAAGTGGTGAAATCCCAGATGACTTTAATAACGGCAGAACAATCACTGTTCCAAAGAAAGGAAATGCTAATGACTGTGCCAATTACAGGACTATAACTCTACTGTCCCATGGATCCAAAATCATCTTGAATGTAGTGATGTGGGACAAGGGAAGCGCTTCTAGCAATGAGAACGATTCTTGAAAGAAGAATGGAAATGACTAGGAGAACATACATTGCTTTTGTTGATATACAAAAAGCCTTTGATAACATAAATTGGAAGAAGTTGTTCAGAGTCATTAAAAACTTTGGCCTGGACTGGAGAGACAGAAGGCTTATCCTGCATCTGTACAAGACACAATGTACTGAAATAGATATTAATGGGTACCATAAAGGAAGCAAGGATCAGGAGAAGTGTGAGGCAGGGTTGCTCTTTATCCCCGCACCTTTTAACATGTTCATCGAGGAATCCATAACAAAAATGAAGCAGAAAGCAAAGGGTATCAAGATTAATGGACAACAGATTCACTGCATCAGATTTGCAGACGACATAGCATTATTAGCTGGCTCAGAGCAGGAGCTGTGTAAGATGTTGGAAAGGCTATCATTAAGGCTACATGATTCACATCTAAAGATAAATGCACAAAAGGCTAAAATACTTGTCGTCACTAAGAATGATGAACAACTTCAAACAAACATCAAAATGGGGAACAAGTGAAACAGTTTTGTTATTTGGGGAATTTCATTAGCCAGGACAACTGGTGTGCTACAGAGATCAGAAGAAGAACCACCCTTGCCAAGAAAGCTTTCAGTAACAAGCAAAATATTCTAACCAGCAGACACATTGTTGTGTGAATTTTTTATTTTTTTTGGCTGATGCTACATAAGCTCATAAGCTTGCTTTCTTGCATCACATGCCACGATTACTATTACTACTACATTGACAGGGAGACTAGGAAAAAAGTTTGCTAAGTCATTCATTTGGAGTGTGCTGCTGTATGGAAGTGAAACCTGGACATTATGCAAGCAAGATATCAAGAGACTGGAGGCTTTGGATATGTGGGTCTGGAGGAGGATACTATAATTTTTAGTGTTTCTCACCAACCATTGAAGTAAAAACAAAAACCAAAATCTTAAAAAGTTTGTTTAAATTTACAGTAGATCAAACAAAATACGATTATACAAAATGTTACTGATAATAAAATACTGAATTAGGATAGAATAAAACAAATGTAATTTACAGTGAATGTACAAATAAAATGATAATAAAATACTGAATTAAAATGCAATAAAATATACTAGATTAAAAGCGCTAAAATAATCTTCTGCCTTCTTCCTCAACTGTTGAGGAAGAAGGCAGAAGCCTTTGAAAGCTTCAATTATTTTAGCGCTTTTAATCTAGTATATTTTATTGCATTTTAATTCAGTATTTTATTATCATTTTATTTGTACATTCACTGTAAATTACATTTGTTTTATTCTATCCTAATTCAGTATTTTATTATCAGTAACATTTTGTATAATCGTATTTTGTTTGATCTACTGTAAATTTAAACAAACTTTTTAAGATTTTGGTTTTTGTTTTTACTTCAATGGTTGGTGAGAAACACTAAAAATTATAGTATGAATATACCCAACCCCAGAGGCCTATTTGAAGAACTGGAGGAGGATGTTGAGGATTAGCTGGACCAAGCGACGATCCAACAAATCTGTCTTAAACTAGATGCAAGAAACGCGGAAGCTACTCATGACTGCGGCAAAAAGACAACCGAAATTTTCATGACACACCCTAAGACAACAAATTTTTAGTGAATTTCTCAGAAGGAAAAATATTGGAAAAGAAAGGAAGGGGATGACCAAGGAAGAAAATTCTGGAAAAACCTAGGTGCCTTCGTAGCCAGGTGGGCAGGAGCAGCAGTGCGTAGCATATGCTTCTTGATTAGACTGGGGTTCGAGCCCGTGAGCCACCAAATACTGAGGACGCGGAAAGGTCAGGGAATGACCACTGCATATCCGTGGAGCAATATGGCCTTAGTTGCTAATGCTCCTAAAAAAAAAAAAAACAAAAAATAACCAAATGGAAAACCTAATGAGGAAAACGAACTTTAGGGAATATGAGGAAATGAAACATTCATCAGAAAAACAGAGATATATGGTTGCAGTGACAAGGTGAAGCCTTTAGAGTTTGATGATGGTGAAAAGACATATGTTTTTCCTTGCAACATGATTATTGCTATTTCCAGAAGTTAGGTTACTGTTTGTCTTATGTTTGCATTATTACATAAAATAAAGGGGAGGCTCCAAAGTCCACTTTCATAGATGTTGATTATTTCACAAAGTACCAAAACGTGAGAGGGAAAAGCTGAAAATCACGAGTTTCCAATCTGAATTATTAGAATTTTGTACATAGGACAAACCATTATGTCATTCTTGATATATCAATAATAAAAAGATGCTGGAGATATCACTTTGATATTGCAGCAAAAGAGGAATTACTTTCAGAGTAGGGAGAAGCAGTAGTACAACAGGAAAGAGAAATAATGAACAAAATCATTGTACCCAGCAATGGCAAAGTGCTGCAAGTCATTGAAACTATACATGCCTGTGTGGTGTTTCATTTTCATGTAAGTATGCTATTGTTGGTTTTCAACACTCTGCTACTGTTAGCCACACTGAAACATAATTTCTGTACAAGTTCAATGAAACAATGGTTTTGTTCACCGCTCATCTTTCCCGTGGTACCACTTCTGTATTCTGGAAACACATTTCTCTTTCACCATCTTATAAAAGTGGCAATAATTCTAACACCTTTTACTACTGATATACTAAGAATGCAGCACCTTAAAAGCTGATCTTAGATTAAAAAAAAATTCAAACTCTCCAGATTGTAAACCCATAATTTCAAACAACTCTTTTGTCTTTAATTTTTCAATATTTCATCTAAAAGCTGATTTCTCGATGGTAGCTAGCATCTGGGATACCGTGCACGTGCATGCATGTGTGTGTTTCATTTATGGATGTTAAACCAATTAAAAAGATGCTACATAATGAAAAGTAATCTAAAGTGGTGTGCATGTGTTTTTTAGCTAGAGAGAGAAAGAATAATTTAGTTAATAACCAAAGTTATTAATCAAATTAGTTTATTTAGATTGTTTGTTAATATTATCAAACAATTAGTACATACAAAATATATTGCTGGTTATTAATGAAGATGTTGAGTGGCATGTCATTCAGTGTATTCTATTACAGTCATAAGAGCCATCTATAGATTACTAAAAATGTGGGAAGTGTGGGGACCAACATATTCAAAATAAGGTGAAGAAGAATCGAAAAGGGATAGCAGGAGTACCTTCCTTTTCTTTGAGTACTCTAATAGATTGCAAAAAAACAATAAGAGTTAGAAAGTCAAAAGTAGTGAGAGGTTTTTAATGGATTGTACTCTGATACAGTTTTCCACTCACTGCATTTTCACTTAGTCATCATGATGTAGGCATAACCAACCATGATCTGTAAAATTTGTTATTTCTTGAAATATTACACTGCTAAGCTAGCTCACCTTCTTTTAACTGCAGATTATAAATAACTTTATTAACTGATCCCCATTTTCATAAACTAAGTGAACATATTAGTTTCATTAAGATAAGCTAGGTGAAAGAAAATAAGAAACAAGAGAAAACGGCAACTCACAAGTAGCATTGGTATCTGTGGTACAGTAAAAGTCCGAAAATCCAGACTGCTTGGGGACTGAGTCGATCTGCATTCTCAGGCAGTACTTTTAAAATTCAAATTTAAGATGGAATAAAGAAGAGATGACCAGTTAAATTTTGACAGTTTATTCATTAGCAAATAAAGCATGTTTCATTTATTGAAACAAGCAGTTTTAGGGAAAAATAAAGTCAACACCTGACAAAGATGTAAACATAACTTTTCACTACAAAAAAAAAGTATGTAATGCTTGAAATCATGTTTAAAATGAACAATGTAAAAGAAAAATATAGTATATAAATGAAAGCAGAAGATATGTATTTTATATAAATTAATTATTTTTTTTAGTTTATTAACGAAACATTTCGTATAAAATACAAAGTTTGAAAAACAAACAAATATTTATTGGTTCTTTTCTGCGATTTCTGTTGCGTCTGTTGCACTACTTGTGGATGGAACATTTGCAGCTTTTACTCTATCTGCTGCATGCACTGCTTGATGCTTCTATTGCTTTCTTTAAATACTTTCATATATCATCTTGTTTACGACTTTGTAATTTCTCTATGATAAAATTATTATGCACCATGTGCACATGCATGACGTCCTGAAGACTGAAGCTATGGTTCTGTCCCATAAATTTAATAACTGTTTCAACGGACTTTTCTGCAGTAGACCAGGATATCTTTTCTTCTGAATAATTCTCTTCTATTTTATCAGGAGTTATAATGCTTTGAATAATTCCTTGATCAGTGAAAGTCACTGCAACTTCAACATCATCTTCAATGCGTATCCACTCTTCTATGTCATCAGCATTAATTTTGCATAAAGGGTTGTCTTCCATACATAATTTAACAGTTTCCATCAGTTCTTTCACTTCAGATGCCTTCAGCTTTATGTGAAATCCTTCAAAATCTTTGTTTCGATCAGATTGTAGATCTGCAAACATCGCATTTGGCCATAACTTTCGGCATGCTCTTAAAAGAGTTACAGGCTTGACTGCATTTGATACAGTCGCGAGTGAAAATGTTGCATCTTTGATTGTGAAACTGCATTGAAATTCTTAAGGGTCGACATTCTTATGCATCATTTTCGTCATAAAAACATTTTTATAGTGACTTTTAAAGTTCCTAATGATTCCTTGATCCATGGATTGAATTAATGGTGTTACGTTTGGTGGCAAGTAACATGCAAAAATATTTCCACAATCAGACACTAATTTTGATTCATGCAGGTGGGCCCTACAGTTGTCGAGAAGTAGCAGGCACTTTTATTTGCAGGCTTCCCCAATTTTCTCAAGTTCTGACGAACTGATGGAACAAAATCATGAACAAACGAATTAAAGAAAAATATATCTTTGTCCATCCAAGCATTCTTTTGGTCTTTATAGGTCACAGGTAAGTGCACAATTCCTTTAAAGAGCTACGGGCGATGAAATTTAACAATCACTAAAAGCTTAATTTTATGCTGACCTGAAGCATTAGCACACATAAGAACGGTTACTCTTTCATTATTAAGCTTAAACCCTGTTGCATTTTGTTCTTGGTTTCCAGCCAAATTTTTTGTGGGCAAACACTTCCACTAAATCGCCGTTTTCATCAGCATTATAAATTTGATCGGCTGTAAGGTCGTAGTCAGATATAATTTTTTCAAGCGTTGCACCATATTCTGTTGCTGCTTGTGTATCAGCCGACTGTCATTCTCCAGCAATATCTAACTGTCTAATACCACGACGAGTCTTGAAATTCCTAAGCCATCCATCACTAAATAAATCAATGTTCATTTGCTCCTTAAAAGACCTTGCTTTGGCAATAAGCATCGGCCCAGAAATTGTCATACCTTCCAATCGTTTTAGCAAAAACCATTTGTACAAGCTTTATCAAAATTCTCTAATTTTCTCTAATTTTGGCCGATGTAAACTTTTTCTCTCAGCAATTTTATTGTAAGGCTCAGACGAAACTGTGAATTCTAGAATTTTATTCTTTGCCTTTGTTTATATCATAAATTGTAGACTTTCCGATGTTATATGTTTCCATTAAAATAGTATTGCTCACACCACTTTCTAGCTTCTTAATTATTTCAAGTTTGTCACTCAATTTCAACGTGTTCTTCTTTCTCTTCACACCATGATATTTATTTTTAGAAGCCATTATTATGGGCTTGTAAATACGTATGCTATATATGGTAAATGGAATGAGTAGGTCAAAAATTATAGCATTGCCACGGTTTGATTGTGCCGACCGGGCTAGCCGGGTGGGTAAAATGCCTGTCTGGCAACCCAAAGGTCGCAGGTTCGATTCCCGCATCGGGCTTGGATCAAAGTACTGCAAAAACCTTGGGAGGTGCATTATGGCCACAGAAGCCTATGCGCCAACAACTACCAAAAAAAAACAAAAAACGGCTTGATTGCTCATTTCAAAATGGCGACTGTGAGCTTGCTTGTTGTTGCTGGGCATCTGTGGCACTCATGCATGCGTGCGTGCGCACACAAAAGTCCACTAAATTTAAAAAGTTTGTGAGTTTTTGAAAAGTCCAGATTTCTGGCATCTGCATTTTCGGACTTTAACTGTATATAGAATGTTCTGGTAGCAAGCTCCGGTAAACTTGGGATCCTGGACTCTTTACTCTGCTACAGAGTTTGGATTTTGTTTGATATTAAAATGCATCAACAAAAATATTGATTCTTGGTTAAAGTTTGTCATATTGCTATTGCTTCTGATCTAACCTGATCCTCAAATGGGAGCAATAAGGCAGACTGCTAGTTTTACTGGGGAACTTAGCATCCCAGACTTTTATTTATGTATTGAAGTGTATCATTTTGATAAGAATTTCAGAAATGTTCCAAAATACATCCAGTAAGTTTAATCCCCCCCCTTCCCTAAAATTCATGTTGAGAGCATTGATTTTCAGCAAAATGTGTCATGTTCATTTTGAATGTGCAAATAGAATGTCAATCATGATAACTGAAAGCCAGTGAGAATGGTGGGATACTCACTTGTCAGTTATGGCACCTCCGTAGCCAGGTGGGCAGGAGCAGCAGTTCGTAGCACACACTTCTTGATTAGACTAGGGTTCGAGCCCATGACCACCAAATACGGAGGATGCGGAAAGGTCAGGGAATGACCACCGCATATCCCCGGAGCAATATGGCCTTAGTTGCTAATGCTCCTAAAAACCAAATAACAACAACAGCTTGTCAATTATGATTAGTGAACTCTAACGAGCACCAGCATTAGCTATGTCGCATTGCCAATTGTGTGAGATTTACAGCAAAAGTAGTAATGCAGCATAAAATAAAATATCACTAACTCTTGCTGTGACCTGAATATAGTTCATGAAAATCATCCTGTAATTAAAGACAAATCAGTTATTGAGAAATATACTCAGACTAACCAAGAGTAATAATTGCCTAAACTATGAAATGCCATCCTAATATTTAATGAGTAAGTCAGATAATATCAGTATTGAACCCTAGAACAAGAGAATCTAAGGTTTGACATGCGTCATCTCAGTGACTGCAGTCATGATAAAGTGGTCGGAGCGTACCATAAAATGTTTTATTTTCAACTGAAAGTAAACAGATATTTAGATCTTATGTAGATTAAAAGTGTTTAATTTCTCTGTTAATAGTTTTTTTAGTTAGTCACCCAATATACACTAGCATCGAAAAATTTATGAACTATTGCTTAACCAGTTCCCCCACCAAATTAATTAATAATCTAGTTTAAATATACAATATACTGTGTGTGTGTGTGTGTGTGTGTGTGTGTGTGTGTGTGTGTGTGTGTAAAGTTAAAAAAAAAAAAAAAAACATACAGTGGATTCTGGTTATTTGGGCCACCGGTTAATCGGAGCAGCTGTAGATTTGTGGCAAATCTTAAAAAACAGAACCCAATCAAGAAAATAGCCAGGATTTACTTTGCTTAATTGGTACAACATGCCGTTTAATCGGGGCAGGAGACCGCAGCACTAGAGATTACCCTACAGTCGTCTCCGACCAAGCCACGTGGTACAGTCGGATTTCTGGAGGTCACAACCATAAAACAATTAGCAGTCACCTGTTTATTGGGCTTTTCTGTTAGTGCGATCTATCAGAAATGGATAGTAAACTCGATCTTATTGAATTTGTGATAATACCGACAGCTAGAATTCCGTGGGTTATTATGGTGAAATGTGTTTACACTTCCATGGAATCTTCAATCATATAAAAAAATGAATTTTCAGACTCTTCTCTTCATTCCTATTTTTAAAGCTTCATAACTTGTTACTCCATTCTCACTTGTGCATATCGTGTTACTTGCAATTTGTGTGTGCCTTTCTTTGTTATTGATTGCTTATCTTTTTACTGTTTTAAATTTTAACCCCACCCACAAATGTCAACTAGTTACTATGTGCATATTAGAGTACGTATTAATTATTCCGATTATCACGTATATTCTTCCGATTTTCACATATCATTTAATTTTTTAATTGGTAAGGTAATAAAGGGTAAATTCTTAATATATCTTTACTTTTATAGCCTGTGGATAATATTCCTCCTATTTTCGCTAATTAGAATCGCTGTTTAATAGAATTAAAATTCAATTCACAAACGTGATCGCAATGACTGGCACTTACTGCACATCGTATAGTGAATGGTACTTTACTATGGTGAGTCCATTGCAACGTGATTTGATTGTACAGTGAACCAATTGTAAAGCGGGGGTTCATTGTATTTTTAACTATTTACGTGGAACTTCAGATAATTGGGGCAGCCGCTGAATCGGGCCAAAATGCACTAGTCCCGAAGTGTTCCGAGATCGACTGTATTTATAATAAGAGAAAAATAGTTATAAAATTGACAAAATAAGAATGTTTCTACATAAATCACAAAACTGGCATCTCATCAGGTGTCAATGGCCAGGATTGCAAGCAAAATAGCATGCCTTCATTTCTGATGTAAACCAGAAGCCATAAAGGTAAATAAAAATGAGAATAAAATTTTTTTGTTACCAAAATAAATGAAAATAAACTTTTCTGAACAAAATAAAAAATTTTATAAGGATTAAGGGGGGAGGGTTGAAAATGGCTTGTGAACTTTGCAGTTGACACTATGAATATAAATAAAAAAATTGAATCGATAACAAAAATTTCTAGAAAAATATAACTCATTAGTCTAATCCAAATTTGAGATTTGAAAATAATTTATAAAATAACAACAGCTTTGGAAAAAATAAACATTATAGAGACAAATTAGGAAAAGATGGAAATTTTTACTGTTTTCAATTCACTTGAATTGGGATTACTTTCACTACTCTTTCCTCCTTTCTCCCATCATCTCAGGGTCAGAGATTTTGAAAATAGTGATAGTAAATCTTCATTAAGCTCAGTCATTCCCTGGGCTGAAGCCCATCGATGGCTATAAACCTTCACTTGGATTAAACTAAGTTGTATGTTTTTAGAAATTTCTATCGATGCCAGTTTTTAATTTCTCGTCTTCATAGTGTCAGCTGTAAAATTCACAAGCCATTTTGAATTCTTCCCCTTTAATCCTTGTACAGAATTTTATTTTCACTTATTTAGGTAAAAAATAAATAATAAAATAAATTTTTTTTCCCTTCTCATTTTTATTTACGTTTATGCTTTTTAAATTTTGTTTTCTGGTTTACATCAGAAACGAAGATGTTATTTTGCTTGCAAACCTGGCCGTTGACACCTAACAGAGAGGCCAGTTTTGTGAGTTGTGTGACAACATCCTTATTTTGTCAATTTTGTAATTATTTTTCTCTTATTATTATTTATTTATTTTTTTTCTGTTATTGTTGTTATGGTTACCTTCTGTCACTCTCGCGCTTTTTTTTCTCTCCACTTCATTGTCCATGCTCTGCATAGGTTTAGCATTTGCTGCCCTGACTGCATTAGGCTATTTCCTTTTTTTTCTATTTTTCTGTCTTGTTTCCACTTGTTTTTCTATCTGATATATATATATATATATATCGAATATATATATAGACACACACACACATATATATATATATACAGTAAACCCCCGCTATTTGCAGTATCTGTATTCGCGGTCGCTGATTTAATATAAAATGAAACCTAAAAAAATGTGAATTTTAAAGCGACGTAAACATTTTCTGCCATAAAGAACCATGGGCATGGCTTATCTTTCCCGGTCAAAACAACGCTCAGTGGGTTGGGGGAGAGGGGTGACAAAATCGCGAGCGTGGATGTTTCTCGCTAATCCTTGTTTAGTATGTGTTATGCGTTTGTCATGGAAGGTTTCATCGTTTGCTTTTAATTTATATGCTTATAAACTGAATAAATTTATCAATTTATAAATTGATATGCTTACAAAAGTGATAAATCTACCGTTTTTGCAGTTTAAACAGACTTTTTTGAGTGTGTTAATAGAAGAAAGTGACTTTATTGTGTTCTTTCTAACCTGTACAAAAATATGGCTATAAATAACAAGGGAAATGTGAAAAGATCAAAGAAGGCGATAACATTAGCAAATAAAATTGAGTTATTAGATAAAATTTCTAATGGTGAAAGTGTCTCCTCAGTGGCAAAACATAATAAAATCAATGAGTCAACGGTACGCTCAATCAAGAAATCGGAAGAAAAAATCCGCCGTAGTGTCTGTGAAAATGCGCTAATTGCTTCAAAAATTTGCTCTGTAACTCGTGATGTTAAATTAGAAAAAAATGAAAAAGGCTTAAAATCTGTGGAAAGAAGACCGAACTTAAAATAAAATTCCGTTAAGTTCACTCATCATTTGGGAAAAGGCAAAACTCCTTTATCAACACTTTAGCGAAACTGGTGATAGCACTGGCGGGATAAGTTTTTTAGCTAGCAAAGGCGCTGGTTTGAAAGATTTGTTTGAAATTTGTAATAAATATTACATTTGATATTAAATTGTTTCTTATTTTCATTTTGATGCCATATGCTTACATTTCACTATGTGCTGTCTATGTACATAGTCATATTATGAAGGTACATATAATACATACATAGACAAAATTTTAGACTAGTTTTTCTTATATATTTCATACTTTGGAACGGAACCCCTTTATTACTATGGGAGCCATAACTCAGTAATCACGTTTTCGGTATTCACGGCATTTCTCAGGAACGTAACCCCCGCGAATAGCGGGTGTTTGCTGTATATTATTATTATCAGTGTATTAGGTGGAGGAGCTGAACTTGTCAGGTGTAATTACCTTGGGAAAATGAGAACATGTGCATGGTAAAAACAGATTACCTGAAATAAAATGAACTTAAGGTTTAACATAAAAATAAACCGTGGGTCCTAGGACTTTAACTTACTTAGTTTTTGTTTCTCCCAGTGCTGTCACTTTGGCTCATTTGTTCAAAGCTTACTTCCCCGTCACACGGGTTATGGTTCACTTTGACAGTTTCACACTCTCTCCCCCCATGCGGGATTACTTCAACACTATACAGTGAACTTTGTTTTCTTCTTTGGTCTCCGATGGCACTCAGCTAATTCAACATTTTTCTGTCCATGCCCACAGTAAGTTTTCTTATTTTGCCTTCTTTTGGATTTCATTCATTTTTTTCTCGTTTACAGGATTCTATCAGCATTTTGTTTTTGTTTTTTTTTTGTCCTTGCCTTTTTCCCATTATTATATGGGGTCAGCATTTTTTATTGTTTTGGCATGCAATTTTTACAGCCGGATGCTCTTCCTGACGCCAACCTTCACCCTTTATCCAGGCTGGGAATATGCGGTGGTTATTCTCTGACCTGCCGCATCCTCCGTATTTGGTGGATACGGGTTCGAACCCCGGTCTAATCAAGAAGCGTGTGCTGTGCACTACTGCTCCTGCCCACCTGGCTATGGAGGCAGGATTCTATCGGCATTATTTTAGCTTTACTTTATTTATTTTTATTTTTTATATTCTTTAATTTTAATCCTTCCTTCCTTTTGGTCTCTGTTGGGTCGGCTATGATGTATACATATGCATTCTTTACATGCACATCATAACAGAAACAGAGAGTCTGCTTATTGTGGTGGCTCCTACGATTTTCGCTGCCGACCCTTTGACGAAGTAGTCCTAGGACCCATTAATTTCATTTTATTTCAGGTAATCTGTTTTTATCATGCATGTGTTCTCAAATTTTCTATGGTAATTACACCTCAGAGTTCAGCTCCACCATGTAATACACTGATATTAATATATTTGTCTATATTTCATTATGGTTGCCAGTTTTTTCTGCTATAACTAGTAGTACCCCAGATCCATAACCCAGTTTAATATTTTTAATTTTATTTTTTAATACCTTTCTTGTTTGCTAACACTGTCAGTAATTTCATTATATCTTATTTTTATCAACATTGTGTGTGTGTGTGTGTGTGTGTGTGTGTGTGTGTGTGTGTGTGTGTGTGTGTGTGTGTGTGTTTTTTTCTTTTTAATGGCACTTTGACATATAAGTATTATTGTGCATACAAATCTGGTAATAAAGTTAGCCCAACTAGGTTATCTTAATTCAGCATGGCCTATACATATTAATTTTAAGAAGTGTATTACTATGTGATAATGAATTTTTCATTACACTTTACTGATGAACTTCCCCCCCAGATAAAAATAAGATAAAGGTATTAGAAAATATCACTTAGTAAGAGGCTGTATATATGTATATAGCCATACCTTAGGACATATACGTGCTGTTATGCCTTAGAAAAGCGTTACCGACGCAGTCCAAGGTAAGGCAGAAACAAATGTACAAATAACAGTAAAAACATTTGTAAATATAAAGGTAAATGTAAATACAATTTGATAAGACAAACTTAAATCCCATGGCTGGCATATTTCTTAAGGAATTAACAGAAAACCAACCACCCAACAACCAAATAACCCCCCCCCCCCACAGCAGACATTAGCATAGGATGTCGGGGCCTGAGGCTAATGCACCAACACGACACAGTATAAAGTAAGTGTGACTGCGCAGTAAAAAGCTTCGCTACCTATATAACAATTAGAAGGCGGGAAATAACCCCTTTCTAAACTACAACTTCCTCAGGACAGTAACAGTAGGTAAGAGCCTTCACAATATCGGATACTTACCTGTTGGGCTTTGTGTCCCCTATCACAGTTTGCTGTAGAGAACGATTATAAAAATTTAAACTAAAATAAAAATAAGTAAATGAAATATTTTAAATTTAAAATGTAAATTTGAAAGTTAAATTAATATAGCAAAAATGAAAATTTGAAAGTTAAATGAATATAGCAAAGAAGCCAAAAAATGAAAATTTGAAAGTTAAATTAATATAGCAAAAAGGCAAAACTGATATAGGGACAACAGAAACGGGTAGGTATAAGACATTACATCAGATAGGCTGTCAATCCACTCAAAGTCCCCGAAGAAGTAGGGGATTGATGGCCATGTGATGGAATGTACAATATTATAATATATGTAAATGTATTGTTATTTAAAATTAGTATTGACTGAAACATAATTTTAGCTGAAGGTAATGAAAATTCATCAGTAAAGTGTAATGAAAAATTCATTATCACATAGTAATATACTTCTTAAAATTAATATGTATAGGCCATGCTGAATTAAGATAACCTAGTTGGGCTAACTTTATTACCAGATTTGTATGCACAATAATACTTATATGTCAAAGCACCATTAAAAAAGAAAAAAACACATACACTCACATATATATACAGGCACGTATAATGTCCAATTGGCATAATTACAATGGCATTAACATTGCTCATAAGTATTCATTAAACTATAAGCTAAAATCTATCCTATTATGCATACTACTACTACTAATAATATATATATATATATATATATATATATATATATGTTTATTTTTATTTATTTATTTATTTTATTATTTTTTTTGTTATAAAGGCAGCATTAAGAAAGCTTCACTCTTTTGTGTCCAGTCACATTCTTGAGACAAGAGTTTCTGGAAAATTTGCTTCTAACATGTGTCGTTCAGCAGCAAGGGTAAGTTTTTTAAGAAAATTTAATGTATTACCAGCAGTAGAACATTATTGATTACATAACATCTTAGGGACCTTTTTCTGAACACTATGCTTGAAACACCTGTTGTTATGCAGTTATACAGCTGCTTTGTTGCGGAAGTGTATCGAGAGGTAGCAAAAATGTGTTATTTTTTCGGTGGCTATGTTGACAAAGTGTGATACATGGTGCTTGTTTCGAACTTCTAATCATGACTACTTCTGGCTGAATACAAATCATTTTTTGAACTCCACTCATATTTTTAGATTTAGGCTGCTTGTCTTCGGCATTTTTTTTTTTTTTTTTTGCAATTTCTTGAATTTGATGTTAAAATTAGACTAAATATTACTGTTTAGATTTTATGATTTCTAAATTTAAATTAAACTTAATCAGATGCATTTTTGTCAATGGAAAACTTGTTCCCACCTCAGTGTAGTCTAAACTGTGGCATTAGTTTACTTTTAAAAGTAATAACAACTCAATGGTTGTACTTTAAAGAGACAAAAACACAAACTGCCCCGTACAGCAAACTGTTCTTGGCTAAATATGTACGTTGAAGAGTGAACATCACATAAACCATTGTGTTTTGTTTTTTGCTTTCATATAAAATCAGTTTCAGAAGTACACCAGTGATGTTTTTAGACTAAAAAGAATACTAAATAATATAAATTTACAAAAATGCCGGTGCCTCCGTAGCCAGGTGGGCAGGAGCAGCAGTGCATAGCACACACTTCTTGATCAGACTGGGGTTCGAGCCTGTGACCACCAAATACGGAGGATGCGGAAAGGTCAGGAAATGAGCACCGCATATCCCTGGAGCAATATGGCCTTAGTTGCTAATGCTCCTAAAAACCAATTAACAACAACAGAAATGCCAATTATTTCAAATTTAGCAGCATTGTTTAGATGGTACCAAGTCCGATTTGCATGAAATATCACTATAAACAGACTTCAAAATCAACTCCACCACCTAACCAACGGTGTGAAAGAATGATAAATAAATAAAAAAGACCAACCATTGTGCTCCATCTTGTCTTGTCTCATCAGAATGCCACAAGCCCAACAATGGTCAGGATTCCCTGCATTTGAACATTAAACAAATCAGTGCATTGCCAGTGTGAGAGATATATTACTCAGCGTGTTGATGCAATAGATTTGAATAATAGCAGCCTTTACACAGTGAAAAATTATAGTACAACAGATCAGAGAACTCACAAGACAACGGCAAACCACTGACATGCACGCATGCACACACACAGTGATGCCACTCATACTGCTTATATCACTATAGACAGTATGACTGGTGCATTAGCATCTTAACTCATTACTAACTATGTAACATAAAAATAAACTTTAAATATGTAATAAAGAAAAGTGAAACAGGAAAAATGGAAGAAAATCGGTATAGTAAACATCGGTGGCTGAAAAGCATTACTTACCACATGTTGTGGAAACATAATTAGAACTAAAATAAGAATGAGCCACTTGTATGGCAGCATATAAGTTATTTGTTATTTGTTTGCTATTTGGTTTTTAGGAGTATTAGCAACTAAGGCCATATTGCTCCGTGAATATGCGGTGGTCATTCCCTGATCTTCCCGCATCCTCCGTATTTGGTGGTGACGGACTCGAACCTCGGTCTAATCAAGAAGCGGTGCTACACACTGCTGCTCCTTCCCACCTGGCTACGGAGGCGCCGCACATATAAGTGGAACAGAGAGTAAGTCAGTATATAATTATGGTGGAAAATGGAGGAAAAAAGGGGGTGAAAATCGATAAAAAGGGTGTTACAGAAGAAGTGCACTCATAAAATAATGTCAATTTATTCAAATTTAGCAACATCCCATTGATGGCACCAGGTCCAAATTGTGTGAAATATCACTATATACTATATAAATATATATTTTTCACTGCACAAGGGCTACCATTATTCAAATCCATTTCACTGGTAGGTTGATTAGTGCGTCTGTTAGGTTGGAAATGCATTGATTTGTTTAATGTTTGAAAATGTTGGCTATTGTTGGCCCTGTGGCTTTCTGATGAGATGGAACACAATGGGCAGTCTATTTTGTATATTTATTTTTGTTTCACAATGCTGGTTGCGATGTCATGGTTGGTTTTTGTCTCTGTTTATAGTGATATTTCAATTTGGACCCGGTACCATCAAGGGTGTGGGGGAACTGCTGAATTTGAAATTATTGGCATCTTTATAAATTTTTATTATTTGGTATTCTTATTAATTAGTGTTTTTTTTAAAATTATTTTAGGAGGAGCACATTCCTTCTGCAACACCCTTTATCTTGATTTATTTACTACCCCCCTTTGTTTGTTGCTGTAATTATGTACTGGTTTACTTTCTATTTTTCACTTACTTGGCTTGCCATATGACTAGCATATTCTTATTTTATATTCTAGTGATGTTTCTGCAAAATGTGGTAGTAATGCTTTTCAGCCATTCATGTTTTCCATACAGATTTTCTTCCTTTTTTTTCCATCTTTCTTTTCTTTATTACTTATTTAAAATTTACTTTTACACGTGCACATATATTCAGTAAATTCCCATTGTAATGCTCCAACTTAAATAAATCACATGCAGTGCATTATAACAAGGTTATATGTTTATAACACTTGCCTCCTTATAGCGTTCTTTAGAGCCAGTTCCTTTGAATGTACTATAACAAGAGTTTGCTATGTGTTTTTTATATATGAAGTGTTGCTATTAAATAACAAGACTGCTCATGCAGCCACTACACACTAAGTTCCGGCTGTGAAACAAAGTCACAGCGGTTGACCTTGAACCTTTCCCTAGTGGTCTGCCAAGTAATATTTCAGCACACTAATTTGCTCTTGCAGTGAGATAGGTTTTCATTACCTTGTGGTTTTGCAGTTTGCCAGAAAAATGACAGACAAAAGGATTGAACAACAAATGAACCTCAAATTTTTAACAAAAAAATAAAGAAAACACCAACTGAAAGTTATCAGTTGTTATGGCAAGTTTATGAGGAAGATACTCTGTCAAGAGTTTGCACATTTGAATGGCATAAAAGATTTTTAGAAGGAAGAGAGAATGTGGAGGTCAATGAATGACAAGGCGATCCAGTATCTGAAAACTAATGAAAATGTTGACCTGTAAGAACATTGATTAGAAGTTGTCATTGTGTAAGCATTATAATGCTTAAACAATGATAACTTTTAACTGAAACAGACTAATTTTAACTGAAAATTTAGACATGAGAAAAGTGTTTGCCAAGATAATGCCAAAATTTTTGAACAGAGATCAAAGAATGAGAAGACTCGAAGTTTGTGAAGATGTTTTGAAAAAAATTGAAAAAGATCTAGGCTTTCTGAGTACTGTAATTACTTGCGATGAAATTTGACTGTTCCCGTATGACCCAGAAACTAAAAGACAGTCTGTGCAATGGAAGACAAACAATTCCCCAGACCAAAAAAAACAAGAATGTCAAAATCAAAAGCGAAAACCATGCTCCTTGTTTTCCTTGATATTAAAGGAATTATTATGGCTGAATATATCTCAACAAACCAGCCTGTCAATCAAGCATACTACATTGAAGTTCTGGCAAGGCTACATAAAAAAAATTTAAAGGAAGACACCTGAATTTTGGAAGGATGGCTGGATGCTCCATCAAGACAATGCTCCAGCACATAATGTGTTCTCTGTTCACCTAAAAAACAAATCCCTGTGTGTGTGAATATAACTTACTTATCAGCCCTAGCCACTTGTGACTTTTTTTCTCTTTCCTGAACTGAAAAGTGTACTTAAATGAACCCATTTTCAGTCCATGGAAGACATTAAGTGAAAAGTGTACTTAAATGAACCCATTTTCAGTCCATGGAAGACATTAAGTGAAAAGTGTACTTAAATGAACCCATTTTCAGTCCATGGAAGATATTAAGTAAAAAATAACTGAAGTGTTAGAAGGGCTTACAGAAGATGACTTCCAGAAATGTTTTTGTATTGGAATAAACATTGAATGGTGTGTGTATATATATATATATATATTATGCTGGTTTATATATTAATATTATGTTTAGATGTATGTATTCTTTTGTATTTTAATCCTTCTTTTGTGCGTCGTTAATGCCATTGTTTTTGCCGTATTGGCCAATTGAACATTATACGTGCCAGTATATATTCGTTTCTAATTGTTCGAATGTTACCTATTATTGGTGGTTTTTACATATAGGCATTAGTGTTCATACAATTCTGGTCATTAAGCTAGCCTTATTTAGGTCATCTTAAATCCGCATGGCCTATACATATTAGGTTTAGAAGTTTAATGCTTAATGATAATGAATTTTCATGATAAATTACTGATGAAAATTTTTTTATCTGTATCAAAAGGTAATTACTAATTATTATTAACAGTATACTTCTATCTTATTACTATCACTTTTTTACTATAATACATTTTTACATTCCATCACGTGGCCGTCAATCCCCTTACTTCGTTGGGGGCTTTGAGTGGATTGACAGCCCTTTTGATGTAATGCCTCATATTTACTCGTTTCTGTTTGTACCTATCACAGTTTTGCTATTTTAAGTTCCTTTTATTTTGTTTTGTTTAATTTCTAAAGTTCTTTCTATAATTTTAATTTTTAGATTTAAGTTTTTGAATTTTTTAAATATTGTTAGCATATCTACTTATAGTATTAATTAGTTTTAATTTTTATTTTTTACGATCTCTTCAGCAAACTGTGATAGAGTACACAAAGCCCTACGAGTAAGTATACGATATTGTTAAATTCCTACTTACTTAATGCTGTACTCCGGTGGAGGTCATAGAACAGAAAGGGGGGAATTTCCCGCCTTGTATTTGTTTTTATAGGTAGTGATCTTTATAGCGCTGTCGCACTAATGTTATCCTGTGTGTTGATGGTGCACTTAGGCCCCGATTTTCATGCCAATGCCTGTGGTAGAGGTTTGCTGTTGGAATGATAATTTTCAAAATTGTTAACACAACCCATAACAGAAAATCATCGCTCCAACAGCAAACCTCCACCGCAAGCATTGGCATGAAAATCGGGGCCTGAGGCCAATGCACCATCAACACAAGATAATGTTAGTGAAACTGCGCTATAAAGATCGCTACCTATAAAAACAAATAGAAGGCGGGAAATTTCCCCCTTTCTGTTCTATGACCTCCTCTGGAGTACAGCATTAATTAAGTAGGAATTTAACAATATCGGATACTTACTCGTAGGGCTTTGTGTACTCTATCACAGTTTGCTGAAGAGATCGTAAAAAATAAAAATTAAAACTAATTAATACTATAAATAGATATGCTAACAATATTTAAAAAATTCAAAAACTTAAATCTAAAAATTAAAATTATAGAAAGAACTTTTAGAAATTAAACAAAACAAAAGAAAGGAACTTAACATAACAAAACTGTGAAAAGTACAAACAGAAACAAGTAAGTATGAGGCATTACATCGAAAGGGCTGTCAATCCACTCAAAGCCCCCGACGAAGTAGGGGATTGATGGCCACTTGATGGAATGCAAAAATGTATTATAGTAAAAAAGTGATAGTAATAAGATAGAAGTATACTGTTAATAATAATTAGTAATTACTTTTTGCTACAGATAAAAAATTTTCATCAGTAATTTATCATAAATTCATTATCATTTAGCATTAAACTTCTAAACCTAATATGTATAGGCCATGCGGATTTAAGATGACCTAAATAAAGCTAGCTTATAGAAACGAGTATATATATATATATATATATATATATATATATATATTATTTGCATATCCATATACTTACATTTGCATCCATTGCTACTGCTTTGCGTGCTTCGGTGCATTTGCCTTATCCTATCCTGTTTATTTAATCTTCAAATATCTTATCTGTTTTTACTCTTTAAAACTATCTTAAACATTTTATCAATTTAAGAATTAGTTATCTGCTGCTTTGTGCAATACTATTCTTAAAAATACACCCATTTATGTTTTTCAGTGTTTTGATAGTCTTGTTTGTAACTCCGTTTTGCCATTTAGCCTATGCTGGCTTTAATCTTTAATCTACAGTTAATCTACTCTTTTCCTTGTGGCCTTTAGTGTTACTAGCATTGACATTTATTATTATTATATTTACATCTGCATCCTTTGCTGCTGCTTTGCGTGCTTTGGTGCATTTGATTTGTCGAAATGATTTTTATTTTTCTGTTATCTCTACTGGTTTTAATTCACTATTTTTATATATATATATATATATATATATATATTTATTTATTATTATTTTTTTTTTTCAAATGTGTATATAAAATCTTATGTATATTTGCATCTATGTTATATATTTGATTTAACATTAGACCTTTGATAAAAATTAATTAACTAGGCTGATTACCAAAATCCAGGGAGCATCCATCCATAACTTGTTGTACCATAGCAAATCAGCACTAAAAATCTCTTGTCTCATTTTTTGCATGTTTGTGGATTGTCTAGAAGCAGAAGGTAACACTGTTGGTTTTTCATTTGCCACAAGGCTTATTGATATAGTTAATAACATGTCCATTTTGCATTCAGCATTAACAAAGTACTGAAGCCACTACTGCTAAATCCAGTTTTACTAAAATGGTTTTGCTGAAGTGAAGTTAGTATATGGAGTGAATAGCAAAATTGCCATTCGGTCCATAAAACTAAATTCTCTGACCATCAGAATACTTTACTTATAAAAGATGGCTATGGTGTAGCACTTCTTGATAAGGTAGTATATTCTATGGTTTCTGTCTTTTCGTGTTATTTTATTGCATTATTATTTTTTTATGCCATCAGCACAATATATAAAATTCATGCGGACACCCCTCTCGGCTGTTGCTGCTTGGCACTGGCAATTTTATTTTAATGTAATATACGAGGGGCAGTACAAAAGTAATGCCTCCTATTTTTTACCTCAAAACTTAATTCCTACAACTATGCCTTTTACATCAATTAATCCTCAATCATTAATAAACACTGTTATTTTTCCACAAAGTCACCATAATTTTCTATGCACTTCCACCATTTCTGAGTCAGACACTGTATTCCAATCGAGTAAAAGTCCTTACTCATGCTCTGGCAGGCTTCATGAACAATGTGCTTGAGTTGGACATTATCTGCAAAATTGGTTCCATGGAGCACATCCTTCAGTGGGCCGAAGAGGTGATAGTTGGAAGGTGCAAGAACCAAACTATTAGGAGGGTGAAGAAGTTCCATTCAGACTGAATTTTACAGGCTTCTTTTTGCTTATGTGTCAGCATTTTCCGGACGCAAGGGTGCAAAACTTGTAGCCTAGTTCCTTTATGATGGTTATCACAGCAGGTTCCCTATACCTACTGTATCTTTCCACTTTCTGGATACAGACAGAATATAAGGAATTACTAGATATGCACAGGTCCTCTTTGCAAGAAGGGCATAAATTGCAGCAGGAAATGGACTGAGAAGAAACTGATAGTCACCCCTATTTCAGAAAATGCTAGAGTAAAACTCTATGCTAAATGCAAACTCCAAGAAACAAACCCTAACTGGAAATGCCTCAGGCAGCACAAGACGAGTAGAATTCAAACTCGGACTGGACTTAACTCAACCCTGATGCCATCTAGGTATGAGAAGAGTTTTCGGACTACCCCAACAGACCACTTGCTGGTGCTTCCTGACCATACCTTAGTGGGTGTATGGCGATTATCTATTCACTAGCATGGACTCTTTCCCTCCCAGCTCCCTCCCCCAATTTTGATTGATGGAGATACCTCTATTATTCCTGGGGGATGCCTTCCCTTTCATCCCCATACTTCTGCCTTTCCCTTCCCTTCTCCAGTCTTCAACTCCCTACTCTATTTGAATGTGTGCATTTTTTTTTTTTTTTTTTTATACATAGGTCCTTGCGGCTGAAATCTTTGGAAATTAGGCAGCAGGATCTGCCAGAGTACCATTGCGATCCTTCTACTGCCTGACTTGCCTCCACATAGCTAAGGATGGGCACTGGTGGGGGGGGGGAGGGGAGTCCCACTAGGGGCCCTATGGTGCCCTGATCTATGGTGTCACATTTGAAAGCAAAAAAACAGGAGGCATTACTTTTGTACCGTCCTCGTAGGAATTAAATGCTAAAAATACCCACACTGATTTGCTGGCAGTTTAGAACCCATGATTCTTTACACTAAGGGGGAACACCCTGATGTGTCACTATATTGAAACATACAAACCTTACCCACCTTAATCCTAGTAATCAAAAAAGCAAAAACTAAAGAACTAGCTAATGACAATTTTAATTCGATTTTATTTTAATTAATTAATTTATTTTTTGTTTTTTATGAAGACCCCAAACACGAAAGGTATCAAAACCTATAGTACTTAATACCGTGCATGGGTTGAAGGAGAAGTATGGGGGGAGTGGGAGAGGGGGGATGCCGGAAACTTTTCTCTAGAGACTAAACATGGGTTTCACCACTTCAAGCTTCCAATAAGCAAAGTGGTGGTATTTCACTGGTTGATGAAAGTCATCTACCACCTACTTTACAATTACTACAATGCATTCTCATGTAATCTCATAAAAATATCAAATAATTGCTAACATTTACATGCATGCATGCACACTCACACACAATAAATTTGTCTTTTGCCTTGAAATCTCATCTTAAGTACTATAATACACATAGCCTTACATAATCATAAAAAATAATTCTCCATATGTTACTATGTAAGTACAGTGCCCGTTAGGATGTATATGAATAAGACATATGTCTTCTGAAATTGTACATATTCATATGTATATGAAAAACAATTATATATTTAAAGTTTGGATAAATTCTCTTGCCAATTTTTTTTAGCCAGTCTGTTTTATTGATTCATATACCCTGGTTGTATATACCCTTATTGTATTGATTGATTGTATATACCTGGCTGTGCAATTTTAATTTATATATTTATGTATATAAATCATTATGTAATGGAGTAAAATATGACCATTATTGTGTAATGCAATTGTTTTTTGGTGGCGTTGGTTCTGTATAAGGAATCAAATTTACAGTTTTGGAGATTTTGTTAATGAGAAGGTTCAAAGGGTCATAATTTGATAATAGCCGTTAATGCATTGTTTGGCTGATTAAGGGTTATGTAAGTTGTGCAAGATTTATTCCATTTTATGTATGGTGTTTATGTATATTTCTTAACTTATATCAAACATTTAACCCCTCAGATGTCACAATTTTTGTTCTTTCAAAGGTGAACCCAGAGTTAGCTCTTCACACGTTTGTACCTCACTTTGCAAAACTGGTGTTCACTCTGGTGTTAAATGAAGAAGTAGCAAAAGAAGAAAATTTAGATGATGAACTATTGTTTAGTCTTCTGTTACTCTCAGAGGTATGTTTTCTTTGTATGTATAATATGCAGAGTATTTTTTTTACATATTACATACTTAGTACAGCCAGGAAGTTCCTGGACTGGCCGCACAGCATTGCAGCCAGTAGTAGTAGTAGTGGCATGTGATGCAAGAAAGCATGTGTATGAGCTTATGCAGCATCAGCCAAAAAAAAAAAAAAATCACACCATTCCCTCCAAATGCCTGTCCAGTTCCTCCTTAAATTTATTCAACCTATCAACTTCCACAACGACAGATGGAAGTTTGTTCCAGCAATTAACCACCCGCTGGCTAAAGGCAAATTTCCGCACATCTATTCTACATCTGTCTTTTCTTAATTTGAATTTATGCCCTCTTAGGTTCGTAATCTGAACAAGTGGAAGGAGCCCATCAGAATTCAGCGTGCTCAACCCATTGAAGGCCTTATACACCTCAATCAGATCACCGCGCAGGTGCCTAGTCTCCAGCCACTGCAATTTGCAGAACTTAAGCCTCTCTTGGTAAGAGGATCCCTTCATTCCCCTCACCAATCTTGTTGCCCTTCTCTGTACACGCTCAAGCAAATCTACATCCTTCCTAAAATGAGGCCTCCAGATCTGTACGCAGTACTCAAGGCGTGGCCTGACCATTGCCTTATACAGAAGGATAAACACCTCCTTTTCCCTGCTAGCAAAATTCCTATATATCATTGACAAAACCCCATGACCTGCCCTGGCAGCCTGTCTGCATTGCTCAGAAAACTTCATATCCGCCTGCACAATTACTCCCAGATCTTTTTCATTTTCTACCACCTTAAGTGTAGTAACACACAGTTGGTACGTTTCTCTGGGGTTACTTCTACCCATATGCAGTACTTTCATTTGTCAAGGTTAAAATTCAGTTGCCACTTCTTAGCCCATCTACCCAAATTATCTAGATCCTGTTGCAGTAGCACACTGCCATTAACAACCCTGCCAACCTTTGTATCATCAGCAAACTTCGACATTAAGCCTGATATGCCTTCATCAATATCATTGATAAATATACAAAACAACAGTGGACCCAACACCGATCCCTGTGGGACTCCACTAATAACACTAGTCCACGAAGAGCAGCACCCATTGATTACCATCCTCTGTCTTCTCCCACTTAACCATCCTTTTATCCATTGTAGCAACTTACCCTTAATACCATTCTGCTCCAATTTGTACAATAGTCTTTCATGCACAACAGTGTCAAAAGCTTTCCTGAAATCCAAATATATGATATCAAAATTATTTTTTGCATCCAGTTCCTTTGTAACCACATCATAATATCCTATCAAATTTGTCAGACAAGACTTTCCCTTAACAAACCCATGCTGTGTCTGAATTATTGCTGCAGTCTTGTCTAGATGATCCTGCAATGCATCTTTAACCAGTGACTCCATTATTTTACCCGGGAACAGAAGTTAAACTAACTGGTCTGTAATTACTCGTGTTACCCTTCGATCCCCCTTTGTGAATTGGGGATACATTTGCACATCTCCAGTCCGTGGGAATCTCCCCTGAGTCCAAAGATACTCTCATAATTATGGCTAAGGGTTTGCTTAGTTGCTTTGCCACCTCCTTTAATATAATTGGATAGATCCCATCCACCCCAGGTGCTTTTCTTATGTTTAACTTCAAACAATTTCTCCTCCACTTTGCTCTCAGTTATTACAAAATCATTAAGTATCCTGCTACAATTTGATAACCTTCTGCCATTTTCAAACCTTAATAATTCCTCATGTGTGAATGTAAATCCAAAATACTCATTCAGTTTGTTTGCTATCTGAGCAGGATCATCAACAGTCGAACCATCGATGTCAAGTGGACCAATCAGATTCATCCCTTTCCTTTTAGAGTTTATATAAGTAAAGAAACCCTTGCTGTTTTTTATAGCATCTTTTGCCAAGGATTGCTCGTAATCTGCCTTTGCCTGCCTAACCTCCTTTGTGACCTGATTACAGACTAGCTTATATCTGCCATAGGCTTCTGAGTCTCTTGATAATTTATATGCATCCCATGCATTTTTCTTCCCTGTTACAAGTCTCATTGGTTCATTAGATAACCATTTAGGCCTAAACCTTGAACAATATTTCTTAATAGGTATGGAAATTTTAGTAGCATCCACGATTAATTCCTTGAATGCTTCTCACTTGGAATTTACTGTTGGTAACATCGTCAGTTGATCCCACTGTACAGAATTTAAAAACCTTCCGAGACCACTGTACTCACCTTTACGGAAGCAAAAACCCTTTCCTTTACCTTTGATGGTAATTATATCTTTAAGTAAATCCCACATCAGTACACTGTGATCACTGTCACCTAGTGGTTCCTTTATCTGCAAATTCTTAATACACAAATGATCACTGCTGATAACCAGATCAAGAGTATTACTCTCTCTGGTTGCCTCTCAAACATGCTGCTGCAGAAAACAATCATCCAATAAATCCACAAAAGTCTGACTAGTGTTTGAGTGACCAACCCACAAGTTCCAGTCAATATCTGGGAAGTTAAAATCCCCCGTTATATGACATTCTGATTTACTGGCCCACTCCATTTCTCTGTATGATTGTTCATTGTACTCATTCGAGTCATTAGGCCTATAACACACTCCTACTCTTATTTTTGCTTTCGTAGTGATTATGTCACACCAAACTGACTCAACAGTGCACTGTTCATCTATATCAACCGGGGTGCACTTCTTTTGATTTTATGTTTTTCTTAATTAACAGCATAACACCTCCTCCCTTTCCATCCTGTCTATCCTTTCTGTACACATTGTACTCCCCAAATTCTAGTTCTGCATTCCTTATATCTGTGTGACACCATGTCTCTGCTATCCCAACAATATCCGCCTTTGATGTCTTGACCAACACTTCAAATTCATCAAATTTATTTACTATACTTCTAGCATTGGTATACTTGCAAGCATACATGCTCCTATTTCTGTTTCGAATTACCCTAACACATCCCATATACCTACCTATTTCAGGATGACTGCCATCCGTCCCTGAAACCCCCAACACCCCTCGCTCCAGGTCTCTACTTATTCTAATAGAAGTTGTGCAAGAATCACCTTCACCTCTGCCTATGGCTACTGTTAGACTATTAGTCCTTGTATCCCCCCAAGCTATCAGTTTTCCGACCCACCTAACACTGCCTCGATAGCATCAGCAAATATTCTTGCATCCTTTCTATTTAAGTGTATCCGATCTCTGTAGAAGCAGTCTCTCCTGTTAACAAGTGCAGACCAGGCTGAAAAAAATTCTATCCCTTGAGCCTTGCACAATCTTTCCAGGGCTGAATTGATCGACAAGGCTCTCCTCATATACTTCCTCCTATCGTGTCTGGGCAGAATTGCAGACACTTTCAAATTCAACCCTAATTCTCGGCTTTTGTTCAACAGTGACCTATACTTGTTCAGTAATTCTGCCGGTCTCCTACTCTTAATATCATTAGTGCCAACGCGTACAGTAAATACAGCTCGATTTTTCTATCGTCAGATTGCTAGTTTCAACTTGCATGTACACATACATAGAAACTCTTTTTCTATGTATGTGTATACATTGAATACACATTTCTTTGCTATGTGCATTTGAATTCCATTTCGTTTATCATGATGTGAATGAAGAATGTTAGATTTGGAATGTCGTGAAAACATCAAATTTTGCCAAATTTCCGGGACATCTGTTTCTGAAATACTGGAAATGATGCATCAGGTTTACAGAGAGAATTTTCCAACTTATATTACTGTGTTTGAGTAGCATAAATTCAAAGAGGACAGAGAAAGTTTAGCAGATAACTGTACTGAAAAATGGTTAACTGCCTGTAGACCTAAAAAAATTTGAAAAGTCAGACAACTCATGCATCAGAACTGTGTGACTGTTGATAAACTTTCAAAAGCTTTAAACATTTCACATGCAAGCCATCATGGAATTTTGAATGATCATTTGAGAATGGTTGCTTAACATGGATGGTCTTGGATGCTTACCAATAATTAATGCAATGAGCAGATGACCGTTTTTTGGTGGTCTCACAATAGCATAGGATAAAGAGCCATTGTTCTTAGAGCCCATCGTTGCCAGGGACGATGTAACGATGTAACGTTTTATGCTCACGCCCACTACTTATGCTACTGAATCAATGCTAGTAACATTGGCATCATACTTCAGTCTCAAATATGTAGTATGAACGATGTAATGTTTTATGCACATGCCCACTACTTACTATACCGAATCAATATTTGGAAGAGGTTAGTTAAATCCAAGCCAAATAGCCTAGTTACCCATTTGATTGTAGCCATTTGTTGAATAGTATGATTGCAACAATACAAGTGCTTGTATTGTTGCAGTCCATATTTTTGTTATATTCCATTGTTAGGTGTTTTCACATGAATAATTTTCTGAGCAGTGAAAGGGACTGAATGCCACACTGCTATAGCCGTTGTGTTCAATGATGCCAAAGTCAAATGCAAAGCATTGTCGAGAGTATGGAGCAAGCCAACCTAACAAAATAAAGATGAAGGTAGCAATGAGTGTGCGAGACTATCAAAATTGCATAAAAGACGAACAGAAAATGAAGCATTGGATTTAGTAGTGCCTTCAACCAGTAATGCCACTCCTCCATCTAACAATAATATACCCAAAGTGAGTATTAATTATGTAGAACAGAACATTTCTCCAATTGCAGAGCAGATGATTTAAATGATCAGGCTCCTTTTCCTTACACCAACTACTATTTACATAAGAACACGCATTGAAAGTTCGAAAGGATATTTATGAAAAATGATTTCTGTTCTATGTGCTACAGTTGCGATCATTTATGGTCCGAAAATGACAAAGAAACCAGCTGCTAAAGATGCACCATTGATATGCACTGCATTTCCCGATGTTGATGGGATCCTTGTATGTAATAGCTGCAAAGGATCACTTAAGAACAACACCATTCCAGCACTATCTAAGAGGCGCCTCCGTAGCCAGGTGGGAAGGAGCAGCAGTGCGTAGCACACGCTTCTTGATTAGACCGGGGTTCGAGCCCATCACCACCAAATACGGAAGATGCAGAAAGGTCAGGGAATGACCACTGCGTATTCCCGGAGCAATATGGCCTTAGTTGGTAATGCTCCTAAAAACCAAATAACAAACAAACAAAGCACTATCTAAGTCGAACAGCTTTGTCTATCCAGAAATTCCGTCACATTTACTGAAGTTGGATTTAGTGACAGAGAGGCTTATTTCTCCTCGCTTACCATTCATGCAAATAAGGTGCCTGAGACATGCATATGGACAATATAGCATTCTGGGCCAAATGTTCAATGTGCCTGTTTCAGTCAATATGATGGTCCATCACTTGCCAAGGGAAATTGACTGAAACAGGCACATTGATCCCTTGACCCAGAATGCTGTATTGTCCATATGCGTATTTCAGGTATCTTATTTGTGCATAAAAATGCAAGGAACTACACAAGTCCAGCTATTTGATCGGGTATTAAGAAAACAAGTGGTTAAAGCATGGCTTCAATTTGGTTGACATGCCTCTGTCGATTGTATCAAATCACGATAGATCACTTATTCTTTGATGACATATTCATCAAAGAATGACTCATGACATGGAAATTAATTTGGCTAAAGATGACATAAGCGAAGCAGTTCCGATCGAGGAAAGTCTCATTGCTCGACAGCAGACGTTGTGGAGCGACGATAAATACCTTAGAATTGCCCCAGGAGAAACTAATCTTGCTGCAGCGCTTACTGTTTGATGAACACCAGAGGAACTGTCCTTTCCCGACATTTATCTTGGACAATTCAGAACGTTCAGAGAGAATTTACACACAACTCCGTTCATGCTGGCAACGAGTGAGCTCAGATGATCTGACCGACGTGCCGTTACTCCACATCATCTCCTTTACGTAGCAATAAAGGTAATGAGATTGAGAACGAGAGATTCTTTGACAGTGGTTTTCAAATACATAGGTAAAGATACAAAACTGACCTGCAAGTAAGTTCAATCCAAAGAAAACATTGACAACTGTATGGAAAACAATTTGGCCTTCCTAAAGACAATTCCAAACTCGACCTACTACTAGGCTCAACATAAGCATGAGCTGTTCGCCATGATTATACAGCTTGGTAAACCTACAGTGTTTTTGACTCTGAGTGTCAATGAAATCGGTTGGGCATGCTTGCTTCAGCTATTGTACAAGCTACAGAATAAGGGGTGCAATATTAGTGAAGAGGATGCGAGTGACATTGACTTCATGCAGAAGGTGACGCTAGTGAACGAAGATGCTGTAACTTGTGTGATATACTTCAAGAAGATTGTGGATATAATTGTGAACATACTGCAGTCGAAACGTTATAGCCCATTTGATGAATTTTACGGGGTCAACTTTTTCAAGTGCATAAAATTTCAGCATTGTGGTAGTCCACACGAGCACATTTTGCTGTGGCTATATAACTCTCCCAAAGATCATTTGGGCGAGAACAAGGAAGATGCCATCGCAATGATCGGCAAGTTAGTGTCTGTCCCCCGCTAGCAAGGCTTTGGGGAGCATTAAGCTTCAAACTCACAAACAGAATCACGTGTTACAAGAAAATAACACCAGTTAAATGACAGATGTGTTGATTTGAAGCACCCTTCATGCATTGTCGGATGAATAGCGCTTCAAATCGACAAATTTGTGTTGACACAGATTTCACGACACAGAAATAACATCAAGGGACATCATTTCCGTGCAAATCGTGATTTTCGATTTGTCATTCAAATCTCATAACCAGAAATAATGTAATTCTATCATTGACATCTCTTTTGTCCCCTTGAAATTCACTATTCTGTTATGATCAATTCTGCGACACATTATTTTCGTGTCACAAAATCATCATTTCTGTGTCGTGAAATTGTGTGACAAATTGGTTTTAGTTCAGTCTGATATTTAGTAGGCACCGCCAAAGATGTTTTCGCATAAAAAAAAAAAAAAAGCAAGACAGCAAGTAAGATTGATATTAGATGTCCAATCCCCCCCAGTACTGGTATTATGCACTTCCAATGGAATATGTATATTTCCGAATGAAGTTGTGAACAAGTTTATGTTCACAACTTCGGTTGGGCAAAGCCTTAAGTTTGAAACAACTAATTAAGTACATTCCTGTACTTAATTAATTTGTACAGGAGCACCAAACAAAGCAGGCTATAGAGAGTGACTATTGCCCAACCATACAAAGCTATTGGCTATTGTCCATACAGCTGTTTTGGTGCTTATTGCCACATCATCATTGAGTAACAGAAAATCTGACAAAGAATAAAATGTTAAAATGCCTATATGCATATAATTCTGATTTTTAAAGATATACAAACTTCAATGAAAAGTGCAATGGTGGGTATCAAATCAAAAATGAAGGCAAAGTTACCTATCAAAAATAAACCAGTAAATTGTCAAAACTAAAACCAGTATAACATATAAATTGTAAAATACAACTGCTTTAGAGTTGATGCATTCAGAATTTAAATAGTGAAATAACTAAGCATAAAAATCAGGAACTGAAACAATATTAGGGAATGGTCCTATGTTAGCAGGAAAAAAAATAAATGCCAGCATTATTGCTTTAAAAACCAAAATTATATGCATATAGAAATATAGAAAAGTTACACCAGCTATAAGAGGGAAACTTTGGAGATGCACCCAGAATAGAATGATGTCTATCAAAATATTGGAAGTTATTGTGTACTTGTGTACTGTATGTTTCTCGTGAAACAAGAGTTTGCAAATCACACAATACTGTTATGCTACCAAATCTCTCTTACTTATCCTGAATACCCAACGTGCAATTTGTTCCTTTTCTTAAAATAAATTAACATTTATGAGGTTATCACTTCCATAGAGTAATACAGCCAGGCTGTTAGAATAGCTTATGGGGGTTCTATTAGTGATATACAGGAACTTTGCCAGCAGGTACAAACAAGTGATTATTCCATTGTATTAGGCTATATCTTGAGTACTACATAAGTCTAGAAGCCTTATTTTAAGAAGGATGCAGAGAATTCTTGGAATGGGTGCAGAGAAGCGCAGTCAGTTAGTCAAGAACACAAAGGGGTATTCTTACCACAAAAGACTTTCTACAAATTGCAGCATTTGGAAATTAGGCAGTTGCAAGGAGACCTGATTGAAGCATTTAAGGCTGTAAACAGATTGAGCAGATTAGTGATGATGGTATTTTAACTCTTTCTCAGACAGTGCACACAAGAGGGCATAAACTGAAATTGAAAACAAGTTGTCTGCAGGATAGATGTGTAAAATTTGCTTTCAGCTAGACAATAATTGATTGTTAGAACAAACTATCATTATGGTAGTGGGTAGTTTGATGAAATATAAGAAAGAATTAGACATATTATTAGAGGGGATGGAAAGATGAGATGGATTTTTTTTTTCTGGTGTTATTTGAGCTTGCTTCTTTGTATCGTTTACCAGTAATAATAATAATAATAATACCAGACCACAGGTTATTGACAACTGAAGATGCTGTACTGTCCAGCCAGAATAGTTCCATATCTTTACCAGCAATTGTGCTAATAGTGGCAAAAGTGCATTACTGCTCAAGGAGGGTACTTCAAGAGTGGTTGTGTTAGGTTAAGTTATGTTTAATATGCCAGTCCAAGCATTTTTTTGACTGTACCACATATAAGGAAATCACAAACATGGTAACTACAAGCTGGATAAAAATTAGATTCAGTGAAATTTTCTGAACCTAAGTAAAATATATCATGTGATACACTGCATAGTGTGCATGATGTGTTCTTATAATTATTTGGAAGATGGGAAACAGTGAGTTCCTGAAATCCATAAATTATTTGTGTTTGGCATCGAGATAGTTAAATTCCTTTAAATTGTGCCATTTCAATAATAAATTACTTAATCTACCACATGATATAATAGTAATGTCTATCAATTCATTAACATAATAAGAATTCTTATAAGTTTTGAAATTTTTGATCACCTTGTACAAATCATAAAATAATATATTATATCCACAGTTTTATGATTTAATTAATATGATTAAATTAGTTATAACAAGGTAATTACTGCATAAGAATGTTTATCAATAAATAAACCAAAAGTAATTCACATTGATGTGATCATCTGCTTGTGGAACTATGAGTATATGTGGTAAACTTAAATATGAGTAACAGATTTCACCTTATCAGCCAAAATTTAGGAGGACCAAAGATCTAGATTTAGATGCCATGCTTAATTTCTTAGGATTAACCCAGCTCCATGTACTGCCAACTAAAGAAATCCACATTTAAACTTTCTGTATCACAATATCAAATAAAAACAAATTTCTGCTAATCTTGCAAAATTTAGTTCTAACCACCATCCCATTCCCTGTGAAATCATCATTTGCTGATACACTGTTGCCTAATAAGGAAATGAGACACTACTGAAACCAGTTGAGTCTCATTAGTGAGTCTTATCACATGCCTCTATAGTGCACATGTAATGGTCCTCCTTGAATATATTTAAGCTATCAACTTCCACAATGACAGATGGAAGTTTGTTCCAGCAATCAACTACCCAATGGCTAAAGGCAAATTTCCGCACATTTATTCTACAACTGTCTTTCCTCAATTTGAATTTTTGTCCCCTCAGGTTCGTAATCTAAGCAAGAGGAAGAATCCCATCAGAATTGAGCCTGCTCAACCTATTCAAGGCCTTATATACCTCAGTCAGATCACCTCACAGGTACCTAGTCCCCAGACGCTGCAATTTGCAGAACTTAAGCCTTTCTTGGTAAAAGGACCCTCCGTTCCCCTCACCAATGTTAATTACATAAACTTATCATGATTGAATTTATTGTTTATAAATGTAAATGTTACGTGTTTTGGAACTGCTTTAATGTAAATTTCTCCCGATTGGGGTATTATATTTTTTGCAATTACTCGACTGCAATCTATGACATTACTGCCTTTGCATTTACATGATTATTACATAGTTGAATTTTTTAGACAAACCAAAATTTATACATCAACATCATTATTGTAACATATCATTGTGGGATGCAACTTATTGTTACCCTGACAATAAGTTGCATCCCTGACAATAAGTTTATATATCAAATCCCTGACAATAAGTTTATATATCAAATCAGTAATGCTTCCTCATTACTGAAAACTACTGTTACTTATTTTCAGATGAGAAGATTTTCAGATGTGCACACTCAGACTGCACTGTTTCAAAGCTATTTGGCTTCACTTCAGTGAGTGGGTAGATACCCAGAGATATTAGGGGTGGCAACCCAATTGTGATTTATTTACATAATATGAAAGATGCCAAAAAGGTGTGCATATTAGATTAATAATGTTTTAAAGCAGAAAGCCTCAAACTTTGTAAAATTAAAACTATGACATTAGTTAATGCATTTACATTGTTATGACATAGTTGAATTTTTTTTAGATGATGCCCATGTACAAACCAAAATTTGTACATTGTTATCATTATTTTAACATATCATTTTGAAATCCTTTACGATTTGCTCTCCTTATACTCCAAATAAATAACGCTTCCCCTATTAGAGAAGACTACAGTTGCTTTTTGTCATTTGATTACTGCCACTCAGACAACACCATTTTGAAGCGTATACCTGTGGGTACCTGCCTGCTCATTGATGAGAAGCAAAATAGCTTCAAAACAGTGTTGTCTGAGTGGGCTGAAAATAAGTAACAGTAGTCTTCTCTAATGGGAAAGCAGAAATGTCATAATGATGCCAATGTACCAACTGATATCATAGTTTGAATTTTACAGTTTGATACTTTCTGCCCTAAAATATTATTACTCTACAATTAAGTTTTCTTGAACACTCCTATAAAGGTTATGAAATTCTAAATTTTACTTCTCATATAAACCCATTTAGGTAATAGAGAAGTAAATAACAAGAAAACTTAATAAATGAATTAATTGTATTTAATTTACTTAAATATTTATTATATTTAATTTTTTTAGTATTCATTTAGAACATGTGAGCTAACAATAGTTAAAAATATTACAGATGAAGCTCTACTATTTTGCAATAGCATCAGATAAAATCATTATATTAATTATGATAACACATCAGTTCTTTGCATTACTGATGGATGTGCTCATTCTTTGAAGTTCAAGGTGTTAATGCTAGCAATTTTTCAATTTGTAGGTGGTAAGGTGTGATGGTAAATTTTTATTAAAATACCAGCCTCTTCTGGAAAAAGTTTTGCGCAAGACTTTACATCTTACATCTCGGAAAGGTTACACGTTGGCATGTTCATTGTTAAGGCATATCCTCAGAGCCCTGGTAACTGTTTACCCTCTTGACTTTCGTAGCATAACTCGCCCATGGGACCAGTGGGAATCTACAGAAGATTATGTACCTATCAAGGTTTGTAAATATTTTTTATTTTTAATGATTTATGAGAAAAATAATCCTTCCTTTAATGTCAGCTTGTTTTGCACAACTGTTTTGTAGAATTTATTCTACAAATAATAAAAACAAGAGTGATTGTTTATTTAAAAAAAAATCAACTTATGTTTATTCAATTTCATAAGTAATAAGAAACAGTACCATAGATTAAAAGCAGCCAGATGTGAAGATAGATTCAGTAAATTAGTCCTTACTTTAAAGATAAAACAAATTAAAATAAATTATTAGTTATAGCTACTCAAGATAGATCTGGGTAGAGATAGTTTGCAAATCTGCCAGGTCGTATTACAACAAATATTGCAATAAAATTTCACTCTAACAAAAATATTTCCAGGTAATGGATGACCTCTCAGTATTAGTAGTAAGTTTCTGGATGAAATCAGACTTATGAAAAATTCAGTATAATCTCTGTCTTATATCTGGGGCTCCATAATGTGGGTGGGGAGGGGGCCTGTGAATGTTCACAAATACAAACAGGATCCGATTTTGTCCCTCTGAACATCTAACATGGCACTACTTCTGATCCCACCTTCCTTGCTGTAGCTGAACTGTATCGCTTGAATTTTAAAGCATGGGAACATTCTATATCTGGAAGGTAGATCAACTGTCTTTGTAATAAGTAAACATTCTTAAAAAAAAAAAAAGTAATAATAATAGTAATTAATATAGTATATATATTACTTTTTTTTTATCTTACAAAATAAAGATGAAATGTAATTTGCAGAAAATACACAGTGGATATAATGGATCATTATATATGGATTTATAGAGTGCCATAGGTACAGGCATCCTCACATCATTCATTCATCCAGTCTTCCTGATGGGTGGATGCATGGATGAACAATGGCTAATTATAAAAAAAGTGTTGGGATGCTTGTGTGGCGTCTGTTGGACCCAGACTAAACAAATAGACCCTTGTAAACAGTAATAAATTCAAACAAAAGCAGGCACCAAGTACTTCATTTAGGATATTCCAGGGATATTTAGGGAAAAGTTGTGAATTGGTGTAGAATGGTATGTAGGAGGATATGATATTACTCCCAAATTCAGAGGAATTAAAAAAAAAAAAAAACACCACTCCCATTTCACCCCTCCGTTCGTTCGAAATACCTGTCCAGTTGAGCTTTAAATTTGTTTAGGCTATCAACTTCAACAACAAGTGATGGAAGTTGGTTCCACCAACCAACCACCCGCTGGCCAAAGGCAAATTTCCGCACATCTATCCGACATCCGTCCTTCCTCAATTTGAATTTATGCCCTCTGAGGTGATTATTCTGAGCAAGATGAAGAATCCCATTGGCATTGAGCATGCTCAAACCATTCAAAGCCTTATACACCTCTATCAGATCACCTCGCCGGTGCCTAGTTTCCAGACTCTGTAATTTGCAAAACTTAAGCCTTTCTTCGTAAGAGCAACCCTTTGTTCCATTCACTAATCTTGTTGCCCTTCTCTGTACCCGTTCCAGCAGTTCTACATCCTTCTTGAAATGAGGCCTCCAGACCTGTATACAGTACTCAAGATGTGGCCTAACCATTGCCTTATACAAGGGAATAATCACCTCCTTATCCCTGCTAGAAAAATTCCTGTATATCATTGACAAGACACCATGAGCTACTCTTGCAGCTCGTCTGCACTGCTCAGAGAACTTCATATCTGCCTGCACAATTACCCCCAGGTCCTTTTCATTCTCCACCACTGTCAGTGTAGTACCGCAGAGTTGATACGTTGCTCTGGGGTTACTGTTTCCCATATGTAGTACTTTACATTTGTCAATGTTAAACTTCATTTGCCACCTCTCAGCCCATCTGTTCAACCTTTCCAGATCCTGTTGCAGCAGCATAGCGTCAGTAGTGTCCTTAACAACCCTGCCAACCTTTGTATCATCTGCAAACTTGGACATTAAACTTGATATCCCATCATCAATATCATTCATAAACACCGAAAACAACAACGGACCCAACACTGAACCCTGAGGAACTCCACTAATAACATTAGTCCACGTTGAGCAGTGTCCATTGATTACCACTCTCTGTCTTCTGCCACTCAACCATCCCCTTATCCATAGCAGCAATTTGCCTCCAATGCCACACTGCTCCAATTTGTGCAGCAGTCTTCCATGTGCAACAGTATCAAAAGCCTTTCTAAGATCCAAATATATAATATCAAAGTTATTCCCTGCATCCAGTTCTTTTGTGACTACATCATAGTATCCAATCAAATTGGTCAGGCAAGACCTGCCCTTAACAAAACCATGCTGCGTCTGAGCTATAACTGAATTCTTGTCTAGATGATCCTGCAGTGCTTCTTTAACCAGTGCCTCCATTAATTTACCTGGAACAGAAGTTAAACTAACAGGTCTATAATTACTTGTGTCAGCCTTTGATCCTCCTTTGTGAATTGGGGTACCTCCCCAACTCTATGGGTACCTCCCCTGAGTCCAAAGAAGCTCTCATAATTATGGCTAGGGGTTTGCTTACTTCCTTTGCTGCCTCGTTTAATATAACTGGATAGATCCCATCCACCCCAGGTGCCTTTTTTATGTTTATCCTCAACAATCTCTCCTCCACTTTCTTCTCAGTTATTACAAAATCATCCAGCTCACTGCCAATGTTTACTTTACCTACATCATTCTCCTTCCTGAATAACTCCTCGTGCGTGAATGTAGATGCAAAATACTCGTTTAGATTGTTAGCCACCTGAGCAGGATCCTCAACTGTTGAACCATCAATATCCAGTGGACCAATCTGATTCATCCCTTTCCTTCTTGAGTTTAAATATGTAAAGAACTCTTTTCTGTTTTTCTTTGCATCCTTTGCCAAGGATTTTTCGTAGTCTGCCTTTGCCTGCCTAATCTCCTTTGTGACTTGGTTACAGACCAACTTATATCTATCATAGGCTTCCATGTCACCCATTAATTTGTATGTATCCCATGCATTTTTCTTCTCTGCCACCTGTCTCATTAGTTCATCTGACAACCATTTAGGCCTAAACCTTGAACAATATTTCTTAGTTGGTATGTAAAGCCTGGTAGCCTCCAAGATTAGTTCCTTGAATGCTTCCCATTTTGAGTTTGCTGTTGGTAACATCATCAGTTGGTCCCACTGTATAGAATTTAAATACTGTCTCAGACCATCATAGTCACCTTTACGAAAACAAAAACCCTTCCCTTTACCTCTGATGGTAGTTACCTCCTTGAGTAAATCCCACTTCAACACACTGTGATCACTGCCACCTAGTGGTTCATTTATCTGCAGATTCTTAATGCATGAAGAATCGCTACTGATAATCAGATCAAGAGTATTGCTCCCTCTTGTTGCCTCACGAACATGCTGATGTAGAAAACAATCATCCAATAAATCCACAAAAGCCTTGCTAGTGTGTGCGAGTGACCAACCCACAAATTCCAGTCAATATCTGGGAAATTAAAATCCCCCATTATAAGACTCTCTGATTTACTGGCCCACTCTATTTCCCTGTACAATATCTTATTATACTTATCAGAGTCATTAGGCCTATAGCACACTCCTACTCTCAATTTTGATTTCCCTATGCTTATGTCACACCAAAATGACTCGACACTGCCCTGTCCATCGATGTCGACTGGCTTCACTTCCTTGGACTTTATGTGTTTCTTAACTAATAGCATAACCCCTCCTCCCCTCCTGTCCTGTCTATCCTTTCTATACACATTGTATTCCCCAAATTCCAGTTCCGCATTACTTATATCTGTGTGACACCACGTCTACGATATCCCAACAATATCTGCCCTTGATGTTTTGAGCAATACCTCAAATTCATCAAATTTATTTACCAAACTCCTAGCATTGGTGTACACGCAGGTATACATGCACCTGTTTCTATTCTTAGCTACCCTAACACAACCCATGTGTTTACTTGTACCGCAATGACTCCCAGCAGTCTCTGAAATATCCTGAATCTTGTTTTTCAGGCTTCTGCTCATTTCAATAGAAGCAGTGCAAGAATCACTTCCACCTCAGCCAGTGGCTACTGTTAATCTATTAGTCCTTGTATCCCCCCCAACTAGCAGTTTTCCGACCCACCTAACACTGCCTCGACTGTCTACTATTGATTACCAGAATGTTTTGTTAATTTATTTGCCCTTCCTCTGTATTCAGTCAATAAATTGATGCACAATGGGCTATAAATAATTTTATTTAAATTAAAGATAAATTTCTGGAATGTAATAATCATTATAGTGAAGCATGTTTACTCACAGTGAACATTTATTACTAGCAGCTTTTCCAGGCAGTGAAAGCACCACTCTGGTATAATTTTTTTCTGAGTTTTAAACCACCTTGTAACTTCAGGAAGTGTGCCCTTCATCTGTTTAAAGGATTTTAACATAGATTAGACTTTAATCTACCAAAAAAAAAAAAAAAAAAAGTAGAAACAATTGCTGAGCTGTAAGGTGTATGTGGTAAGCACACCTATGCTGTTAGTTGATCTTTTGCTATCCAGGTGCAAAGTTATTAGGAACCCCTTCCTCCTCCACTTCTAAGAAGGATCTCTTAGTTTTTATGGCTTTGAAGTTTTTTTTTTATCCTTTAAAATATCTCTCATTGGTAATCAATCCTTTTCCAAGGAAACGAAAAAAATTACTTTTGATCCTCTGTTAATCCCAAAATACAGGTTGCATTATTTTTGGTGGAAGACTTGGAAATCTGTGGTTTTTTCTTTATTGGTCAGGCACTGAGATTCATATCTTTAAGTGGCATTTTGTTTTAGGATTTTGATGGGATAACCTTGTTTCATTACAGATTATAACTCCTTTAAAAGCCTTCACCTCTTTATTGAATGATTTCAAGTAGATCAGAACTGATCTCCATTCTTGATGTTTAATTTCAAGTGTGGAAAGTTTTAGGACTCAACCAGAACATATTATCTTATATGCTTGGTGCAGTGATAGTGAACCAATGATATGAGCAGCTTGCTTGCTTAGGAAAATATACCGGTGTGTGGCCCCATATGGTTTGGTCTATAAAAGTAATTTTCAAGTATTGTTCTTTTTTTATGATATAAGTGAGAATTTTGTTTTTAAACCCCTACTGTGGAATGCAAAAATTGCTGTTTTGGTTTTAGCTTATTTTTTGGCAGAGACTGGAAAAGGTTTGCCATTTACTAGTGTAACTGTAGTTTTAAATAAATTTCCTTTTGATATTCTGAGGGTATATAATATTTAAGGTGTTCTTTTGCATTTGTCAGATCCAATAATTTTGCGAGTCTTTCATTTGCAATGCATACTAATATTGATTTTCCTAGTCTAGGTTGGTTATTAATGTGAAAAATAACTCTTTTTGAAACATTCTAATTATCTGTGGTCATTGCTTCTGTGAATCCTGCCTTGACAATCATTAGTCTCGAATAAATGTATTCAGTAGTGGACACATTGCTAATGTGTGTTGATTCAGTGGGTCACATCTTGTGGAACAGGAATTTTGCCCTGCTGGCAAAATTCATGCATATCATTGAAAGAAAGCTAGTGCTTGTCTGCACTGCCCAAGGATTTATCTCTGAGCAGTACTATCCAACATTAGGTTCAGAGAACTTCATGTTGAACTGTACAATTACTGCTGAATCTCTTATGTTATCCACCACATTGAGTGTGGTACCACCCATTTGTTTTACTATTTTGATCATGGAGATCATCCCTTCTATATTGATTCCAAATATTTGGCCTCAAGGCATGGGCCTAAGTTCAACTTAGAAATAATTACTATTTTATGCAGTTCTGGCTAAGGTGCTAATATCTTATTAAATTGTAGGGTATCATTTGAAAAGGTCAATCTGCAATACAATTAAAAATCTGTGGCACTGTGGGTGATCACCATTTGTGTAAGTGAACATTCAAGTGGTGTATGGAATTAAAACTTCAATATAAACACAATACTGCAGAATTGTAAGGGGGATGTCTCACTGCAGTAGTTAAAATCAATCAAATAAAAATTCATATATGTTCAAGTTCTAGATGTTAGGTACACTTAACAGTAGTTATGTATTTAAATGGAAGTTTTACTTCCGTACTGTGCTTGGCTGCTCACTTAGACAAAATACATTAATCACAGTTCAGCATACATTTGCTAATAGGACCCACCTGCAGTGTCTCAGGTTTTTAAATGTATAAAAGGTTTGACTTTTCAGGTGGTGCTATACAATTTAAAAATATATTAGCAATTTATACAGAACAGTGGAAAACAGTCTGTCTCTAAGTTGAATATAAGCCTTGACTTGCTCTTCAGTGAGACTAATACAATCCCCATAGTAAAGCATATGAATTTTATCTGATTTTAGCTACTGTTTTGAAATATATGAGCACTGTCCATTAGAATAGATTTCTTGGTTCCTGAAGAAATGTTGTGATGGTATTTTATTGACTGATCCTCTGGTCAGCAGATTGAGCTGAAAAATACTAAATGCATTTAGTGTTTTTGCATTTTTAAACTTATTTTTATATGCTGATACAGGAAAACCTTTTTAATACAATATTGGTTTATACAAAGTTCTCATTCTCTTGTTAAAAAATTGGTTTAATACAAAATACAGTTAAATATATATTACAAAGTTTGAGCTATGGATAGTATAATGATACTTTTCAGTACAGTTATTACAGAGTATGCTGATCACTTTGCAATATCTAGACATTAAGGTAACTTTGTCATTTCAGGAGAGGGGTAGTCAGATCCAACAGTTTAATGTGAAATATGAGGTTAGCTAAAATGCAATTGGCATAATTCATATTGTGGGCATTGACATAATAAAATAATTAAAATTTCTGTTTATACTCCAGGACAACTGCATAGGATCAGAGAAGTTCCCACAAAATAGAGAGAGAGAGAGAGAGAGAGAGAGAGAGAGAGAGAGAGAGAGAGAGAGAGAGAGAGAGAGAGAATACAAGAACATTACTGCATTTAATTTGTAATCATGCATGTGCAAAGCACAGTCACTCAACACCATGCACTTCGAAGATCAACTTATTCGATTAAAGTGAGATTTTCGCATTTTGGATCATTTTTAGTTTTTAGTGAAATAAACATTTGGTTTGTGTCAAAAGCAAAAGTTAAAACCGTTCAACATGAGTACAAAGCAAAAATAAAATGATTTCTATTTCGATACTAAACTCCAAATCATTCAAGATGTGGAGCACACCAAAACAGGAATTGCAGTATAATTTAACATTTCTCTACTGATGTTATCAATCAACAGTGTTAAAAAATTGTAAGTAAAACAAATAGAAGACGCTTAATCCTTATTGTAGAAAATGTTGATTGTTTCAGTTCACAATTAATGGTTAAAATTTCCATTTATGCAGTTCTTTTGAGTTACACTAATTTTCATTTTTATAGAATTAAGTTGTTTTTCTTTTATTTTTATGAATATATTCATTTTAAGTAAAAATGTGTGCAAAATGGCAAATTAATACTTTGACTGCCACATCCACCATATATGATATGGCTGACACCCTCTGTTTCGGTTGGAGTTGCATCAGCTGTAAAGTGCTGACAATTGACGGGAATTTACATTATTTTTGAAAAGCATGGCCCCTGGTGATACACATCTGTTGAAATTTGCATGACGCTATGAGAAAAAATATGTGGGTAGCTGCTGATTATTTAAAAATTATTATTATACGAATTTTACAGTTACAAAGTGAATGAGGTGTAACAACAATTCAAATCTGTTGTGAAGCATAGTTTTTGTTACTAAGTTGTTTTTATAGATGGATTTGCAGTATTTTTTATTTTTTATAGCAGTATTTTTTAACTGCTATAAAACCAGTAAGGTGAAATACTGCCTAATCTTACCAGGTCCATCCATATAAGAAGCCTGAAAAACTATCTCATCAGCAGTTGTTGAAACCCACTTTTTTAGATGCCTTTGCTGTGAAGGTCGGCATATCTGTTTGTTTCTGTTACAATAAAAATCCAATACCACCACTTTGCTTATTGGAGGCTTGAAGTGGTGAAACCCATGTTTAGTCTCTAGAGCAAAGTTTCCGGCATCCCCCTCCCCCCATACTTCTCCTTCAACCCATGCACAGTACTAAGTACTATAGGTTTTGATACCTTTTGTGTTTGGGGTTTTCATTAAAAAAAAAATAATAATAAAAAATAAGATTTATGACTTCGTCAAAAAATAATGAAAACGCCTCAAAATGAGTAACATGGCTTCTCAAAAAATAAAGTAACTTACTGAGCTACGTCAGTGACATTTATGTGACACAAAGAAGACACTTTTTTTAGAATTTAATCAAAAAATGACATAACATTAACATATTTATTTTAGAATTACTAATTAAATTATTTACTAAATATTTTTTGGCTCCAGGGGAATTTTTTCTTAAACTAGCTTGGCAGTAAACATCTTAAAGTTTAATTGGTGTAAACTAAAAAATAAAATTAGAAAGCTGATTTTGATGTGTTCATTTCATAAACTTATAATTACAAAATGAGAGAAATTAGGTCCCTTGATGTTTGTATTAATGAGGTTTTCCTGTATGTGTTTTTACAGGTATGGGGTAAACCAGGAGATGTGAATAACCTAAATCTAAAGTGGCATGTTCCTACTAATGAAGAACTAAGCTTTGCCCAAGATCTCTTAGAACAATTTTTGGTTCCAGAATTGGAATTACTTTTTAAATGGAAACAGCAAGAGCAAGTTTTAAGTAGGTAAGTGTCTAAATGTACCACTATACACTCTGTACCACCAGGGTTATTTTGTCTTCTGCAAAATTTCTTGTTCCAACTTTTGAAACCCTTTTCTCTAATTCATTTATTATTTTTTTTTATTTTCTTGATTTGTAATAAATTTTTTAGCTTGCACTTTTTGTTCTATAACTTTAAACTGTATTACTATAGTTATTCACCTTGGTGAAAAGCATGAACTTTATCCAGAAGTTATTAACCGTCTGATGGAATTTGGGAGTGCAGGTCTTAGAGCCCTTTTCTCAGTAATGAAGAATTGAACTTTGCCCAAGATCTCTCAAAATATTTCTTAGTTCTAGAATTGGAATTTCTTTAAATGGAAGCAGTAAGAGGCATTTTAACTTTTTTTTTTTTTCTTGTAGTTGTTGGCGCATCGGCTTCTGTGGCCATAATGCACCTCCCAAGGTTTTGTTTTTGCAGTACTTTGATCTCATGACCTTTGGGTTGCCAGGCAAGCACTTTACCCACCCAGCTAGCCGGTCGGTGCATTTTAACATGATTTTAAGTAGGCAAGCACATTACTTTAAGCTATGTATGAACTTGTTTTTGGACTTCTAGGGAAGCAGGAATGATCTCTCTCTCTCTCTCTCTCTCTCTCTCTCTCAACTTTGCCATTAGATTGTACTGTTTTATTCTTATTGGGAGTAGTGGTGTTGGTTAGTAACTTCTGATTGAACTTCATACTTTCCAGTATGAAACCCTTAAAAAGAAAATGAATTTTACTGAAAACAATGATTTTTTTTTCGGAAAAATAATGTACATTTGTTTTATAGAGATGAGGTTCAACATAGTCTGAATATTATTTTGGATTGCCTGCAAGGAGCTGCAGCAGCTTTGGATATGTGGCCTGGAGAACAAATCAAGTTGTAAGTCTGTTTAGATAATGACTTTTTTATTCATAGCTGAGTGTTGAATGTAGGAGGCCAGTGGTATGTGTGTTTTGTCTGATCATGGTTCTAAGCACCATGACTGCTGAATGTAGTTAATGATAATATTTTTGTTAATGTTGAAAATCACCATGATTATGAGAATGCTGTGAACTACTTTGATCTGTGTGGTCGGGCCACAGTATAAGTAGACCATTTTATTTTATTATTATTTTTTTATTGTAATATTATGGGAACTTTCATGGGGCTATCTGCTACCAGTGTCAATTTATTCTGTTATTAGACTGCTTCAGTATTCTTACATTGGGCACGTGCTGTAGGCTAATGATAAAATTTCACACAGTTCCAGGATATCTCATGATTTATAGAGCACACTTCATGTCTATGGCTGCTTCCCCGCCCCCCACAAAGCTGCCATAGAAATGGTTGGTGTCCATTGTTTGTAGTAGCATTAGTAGAGGCAAATGATGCAAGGAGCGAGCTTATACAGCATCAGCCAGAATAAAAATAAATAAATAACCCACCTCATCTGTCCATCCACTGTAATACAATAGAGTGTCAGTTATCTGGAATAATGTCAGACCATTTCCAGATAGCAACATTTTCCAGATAATTGAATGTAAGGTAAAATTAAATAAATTCTGTTACAATGTATTAAGATAAAAGAAAAAGACTTTGAATAGCTTGAAAAAATCAAATTTATTTAATTAAAAAAATAATAATAATAACTTACTAGGGGCTTGCTCACACTTTTCTAAGTAAAATGTATAGGTATACGGAGTAAGTAAAATCTTTTCTACGTAAAATACACCTGTCAATACGCACTTATCGATATTTAATCAGGAAATGACCTATGTAATTATTTACCTTTGCATTTGTAGTGCTTGGCATTTTCAAAGTCTAATAAATACCACTATGTAATAACCTACCTGCATTTACATAGGTCACTTAGAAAAAGGCTTTTGCTTTGGGTTCCATAATGCATGAGGAATATTGTTGCATCCGAAGGAGCAGGACTAAAATATTTAACTGAAATATTTACAAACTATACAAATATTTAAAATATTTACAAACTATACAAATATTTAAAATATTTACAAACTATACAAATATTTAAATTATTTACAAACTATACAAATATTTAAAATATTTACAAATACTGTATACAAATATTTAAAATATTTACAAATACTGTATACAATATTAATATACAAAAAATGTTACAATAGAACATCAAATGTTAGATAGGGATGCACGAGGTTGGTGAACATCATGGAGGCAGTTTTCAATAATTAATTGCATTGTAGTGACATAATTGCCTCGCTCTCTTCTCCCATTGGCTTGAATAAATATCACTAGGGGGAAAACTTTTTTAATGTATAGAGAGATACATAAAAATTCACACATTTATATGTGTATGTATATTAAGATAGTTGTTTTACTGCAAATTTCATGTGGAAAAATTTTAATGTAATTTTTTAAAATCATGTTGGATCGTTTTTTGTTTCACTTGTTGTGACTTATTTTTTTTGTTGTTAAATCCTCAAGCTCCTTAATAATATCAATTTGATTATATAGCATTCTTTCTGGTTTTCTGCCCATTTCAGTGCTGTTTCTTTTCATTGACATTTTACCATAAAAAAACTGAAAAAAATTATAAATCGCACAGTTTTGGGCTGATATTATTTTTACCGAATCTGGAGCTAAACTAAACATAATATGAAATGAAGAGAACAAAATATGTCATGGAAAATTGGGTTTATGGAAGCAAATGCCTAAACTCTATCACTCATGGTTTCTGAGAAAACTCAATCAATCCTAATCCAACGTTTCACCAGATATACGATGTAAAAAAACAGTCATAAATACTCTCAAACATTTGTCTCAAATACTACCATTAATAAAAAAAAGAAGAAGAAAAAAATCAGCCTTTCAAATTATTCTGGATAACTTACATTCCCCTTAACCGACATTGTACTTACTGTAATTTTTATAATACATACGTTTATATAAACTAACCACCTTCACAATGCTGACCCATATTAGGTCCTGCATTACAGTAAAACCTTGTTAATTTGGACCATCTATAATATAGATTGCTTTTATATATATATATTTTAGTGTTAGTAATAGCAAATTATGTAAGACACCGTTTATACAGCTTTCCCCCCCCCCCCATTGGCCAAAAAGTGGATAAAAAATGCTACACACTTCATTTGTCCATTCTTTATAATAAGTTGTCTAATCTTTTTTTTTTTTTTTTTTTTTTAATTTATTTAAACCACATACATCCACAACACCAGATGGAAGTTTATTCTAATAATAACTGTCTGGCTGAAAACAATTTGGTCTCCTTGCAGGTGGTTAGTTTCCAGACACTAAAATTTACAGAACTCTTTCTTGGTAAGAGCAACCTTTTGTGCCCATGACTATTCTTGTTGCTCTTCATCTGTGCCTGTCTCGGCACATAACAGCCTTAGCTGCTAATGCACCAATAAAACTGTATTCCAATCCTATCTTCATCTGTACCTATTCCAATTGATCCACTTCCTGAAATGAGGCATCCAAACCTCTATGGTATGGGGATGGATGCTTCATTTTATGAAGTATGCAGTACACAAGATGAGGTTTAATCATTACTTTGTACAATGAAATAATCACCTCCTTTTTGCTGCTGATAACATTCCTGTATATCATCGACAGGACCCCATGATCTGTATTAGCAGCCTGCCTGCTCAAAATTTCAAGTCAGACTGTACAATCACCCATTGGTATTTAACATTCACAGCTACCTCAAGTGTGTTACTACTGAATTAGTATATTATTTTGGGATTACTGCTTCCCAAAGGCAGTAGCTTTCCTTTATGAATGTTAATCCTCAGTTGCCACTTTTCAGCCTATCTTCCTAATTTCACTAGGTCATGTTGCAGCTGTATATTCTAATTCCTCTCATTAACCACCTTGTCAATGTATGTCACCAGTGAGCTTAGACATTAAATTTGATATGCTTTCATCAGTATCATTAATAAATATTGAAAACAGTAAGGGAACCCAGCACTAAACCCCTAAGGGACTCTAATAACATTAGTCCATGAAGAGTAACTGTCATTAATAACTACTCTTTTGTGTCCTGCAATAGCAGTTTTAATCCCTTTAGTAGTAGTAACTTGTCCATTATGGCACACTGCTGCCATTTATACAGCAATCTTTTATGTGGAAAGTATCAAAAACTGACTGAAATATGAGTGTATCATATCAAAATTATTTTTTGCATCCACTTCCTTTGCTGTTGCATCAGTTGCATGCATAGCAGCCAGTCATATTATCTTCAAAAAGGCCTCTAAGGTTGGGAGAGTACATATCCAGAATTTAAAACAAATACACCAACCGTTTAATTATAATGGTTTAATACTAGAAGCTAAAATGTACCAAACGATACTACACTGTAAAATGATATATGCAAAAGACTGATTTACAAAATAAATATACAATGAAACTTTAATATACAATAAAATATAAATAAATAAATAAAATATTTAAAATACAATAAAGATAAAAGCGATAAAACATTGACTGAAGCTTTCGGAGGCTTCCGCCTCCTTTCTCAACAACAATGATGTTTAAGCAACACATCCTTAAGTAACAGGCTCACAGCACACGTGGTTGACCAGGCGCATGCTCAATATTTCTTCCATACGATCCAGAACCGGGAGCGTGGAAATATAAAACGCTCGTCTTTTGCCAGGACCACAGCTTCTAGTAGAGGGTGAAATCGAACATCCCTGTCCCTATTCATACTATTGTTCTCAGACAAGCCTATCCACAAACTCTCTAGCCACTTACGGTCCCGGAACCTATGCGCCCGGTCAAGGATAACAGCATTCACTGGGGAGACCTGATGATGTTTCTCCCAATAATGCTCAGCAATGGCGGACTTATTGAACTCTGCGGTCTGCATAGCTCGCATGTGCTCCCCAGATGGTCTTTTAGTCGCCATCCTGTCTCCCCAACATAATATTCCCCACAGTCCGGGCATTCGATCTCATATACGACCCCACTACTGGAATCCTCAGGAATGGGGTCTCTGACCTGTGACAACGCTGTGTGCAACTTCCGACCCGGAAGCTGCACACAGCGTGTCTGAAAGTCACGTAGCATTCTTGAAACTCGATCTGACAAGCCCGGATAGTAGGGAATATAAACTGTGGCGACTGGAACGGACGGTATTTCATGATTAGGCTCCACGCCTCTATTATATTTATCAATGACCCTCTGGGGGTAACCGCATTTCATAAGATCCGCCCTAACTCGCCCAATTTCTTTCTCTCTCTCTCCTCAGAGGTGCTACAATGCGTCCTAACCCTACCCAAAAGTGCCCTGGCCACGCTGTTTTTATGCTGGGCAGCCTGTGCTGACCTATAATGGGTGGACTGGCTCCTACACATAGGTTTCCTAAACACTGTAGTACTAAGCCTGGAGCCTTCTCTACTCACCATTACGTCCAGGAATGGGAGGGAACCATTCACTTCCACCTCTGAGGTGAACTGTATAAAAGGAGAGAACTCATTGAGAAAGCCAACTACATCCTCTTCTCTCCGCTTTTACACCAAAGTGAACGTGTCATCCACGTATCTCTTCCACTTGCGCATAGGGAACTCCAAACTTGTAAAAACCCTATTTTCTAACTCTTCCATTGCCAGGTTTGCGACAATGGCGCTAATAGGAGAACCCATAGCTGTGCCGTGAACCTGTTTGTACATTACTCCTTTATACAGCAAAGTCGTACTCGAAAGACATAATTCTACACCACAGCATATATCCTCTACACTTAGGTGCGATCTAGTACTTAGGGTATCATCTCTTTGCAGTGCCACCTTTACACATTCCACCCCATGGGCTATGGGTATACAAGTAAATAATGACACCACATCTAGCGACACCATTATTTCATTCTCCCGTACATTTTGACTTTTAACGAAGTTCACAAAATCTACACTGTCTTTAACAACAAACATAGACCGTCCCACTATAGGAGAAACCATCTGCGCCAGGAATTTTGACAAAGCATAGGTAGGGCTCCCAACAAAAGAAACAATGGGTCGTAACGGGACCCCCACCTTATGTGTTTTCGGCAGCCCATAAAACCTGGGCAGCTGACACCCCGTTGCATGCATAGACCAGTACTTTTCTTTAGAAATCTTACCCGTTTTTAACCAGAGCTGTAAAATCTTATTAACACGTTGTTCTAAACCGGCTAGAGGATTTCTGCGGATGACCTTGTATGTATTATCATCCTGTAATAAATCTAGTGCTTTTTTATGATAATCATCACTATTTAATACTACTGTAGATCTACCCTTATCTGCCGGCAGAAACACAATATCTTCATGCAGCTTAAGTTCCTTTAACGCTTTCATTTGATTACGGGTGAGATTAGGGGTAGCCTTTCTGGCCTGACATAGGATGGCTGAGGCTTTTACCCGGATACGATTAGCAATGGGTTCTGGCAATTTACGAATTGCCCTCTCAATACCCATAGCTGTCTCAGTAATCAGAGGTTTAGGGGGTAACAAGGCAAACTTAGGCCCTAAAGCCAATACCCCCTCTTGCTCTGTAGTTAAAGGTTTACCACTCAGATTATGAATAAAATTAGATTTATTAACCCTATACATATTTGCCTGTTCTTCCTTTTTGAAGATATTGTCAGTGTTTATGGCCATACAGTTTTGCAACACATCCGGCAGTTTCAGAAGTGCAGCATAGGAGAGGTTAAGCAGCAACAACACCTAAGATTTGCGTACCGTTGTAGGGAACATGGATTCATTCCGCATGGATTTAGGATTAAAGCACCATTTGAGGATGTGCGAATGATGAGGATTATTACGTGGTATCAGAAGAAGGTGTTGAACACTTGGATACAGAAATTACATGATGACTTAAGATGCAATAGGAGATTGATTGGTGTATCTCTAGGTAACATTAGTTACCTAGAGATACACCATTAGAACCCATTGCTAATCTTATCCGGGTAAAAGGCTCAGCCATCCTATGTCAGGCCAGAAAGGCTACCCCTAATCTCACCCGTAATCAAATGAAAGCGTTAAAGGAACTTAAGCAGGATGAAGATATTGTGGTTCTGCCGGCAGATAAGGGTAGATCTACAGTAGTATTAAATAGTGATGATTATCATAAAAAAGCACTAGATTTATTACAGGATGATAATACATACAAGGTCATCCGCAGAAATCCTCTAGCCGGTTTAGAACAACGTGTTAATAAGATTTTACAGCTCTGGTTAAAAACGGGTAAGATTTCTAAAGAAAAGTACTGGTCTATGCATGCAACGGGGTGTCAGCTGCCCAGGTTTTATGGGCTGCCGAAAACACATAAGGTGGGGGTCTCGTTACGACCCATTGTTTCTTTTGTTGGGAGCCCTACCTATGCTTTGTCAAAATTCCTGGCGCAGATGGTTTCTCCTATAGTGGGACGGTCTATGTTTGTTGTTAAAGACAGTGTGGATTTTGTGAACTTCGTTAAAAGTCAAAATGTACGGGAGAATGAAATAATGGTGTCGCTAGATGTGGTGTCATTATTTACTTGTATACCCATAGCCCATGGGGTGGAATGTGTAAAGGTGGCACTGCAAAGAGATGATACCCTAAGTACTAGATCGCACCTAAGTGTAGAGGATATATGCTGTGGTGTAGAATTATGTCTTTCGAGTACGACTTTGCTGTATAAAGGAGTGATGTACAAACAGTTTTCACGGCACAGCTATGGGTTCTCCTATTAGTGCCATTGTCGCAAACCTGGCAATGGAAGAGTTAGAAAATAGGGTTTTTACAAGTTTGGAGTTCCCTATGCGCAAGTGGAAGAGATACGTGGATGACACGTTCACTTTGGTGCAAAAGGGGGAGAGAAGAGGATGTAGTTGGCTTTCTCAATGAGTTCTCTCCTTTTATACAGTTCACCTCAGAGGTGGAAGTGAATGGTTCCCTCCCATTCCTGGACGTAATGGTGAGTAGAGAAGGCTCCAGGCTTAGTACTACAGTGTTTAGGAAGCCTATGTGTAGGAGCCAGTACACCCATTATAGGTCAGCACAGGCTGCCCAGCATAAAAACAGCGTGGCCAGGGCACTTTTGGCTAGGGTTAGGACGCATTGTAGCACCTCTGAGGAGAGAGAGAGAAAGAAATTGGGCGAGTTAGGGCGGATCTTATGAAATGCGGTTACCCCCAGAGGGTCATTGATAAATATAATAGAGGCGTGGAGCCTAATCATGAAATACCGTCCGTTCCAGTCACCACAGTTTATATTCCCTACTATCCGGGCTTGTCAGATCGAGTTTCAAGAATGCTACGTGACTTTCAGACACGCTGTGTGCAGCTTCCGGGTCGGAAGTTGCACACAGTGTTGTCACAGGTGAGAGACCCCATTCCTGGGGATTCCAGTAGTGGGGTTGTATATGAGATCGAATGCCCGGACTGTGGGGAATATTATGTGGGGGAGACAGGACGGCGACTAAAAGACCGTCTGGGGAGTGGGGAGCACATGCGAGCTATACAGACCGCAGAGTTCAATAAGTCCGCCATTGCTGAGCATTATTGGGAGAAACATCATCAGGTCTCCCCGGTGAATGCTGTCATCCTTGACTGGGCGCATAGGTTCTGGGACCGTAAGTGGCTAGAGAGTTTGTGGATAGGCTTGTCTGAGAACAATAGTATGAATAGGGACAGGGGTGTTCGATTTCACCCCCTACTAGAAGCTGTGGTCCTGGCAAAAGACGACCATTTTATATTTCCACGCTCCCGAGCCGATTCCGGTTCTGGATCGTATGGAAGAAATATTGAGCATGCGCCTGGTGAACCACGTGTGCTGTGAGCCTGTTACTTAAGGATGTGTTGCTTAAACATCATTGTTGTTGAGAAAGGAGGCAGAAGCCTCCGAAAGCTTCAGTCAATGTTTTATCGCTTTTATCTTTATTGTATTTTAAATATTTTATTTATTTATTTATATTTTATTGTATATTAAAGTTTCATCGTATATTTATTTTGTAAATCAGTCTTTTGCATATATCATTTTACAGTGTAGTATCGTTTGGTACATTTTAGTTTCTAGTATTAAACCATTATAATTAAACGGTTGGTGTATTTGTTTTAAATTCTGGATATAGCCAGTCATATTGGTCACACAAGATCTTCCCATAACAAATCTATGCTGTACTTACAGCATTCCTATCAACATAATCTCGAATTGCTTTTTTAATTACAAACTCCATTATTTTCCCTAGAACAGAAGTCAACCTTACTGGTCTGTAATTACTCACTTTGTCCTTTGATTGGTTGGTTTGTTGGTTATTTGATTTTTTGTGGCGAATTGGCAGCTTAGGGCATAATGCAGCAATTCATTCACCCTTTGTGAATAAGGAAGGGTATTTGCACACCTCCACTTTTTAAATATCTCCCCCTGAAGCACGGAGTTGGGGAACCCCCGGTGCCACTTGACCTGTAATACTAAACTTCCCTCAAAGCCAAGCACACTCATAATTATGGCTAAAGGCTTGCTTATCTCTTTTACTACTTCTTTTAATATAACGGTATAGAAGGAAGGCTCATTTTAGGAATGAGTCTGCCTTCAATTACATCATAGTGGATTAGGGAACAAATATATTACAAGTCGCTTAATGTGATAATACAGATTTTAATTTCTTAAAATCTGCTAATAGAATTATAATACTTATATTTTTATATTTATATTAGTGTTAATTACTTCATTTGTTTTTTTTTAAGCGTGCAGTCAATCCCTCTATCACTCACTCACTCCACCTATTTCTGTTTCTTTTTTTGAAATGGCTTTCTCTTTTTCTTTTCTTTTTTTAAATATGTATTTCCCAATATAAAAACCTACAGAAATTCAATCCTAGCATTGTTTCTTCTCTTGGCTTAACTGTCAACTCATCCAGTGGTTTCTATGACTTTTATATTTAGGGTTGGCATTAAAAAAATTGCCACATTAAATTATGCAATCAAAAAGATTATCATTTAGTGGAATACATTGGGTAAGACTTCTCTTTGTTAAGGGAAGTGTACAATTATCACAAATTTCATTTTTTGTGCTATTTATATGGTGTTATTTTTATATCTGAATAATTACATAACTAAAAATATTTTAAATATTTTTTTCAGAGTTCTATCTAATATGCCTTTATCTTATAATCGAATTCAAGAGACTGGCACTAAAGGTATGTAAAAAGCATGAAAATTATGATTCATGTTTATTATTGTTATATACTGGATGATCAAAGTATCTTCCTCTGATTTAATTTTTGAAGATATTTTACTTATCTAGACAGCACTTACTACTTCGTTGAAGAGCTCATTTCATATTTGTAGAGAGAAAGTTTCCTGATTTATGTCATGCATACAGATTTTTTTCAAAAGGAAGTTTGGCCATGCCAGAAATATATGGTTATCTCCATATATGCAAAGGCACTATTTAAAAATTAAAATCATAAAGCCCTTTAATGGGAAATTGTAAGTAATTTTCTTATGAACTCCATAATAATGAATTGAACTTTCTAACCTGAATAAACCCAGATACACCTGTTATTCATCTTATCTATTACTGCCAATTTTTAATGCAGTACTTCTTGCTTCTCTATTAGTTCTGTTAAGGGTAAAATAGAGAAAAACAACATGTAATCAGTAGCAACTCATATGGGTATCATGAAAGTAACTATCTAGTACAAAATGTGTGAGTGTTTGTGCTCACACGCTTTTCTGTTACTGGGCTTCTGTTATTTGTTAAATCATATTATCCATGGTATCCTGGGTGATTTTTGATCACTCCTTGTTGAAGGTGTTTAGAGCAGCTCTAGGCAATGTTTGAATGCCAGTACATTTTTGTCCAGTTTGTTTCACACATGCCCAACTAATTAAAGTGATATGAGCAACATGACCAATCCCTGTGCTTGACACTTTCCTTGTTCTGTAGGTTGTTGACCAACAGTGCCCTGTAGGGTAGTGCACTATCATCCAAGAGCATGTCTTTTTTTTTTTTTTTAAGTTTCTGTATTGTGTGTGGATTGCTGATGCATTTTGTGACTGTCATTCATCTCCACCAAATTTATCCAAGAAAAGACTCAAGACTAGTGGGTAGCAGAGGTCTGGGTTCACATCCTTTCTTAATAGGGTTCCCAAATATAAATCTAGCAATTTTTATTTCTTTTTATCATGTATCATATCTTTTTATCATCTTTTAAGGGAACAAAAGGTGATATTTTTGTTCACGGCACTAATGACATTAAGAGTAGGAGATCTGCAGACTTACTTAACAAGTACAGGTCAGTGTTGTAAAAATGTGGTGAATTTGGATTAAATTTGAAAGTGTCTGCAGTTCTGCTAAAACACAATAGGAGGGAGCATATGATGGGAGCCTTGTCAATTGATTCGGCCCTGGAGAGATTGTGCAAGTTATAGAATTTTTCTCAGCGTGGTCTGTGCTTTTTAACAGGAGAGACTGTTTCTACAGGGATGGGATATACTTAAATAGAAAAGGTGTAAGAATATTTGCTGATGCTCTCGAGGCAGTGTTTTAGGTGGGTCAAAAAACTGCTAGCTTGGGGGAGGTACACAGACTAATCGATTAACAGTAGTCGCAGGCAGAGATGAAAGCGATTCTTGCACTGCTTCTATTGAAATAAGCAGCAGCCTGGAAAGTAAGGTTTTCAAGAACTGCTGGGAGTCATCATGGAACAAGTAAATACATGGGTAGTGTTAGGGTAACTAAGAGTAAGAACAGGTGCATGTATACATGCATGTACATCAATCCTAGGAGTATAGTAAATAAATTTGATGTATTTGAAGTTTTGGTCAAGGCATCAAAGGCGGAATTGTTGGGGTATAAGTGATGCAGTGTCACACAAATGTAAGGAATGCAGAATTTGAATTTGGTTAGTACAATGTGTACAGAAAGGATATAGTGGATAGTGTAGTTTGAACAGAATAGGAAGGGAGGAGGGGTTATGCAATTAGTTAAGAAACATAAAATCGAAGGCAGTGCATTCGTTTGACATAGGTGGCCAGTGCAACGTTGATTCAGTTTGGTGTGACACTCAGTTTTGCTTTCCCTGTGCACAGGGAAAGCAAAACTGAGAGTAGGTGTGCGTTATAGGCCTAATGACCGATGAGTACAACAAACAACTGTATAGAGAAATTGAGTGGGCCAGTAAATCAGAATGTCTTATAATGAGAGATTTTTAACTTTCCGAATATCACTTGGTGATATCTCGTCACTCATTCACTCACTCACTAGCAAGGCTTTTTTGAAATTATTGGATGACTTTCTACAGCAGCATGTTCAAGAGGCAACTAGAGGGAGTAATACTCTTGATCAGATTATCAGCAGTGGTTATTTATGCATTAAGAATCTGCAGATATAGAAACCACTATAAGGCAGTGATCATAGTGTCCTGATGGGGGATTTACTTAGTATGGGAGGCAGCAAAGGAAGTAAGCAAACCCTTAGCCATAATTATGAGAGTAACCTTGGATTCAGGAAAGGTTCCCCATAAACTGGAGATGTGTAAACGTATCCCCATTTCACCAAGTGGGATCAAAGAGTGACACGAGTAATTAGACCTTTTAGTTTAACTACTGTTCCGAGGGAAATAATGGGATCACTAGTTAAAGAATCAATGCAGGATCATGTAGACAAGACTGCAATTATAGTTCAGACAAAACATGGATTTGTTAAGGGGAAATCTTGTCTGACCAATTTTATTGGATATTACGATGTGGTCACAGAAAATAACTGGATGCAAAAAATAATTTTGATATCATATACTTGGATTTCAACAAAGCTTTTGATATGGTTGCACATGGAAGACTACCATACAAATTGGAGCAGTGTGGCTTTAAGGGCAAGTTGCTGCTAAGAATAAAGCGATGGTTGAGTGGGAGAAGACAGAGAGTGGTAATCAGTGGACACTGCTCTCGTGAACTAATGTTATTAGTGAAGTTCCCCAGTGTTTGGCCCATTGTCGTTTTCTATATTTATGAATGATATTAATGAAGGTATAACAGGCTTAATGTCCAAGTTTGCAATTGATACAAAGGTTGCCAGGGTTGTTAATGACAGTAATGACAGTACACTATTGCAATAGGATCTAGAAAAGTTGGGCAGATGAGCTGAGAAGTGGAAACTGAAGTTTAACATTGATAAATGCAAAGTATTGCACATAGGTAATAGTAACTCCAGAGTAACGCACCAATTGTGCGTTACACTCAGGGTAGTGCAAAATGAAAAAGACCTGGGGGAATGTGCAGTCAGATATGAAGTTTTCTGAGCAGTACAGACAGGGATGCCAGAGCAGCTCATGGGATTTTGTCAGTGATATACAGGAATTTTGCTATGAGTGATAAGAATGTGTTATTCTTTTGTATAAGGCAATGGTCAGGCCACACCTTCCATACTGTAACATGTCTGGAGGCCTCATTTTAGGAAAGATGTAGAGCTGGTGGAACAAGTACAGAGAAGGGCAACGAGATTGAGGGGAACAAAAGCGTGCTCTTACCAAGAAAAGCTTAAGTTCTACAAATTGCAGCATCTGGAGACTAGGTACCTGCAAGGTGATCTAATTGAGGTGTACAAGGCTTTGAATGGTTTGAGCATGCTCAGTGCTGATACAGTTCTTCCCTTTGCTCAGGTTATGCACTTGAACGGGCATAGATTGAAATTAAGGAAAAGCAGTTGCAGAATAGATGTGCAGAAATTGGCCTTTAGCTAGCAGGTAGTTGATTGCTGGAACAAACTTCCATCTGTTGTGGTGGAAGTTGATAATAGCTTAAATAAATTCAAGGAAGAACTGGACAAACGTTTGGAGTGAATGGATAGGTGAATTTTTTTTTTCTTGACTGATGCTGTATGAGCTTGCTTTCTTGCATCATATGCCACTACTAATGCTTATATCACATAAGCTATCAATATTCTCATATACTGTAGTTGCCCATCCACCATATTATGGTCGATATGGTGGATGCACAAAACAAAATGTTCTTGGTTTGTGCATAAGTTTTATTTTTGCTTGCTTTTTTTTTTTTTTTGGTAGAAATCATAAATTATTATTATTTGCTAATGCTCTGCACAAATTGGGCAGTCTGCTTTATAAATACTGTAACATCCAGAATCCATCTCTTTTCGATATACCTGAGTAATAATAGAATTTTGTTACCCCCCCCCCCCCCCCGGCTCTCTGTCTCCAAACAAATTAGAATTCCAGTTTTCCCTAATATTCTAGTTTCCATTTTGAAACTAATGGTTTTATGTCTATTTTTTCATGTATTCTAAAAATTGTTTACTTTTGTTACCCTCCACCCCACGTTTCCATGTCAATAATAACACTACCCAACATTAGTTTTACCTCTAGAAAAGGCTCCAGGTGCCAAGCATTATTGTGATCGAGTGATTCTTTGAGCTATTTATAGAGCGTTTTCTCACTGCGACAGTTCTTGTTAATTTGGAAAGTTTTTCTTATGTTTAAAGTAATTTATTGTTAACTTACTCTTACGAATTGTAAGTGAGTTACAGAAAGGAAAACCACCTTTCTTTTTTTCTTTCCTTAAAACTAAGAAACTAACTTACACCACTTGGTCACTCTAGCGGCACTGCTCCTGCCTCCCCGCTCCAAGGCAGGTAACCTTGGTAGAAAAGGTTCTCTACCAAGGGCTAAAAGGAGCTAACATGGATCACGAAGACCGTTATCCATCTGTTGAGCCTCATGCCTCAACCTGTTCAAGACAGACTAAACTGACTTTGACACTTCCCATCCTAAGAGACAAAGAACAAAAGGATCCAAAAAGGAATCGCCACTGTTTCTTATAATACATTCCCAAACAAATCAACCGATAGGCGCACTTTCTCCATTTCTTATTCAAAAATGTCTCGAGAATGCTGCCGGACCACCTAAAATGGTGAAAAGACCACTCAGGAGATCCAATTATAGAGACTATGAATAGTAGGCACTTGAAGCCCTACTAAGAATCTCAAAATTTGCAAATATTCCTGTCACAGTAACTCCACATGCCACCCTAAATTCATCCAAAGTAGTGCTGTCTGAGTGGGACTTAATAAGTGTTACTGAAGAGGAATTAGTTCAAGAGCTACAAGACCAAAAAGTTGTACAGGCAAAGTGAATTAAAATAAAAAAAGATGGTAAACTGGTTCCGACATGTAGTGTTATACTGACCTTTTCAACACCAATCCTTCCAGCTACAGTTAAGGCTGGATATCAGAACTGCCATATCCGACCTTATATCCCCAATCCCCTCAGGTGCTTCAAGTGCCAAAATTTTGGCCATGATCAAACAGTGTGTAGAGGGGTTTCAGTGTCCCCAACTGTGGATCCAAGGATTACACAGACAGACTGCCCTGCACAAACACCAGTATGTCCAAACTGTAAGGGTAACCATCCAGTTTACTCAAAAGTCTGTGAAACCTGGAAAACAGGAAAGAAGATACAGAAGTACAAAATAGAAAACAAAATGACTTACCAAGAAGCAAGGAAACAAGTTTTGCTCACTGTACCAAAACTCATATATGCAGCTGTAACACAAAAATACAAATCGGAAGGAACTCAAACTGAAGTATCCATACCACCAGCTACATCCATTTCTGACTGGGCTCGGGCTGGTCTAGTGAGTCCACAGGAGTCCCCTAAAGAACAAGTAAAAGACCAAGCAAATAATACCCCAATCACCGTACCACCAACTATTACTCCATCACGTTCAGATACTGAGAGTCTGAGAAATCTTAAACTGCAAAAGACTCTAACCACAGATATGGAAACCAATGACACCACTAACAGTGATGAAACCATCTTAGAAATACATGCTGAGGAAGACTTGGATACTGCACGACCCACTTTCCTGAGAAAAGATAAAATAAAATCGGAATGCCATAAACAGATTGTCTCTAAAAAACGGTCAGAAATACTTTCCACTTCAAAAGCTAAATAATGGATCAGTTGATTCAGTGGAATTGTAGAGGCCTCCGTAGCAACATAAACGATATTCACAATTTGATAAATCAGCATCATCCAGTAGGCATGTCTACAATAAACGAATCTCTCTCCACAAGTGACACTTTCAGTTAAAACTATACCTTGTTCGGGCAAGACAGGATCACTACCCATGGTTCACATGGTGGTGTAGCTATATTGATTGACAGTAAAGTCCCGTTCAGATGTATTCCTGTACAAACCACTTTAGAAGTAGTTGCAGTATGCCTTGTTCTTGGCACAACACTTACTCTTGTATCCATATATATCTCACCAAATCAGAACTGCTTGATAACTGAACTAGATGATCTTATCCTACAACTACCCTCTCCTTTCTGCATATTGGGTGATTTTAATGCACATCACCAGTTATGGGGATCTTTGCAGACAGACAGACAACCGGGGCCGCAAAATAGAGGCTTTTCTTGTAAAGCATAATCTCACACTGCTTAACACAGGCTCCCACACCTATGTCCATTTTCCAACAGGTTCAACCTCTGCTATAGACTTGTCAATATGCTCACCCACATTATTTCGAGACTTCAATTGGAGAGTTTCAGAGAACCCATTAAATAGTGATCATTTTCCTATAATCTGTAAGCTCTGCACAAGGAGAAACTTTACCAGAAAGCAGTCGATCTAAATGGAAATTCTCAAAAGCTGACTGGAATAAATATGCATCCAGTATTACACTAGAGGATGATATTATCCAGCATCACTCCATAAATAACTCCGTTAAACACATCACAGAACAAATGTTGGCACTACTGCTACTACCATTCCTCAAACTTCAAATAAAGGATCTAAACACAAAATCTATTGGTGGAATTCATCATGTAACACCACTAAGAGAGAAAAGAACAAGGCATGGAATCAGTTTCAAAAGAATCCAACCACTGCCAATCTCATTATTTACAAGAAACTTAAAGCTCATGCCTGTTACATTCGGCGAAAAGCTAAAAAAGAATCTTGGATTCGTTTTGCCTCATCTGTCACCAAAGACTCAAGTGCAGGACTAACCTGGCAGAAAATAAGATGCCTTACTGGTAAGGCATCAGTTCCTTCCCCAATCATCATCTATAAAGGACAGGAGATAACCCTTCCAGAGGGTATTGCAAACATCCTCGCGGAATCTTTTGCTCACCATTCTGCCTCAACCGCATATAATCCAACTTTCCTAAAAGCCAAAAGAATAGCTGAAAAATATAAAATAAATTTCGGAACGAAGTCAGCTTTCTCTTATAGTGAACCACTAACCATGTATGAATTAGAAGAATCTTTAAAAAAATCAGCCAATAGTGCACCTGGCCCAGATGGCATATACTACCTAATGTTAAAGAATCTAAATGAGAGAACTTGTTACTCTCTCCTAAAACTTTTCAACTGAATATTTTTCGCAAATTACTTTCCCCTATCCTGGCGACATTGTGTAGTTCTACCCATTTCAAAACCAGGAAAAGACCAATCAGCGCCGCATAATTATAGACCAATCTCACTTACTAGCTGCGTGGGTAAGACTCTGGAAAAAATGGTACACAGTCGTTTGATTTGGTATCTGGAAACTCAAATTACTATGAACAATGATCAGTTTAGATTTTGTAAAAACATATCTACCCTAGATTTTATGATAAAGGCTGAGGCAAATGTGCGAAATGCATTCATAAAGAACAAACATTTGGTCATGGTGTGCTTAGGTATAGAGAAAGCCTTTTAAACCATGTGGCGTGATGGCATCCTTTGTGATCTACATGCTCTAGGACTAAGAGGACATTTACCATCATTAATATAGAGCTTTCTCAAATATCGAACCTTTCAGGTTTGTTATCAAAGTGCATTCTCCAAAATCTGCATACAGGAGGAAGGAGTCCCACAAGGGTCAATCCTCAGTGCCACACTCTTCGCAGTTAGAATACACACTCTAACAACAACCATCTCGAATTCAGTAGAAACTTAGCTTTATGCTGATGACCTCACTATATCCAGTCACTCGCAAAATATGTGTTCTCCATTGAAAGGAAACTCCAACTGTCAATAAACAAAACTCAATCATGGATGTTACAGAATGGTTACCCACTATCTCCACAGAAAACGTTTGCTATACACTTCTGCAAGAAACAGAAACTGCACCCTGATCCTGAATTGCGCCTGGGAAATCATGCTATTCCAGTCAATGATGATATTAGATTCCTAAGTTTAATATTGGATAAGAAATTAAACTTCCTGAAATACATACAGCATGTACAAACTATTTGTTTGAAGAAAATGAATATCCTTAGAGTGCTTTCTGCAATATCATGGGGAGCTGACCAATACTCCCTTCTTCACCTATACAAAACCATAATCTGATCCAGACTAGACTATGGTGCACCCATATATGACTCAGCTAGAAAATCAGCATTAGAGTCCCTCAGTACCATTCAACACAATGCACTTAGAATAGCTCTAGGTACCTTCCAAACATCTCCAGTGCATAGTCTATGTGTTGATGCACATGAACCTCTATTATCCTTATGGAGACAGGTGCTACTGCTTACATATGCTGCCAAACTTCGGAGTATGCCCTCACATCCTATCTGGCCTTACTTCTTTAACCTGTCTTTCCTAAATTTCTACAGGAATAAACCAAATGAAAATAAACCTGCTGGAATCAGATTGAAGGTTGTTGCTCAGAATTGGAGTGTCCCACTCGACAATATCCACCAAGACACTGGAGAAATGGAGCCTCCGTGGTCCACTTTTAAACCTTTATGTGACGACTTTTTTCGAAAGTGGGGAAAACAGGTGCTGGACAATCAAAACATACAGCAGCTACATTCAGCCCATGCATCAGAAAACACACACTGCTGCAAATATATACTGATGGATCCAAATCTGATACAGGTGTAGGTGCTTCAGTGGTTTTTCCCACTTGTGCAATCTCTGAAAACTTTTCCCTAGTTGCAGTATTTATACCGCTGAACTCTATGCAATAAAAAAGGCTATCGAACACATCAACAACAGGTCTAATGAAGAGATAATAATCTATACTGATTCATTGAGTGCAGTAACTTCTTTAAAACACAAATGTTCGAACTCTCATCGTATTCTGAAAGAAATTAGAGCACAGTTAATTAATCTCGCAGAATATAACACAGAGATAAGGTTCTGCTGGATTCCTGGTCATGCTGGAATCCAGCATGACCAGGAATATCCTCGAGTGTCCCCACAATCGTGCTGCTCGATTAACAAATTTTAAATCTGCTTTAATCCAAAACAGTTCATTAGAGATGAACCATATTCTCAGGGATGATACACATTTATCCAACTTATTTAATTTTTTAAAACGAATTCATTTATATGAACTTATCTGACATATGATGGGGGGAAAAAATCATTTGCAGAATTTCTGTGACAGGCACAATTTGGCCTTATTTGCCCTTGTGCCAATAAACTTCCATTTAAACCAACCAACCTCTAGAAAATCAGTGGTTGTTTCTGGTCAAGTTTTATGTATAGAATTTAAAATCAATCATAAAAATTTTGTATCATGTCTCAGTTTTAAGATATAGATAGATAACTGAATTCTCTACAAAGATATCATTACTGTTTGAAATACAATTTTTAAACTTATTAACTTTTGGTTGGTTTTGTTTATTGGGCTAAAAATTAAGCAAGTACATCATTACTTTTGATTTTGGTGCACTTTTCCAGATAAGTCAGTATTTTTATTAATTTTATTACACCATTCAACTGTTCAATATATAGTGTATGATAAACTACGCTATAAGAATTCACCTTCTGTTCAAATTTACCAATTACTTTTACTGTTTTTTAGGTTAATGCATTATTAAAAGCATAGCCAGGTGGGCAGGAGCAGCAATACGTAGCACATGCTTCTTGATTAGACCGGGGTTCGAGCCAACCGGGCTAGCCGAGTGGGTAAAGTACCTGCCCGGCAATCCAAAGGTCGTGGGTTTGATTCCCGCCTCGGGCTTGGATCAAAGTACTGCAAAAACCTTGGGAGGTGCAATATGGCCACAGAAGCCGATGCGCCAACAACTACCAAATAAAAAAAAAAAAAAAAAAAAACGGGGTTCGAGCCCATGACCACCAAATACAGAGAATGCGGAACGGTCAGGGAATGACCACCGCATATCCCCGGAGCAATATGGCCTTAGTTGCTAATGCTCCTAAAAACCAAGCAACAACAACAACAGCATTGTTAAAATGGAGAAGACAAAGCACAGAACTTGCATCAATCACCCAGTTAACTTCTGCTATGTTTGTGGATACTTAACCCCAAAAACTCAAGGGAAAAAAATATACAATGTCACAAAAGTGTATTCACAAGTATTCACAAGATAACAGGTAATATTGTAGACTAACTCACATTTTCAGGCTCACATTTTTCTGTTTGAACAGAAATTTTGTGAAGCGGTATAGCATGAGTGGAGGAGCACATTTCTGGAGGTCACTGCCATAAAACAATAAAACAATTTGCAGTTCTGGTTTATTGGGCTTTTCTGTTAGTGCAATATAATTATAAAATGGGTAGCAAACTCGATCTTTTTTCATTTGCGATAATACCAATACCTGAAATTCCGTGGGTTTTTACGTTATTATAGTGAAATGTGTTTGCCCTTGCACGAAATCTTCAGTCATGTGAAAGACATAAATTTTCAGAATCTTCTCTTCATTCCTATTTTTTAAGTTTCATAAACTTGTTACTCCGTATCTCACTTGAAATTTGTGTATGCCATGTTTGTCGTTATTGATTGCTTATCTTTTTTATTGTTTTAAATTTTACAATAAAAAAAAATGTCAGTGAACAGAAATATCAATTAATATGTATATATTACAGTGCTATATTTACTGTAATAGTTATTTATTTTTTAGAAATTGAAGATGTTTAAATCTGTGTTAGAAAATTTGATTGGCTTTCTAACTTTTTTTAGTGTTTTGCTTACCACACCAAATATTTTTTGAATGCTCTGCCCCATTCCTATTTTTCCCATAAGCCCTGTTGTTTTTAATATGCAAAATACCATAACGTGGAGATTTTTAGGAACACATGTACCACATTATAGAAGAACTGACTGTAGTTTAAGTAGAAATGAAATTATTCCTCAATCCTTAATTAATATGATTAGAATAATTCCAATTTTTTATAGTTGCCACTGCAACTTAAACAATACTTTTTTAATTAATCCTTTGTTTACAACTAAAAAACTACTAATGTGATTTTGAACCAAAATTTGATCAATTATATCATAATCATTTATATAATTTTCTTATTATTAATTGTTATTTGTTTAAAAATAAATAACAGAAACTTTTTATGCTGATCAGTATAAAAAGTTTGTTAGAGAATAACAAGTAAATGAATAAAAACATTCGAAGAAAACTAGTTTTCTTGAATTTTTGACCCAGTGGCAGAAGGAAGAATTCCTTTAACCATTAGATGGAGGGAGAGTTAAGTGAAATCACAAAAGCAGCGTACTGCTCTCTCAAGCAGTCTTCCTTCAAGACTAGTCCTTTACATCATGAATGAATGAGTGACTTTCTATGAAATGGTTGTGACAGTTTTGTGCATTCTTGACTTCTGTTAAAGCCAACCACACACAGTGGCGGACAAAAAAACTGAATCACCTTAAAAAAAGGTAACATTTGTAGTGAAATGTATAAGATATTGTTTGATTACAGTCATTTTGTTTGTCGCAAAGCAAAGGTATTGCATCAGACAGTAATTGCAAAGTATTGCATCTGACAGTAATTGCAAAGTATTGCATCAACCAGTTCTATAAAAATGGCATTGGAAGGGGTATATACGTTCATTAGTATCCTGTTTTTCAGAGGTGTAAGCATGGTTCCATATGTTCAGGTGATACCAAGAAAAAAAAAGTAGCTGTTACTCTGTCTCAGGAAGGACTTTCTACATATGCTATCGCTGCAGTATCCCAGGTGCTGAAATTAAAGCGTGAAACCGGTGATGTGAAGAGAAGACCTGGATCAGGCTTTCCCAAGATCGATATTTGAAATGGCTATGCCCTCATAATCACCATGCTAGTGCTCCTGACCTAAAATTGGACTTTGAGATGGCCTCTGGTGTTGAAACAAGTGCACAAAGTATCCAATGACTGCTTTCGGGATGTGGTCTGCATGCCTATCGGCTCAAGGAGAAGCCTTTGTTGACCCAACAAATGAGGAAGAAATGACTTGCTTGGTCTAAAATGCATGTTTCTTGGACAAAAGAGCAATGAGACACCATCTTTTCTGATAAATTGAAATTCAACCTGCATGGCTCAGATGGGAAGCGATATGTCAGAAGACGAAAATCGGAGGCATACCATCCTGACTGCATAACACTGACTGTAGAGTTCCCCTCCGGTCAGATGATCTGAGGATGCATAACAAGCAAAGGGGTGAGGGAGGTGAATTAAGTTTATTAACGGAATGGTGAATGCAGATACCCACACTGGTATCTTGGAGGAGTGCCTGAAACCCGTTATTGGGGATCACCACACAGACATCTAAAACTGCATTTTTCAACAGGACTCAGCACCTTGCCACACAGCAGAATTGGTAAGTTTTATGCTATTTCATCCTTTGTCTTCTTGTCTCACAAGGTTTAAAACATACTTATACCAATGTTTTCCCTTGTTTTTTTCTCCCTTAAGGCAAAGTCATACTTCAGAAATGTTGGCATTCCAGTGTTGGACTGGCCCGGCAACAGTCCAGATTTGAAAATTGCTGGTACATAATGTCATCTAAAATTGCTCAGAAGAAGCCGACAAGTAAGATTCAGCTGCGCGAGAGCATTGTAAGGGTGTGGTTCCACGAAATTGGGCATATATCCAGAAGTTGATTAACTCTATGCTAGATCGTTGCAAAACTGTAATTGCAGCTCGAGGAGGAAAAACAAAATATTGAGGACTTATTTTGTTGATTTACAGTACATAATACTATTACATTAACTTGTCATTTTAGTTTGTATACGTAAATGCAATAAAATGTGTTTGGTTGTCATGATTGCCATTTGCATGATTTCTCATATTTCCATTTATTATGCATTTTACCCTTTGGGAAGATATTTATGGCAATTTGGATTTCATTCACAGAGATATATATTGCATCTAACAAATGCATTTCGAACATTTCCGCAACCAACAATTCAGCGCAAAACATTATTCACAAAATTCACAAGTGATGCAGTTTTTTTGTCTGCCACTGTGCAATAAAAGAAATCATTAACAGCTTCATTGCAGTTTTTGACTGACTTTCTGACTTCTTACTGCAATCAGAAAAAAAACATTATTTTCAGAAAGTCTTTTTCCTTTTCATCCTTTTCTTTGCTGTGTATCTGCTCTGGGTTAATTTTTTTTTTTTTTTTTAATAAAATCTACCTACTAAAAACAAGCAAAAAAAAAGTGTTATCAAAGTTCCCAATGATTTCTATGCTTAATCCATAGTATTATAAATCTTTCCTCGACATTTGTTGTATACATTATAATGATTATACAAAATGTGCTTTGACATCATAGAAACTCCGTACGAGTTTACAGACTTCTTAGAAGAAGCTGTGTAGACCAGTATCCTCATGTTTGGCAGTTATCTGTAGTATCTTTTTGTTATGTTAAGTCTGCCTCCATCCTCTCACAAAATGTGAATCAACTGTGTGCACTATTGCATTATGGAAAGTGTGTTTTTGTATGATTTATGCTGAGAAGTGGCATTTCATGTTGTGGTTCCCAATAAAAGAAATCCATCATGATGGTTTATTGCACTACTTTATTGTTATATCTCTCTCTCTCTGTTAATTTACTAGCTTGCATTTTTTACCAAAAAAGTAAACTTTAATATTCTTTATTGAATTTTCCAGCAATATCCTTTAAAAATGGCAAGAATATAAGACAAGAAATATTGGATGTAGTAAGACAAGTTTTAGGTTGGTATTTTTTTGCATTGCATTTTGTTTTTATATTTTAAAAAAGTGAAATTGGTATATAATGTTTCTATATAAATGAAGGCAAAAAATTGTCAAATATTTTAAACTCTCAATTCGTTTTTGTACAGAGTTCTCTTTCAAAACTAACTCAAATAATTGCATTTAGGTAACAGATTTTTTTTATTTTTTTATTTTTTATTTTTGTAATTCTTAGTAGCTTTTAAATGCTGTTTATCCCTACTCCATTATTCTTGGTTATCAGTAGATAACTCAAAATGTAGGGTTTTGTGACTCTTGACACTTCATGAATGCAGTAATTGCAAAGTATTGCATCAACCAGTTCTATAAAAACTTGTTGTCTTGACATCAAAGTGGTATTCTAACTCCATGATTAGAAGCTTATAGGATAGCTGGTCAAATATGCATATTTCACATTTGGAAATATATTTATAGTCAAAACTAATTTAAACACTAAAAAAAAATCTCTCTTTTTGGAACAAACCAAAACTTATGCTGTTTTACTAAGAACTATTGCCAGTTTGACCCAAAGAAGTCTTCAGTAGAGCAGTGTTCCTCAACCTCTTTTTTAAGATATGGACCATTTTTATTTGAGGAAGATGCCACGAACCACAAAAACTATACATGCAAATATATTAATGGCTATTTTTTAAATAAATTAATGTACTCATACTTAATATACGTAGTATATGTTAGGTTGTTATAGGCATACCTGGTAGACAAAATCTGATAGGCAAAATTTTTGTTCGAAATTTGTTTAAATTTAATTTCTGTAATTTTTAAATCTTATTTCAGTGATTTTTTTAAAATTTTATTTCACTGATTTTGAAAATTAATTTCTACAATACTTGTAAATTTAATTCCTAACTTTTCGGAAGTATTCCTGCTGAGTTCTTTATGGTAACTTTGGTGGATTAATTTTAGCTTCACTAGTGGAATAGGTTTTGGAAACAGCTTAATTTCTGTAATACTTTGGTAATTTAAATTCTGTAATATATTGTAAATTTAAATTCTGTAATCTCTCTAAGTTCAAATTTCACCTAAATAATGGTTGTTACAATATCTACTTTCAATCCACTGTCCAAGGATATCATGACTCAGGTGGAGATGCCTGTGAGTGTTTCCGGTGCAAGCCACGAATTCTTTCTTGCTTGTATAGCCTGAGGCATGTGTTCAGCAGTCAGTGTAGTAGACAAACCAAGCTCGATTGACAGTTCTTTTCACACACTAGTCAGACTTTTGTCGATTTATTGGATGATTGTTTTCTGCAGCAGCATGTTCGAGAGGCAACCAGAGAGAGTAATACTCTTGATCTGGTTATCAGCAGTGATCATTCGTGTGTTAAGAATTTGCAGATAAAGGAACCACTAGGTGGCAGTGATCGCAGTGAACTGATGTGGGAGTTACTTAAAGATATAATTACCATCAGGGGTAAAGGAAAGGGTTTTTGCTTCCGTAAAGGTGAGTACAGTGGTCTCAGAACAGAAAGTTTTTAAATTCTGTACAGTTGTACAGTGGGATCAACTGACGATGTTACCAACAGTAAATTCCAAGTGGGAAGCATTCAAGGAATTAATCGTGGATGCTACTAAAAGTTTCATACCTATTAAGAAATATTGTTCAAGGTTTAGGCCTAAATGGTTATCAAATGAGCTAATGAGACTCGTGACAGAGAAGAAAAATGCATGGGATGCATATAAATTATCAAGCGACTCAGAAGCCTATGGCAGATATAAGCTAGTCTGTAATCAGGTCACAAAGGAGGTTAGGCAGGCAAAGGCAGATTATGAGAAATCCTTGGCAAAAGATGCTAAGAAAAACAGCAAGGGTTTCTTTACTTATATAAACTCTAAAAGGAAGGGGATGAAGCTGATTGGTCAACTTGACATCGATGGCTCGACTGTTGATGATCCTGCTCAGATAGCAAACAAACTGAATGAGTATTTTGCATCTACATTCACACATGAGGAATTATTAAGGTTTGAAAATGGCAGAAGGTTATCAAATTGTAGCAGGATACTTAATGATTTTGTAATAACTGAGAGCAAAGTGGAGGAGAAATTGTTGAAGTTAAACATAAGAAAAGCACCTGGGGTGGATGGGATCTATCCAGTTATATTAAAGGAAGTGGCAAAGCAACTAAGCAAACCCTTAGCCATAATTATGAGAGCATCCTTGGACTCAGGGGAAGTTCCCACGGACTGGAGATGTGCAAATGTATCCCCAATTCACAAAGGGGGATCGAAGGGTGACACGAGTAATTACAGACCAGTTAGTTTAACTTCTGTTCCGGGTAAAATAATGGAGTCGCTTGTTAAAGATGCATTGCAGGATCATCTAGACAAGACTGCAGCAATAATTCAGACACAGCATGGGTTTGTTAAGGAAAAGTCTTGTCTGACAAATTTAATTGGTTATTATGATGTGGTTACAAAGGAACAGGATGCAAAAAATAATTTTGGTATCATATATTTGGATTTCAGGAAATCTTTTGACACTGTTGCGCATGGAAGACTATTGTACAAATTGGACCAGAATGGTATTAAGGGTAAGTTGCTACAATGGATAAAAGGATGGTTAAGTGGGAGAAGACAGAGGGTGGTAATCAATGGGTGCTGCTCTTCGTGGACTAATGTTATTAGTGGAGTCCCACAGGGTTCGGTGTTGGGTCCACTGTTGTTTTGTATATTTATCAATGATATTGATGAAGGTATATCAGGCTTAATGTTGAAGTTTGCAGATGATACAAAGGTTGGCAGGGTTGTTAATGACAGTAATGGCAGTGTGCTACTGCAACAGGATCTATATAATTTGGGCAGATGGGCTAAGAAGTGGCAACTGAAGTTTAAACTTGACAAATGCAAAGTACTGCATATGGGTAGAAGTAACCCCAGAGAAACGTACCAACTGTGTGTTACTACACTTAAGGTGGTAGAAAATGAAAAAGACCTGGGAGTAATTGTGCAGGCGGATATGAAGTTTTCTGAGCAATGCAGACAGGCTGCCAGGGCAGGTCATGGGGTTTTGTCAATGATATATAGGAATTTTGCTAGCAGGGAAAAGCAGGTGATTATCCCTCTGTATAAGGCAATGGTCAGGCCACGCCTTGAGTACTGCGTACAGGTCTGGAGGCCTCATTTTAGGAAGGATGTAGATTTACTTGAGCGTGTACAGAGAAGGGCAACAAGATTGGTGAGGGGAATGAAGGGATACTCTTACCAAGAGAGGCTTAAGTTCTGCAAATTGCAGTGGCTGGAGAATAGGCACCTGCGCGGTGATCTGATTGAGGTGTATAAGACCTTGAATGGGTTGAGCACGCTGAATTCTGATGGGATCCTTCCACTTGTTCAGATTACGAACCTAAGGGGGCATAAATTCAAATTAAGAAAAGACAGATGTAGAATAGATGTGCGGAAATTTGCCTTTAGCCAGCAGGTGGTTAATTGCTGGAACAAACTTCCATCTGTCGTTGTGGAAGTTGATAGGTTGAATAAATTTAAGGAGGAACTGGACAGGCATTTGGAGGGAATGGTGTGATTTTTTTTTTTTTTTTTTTTTGGCTGATGCTGCATAAGCTCATGCACATGCTTTCTTGCATCACAAATACTACTACTACTACTTTGCTCCCAGTCTGAGGAATGTACCAATCTCAAACTGAAACTTGGTGCATTACTAGAATTTAAATCACTGAAGAAATAGCAACTTGCAATAGAGACAAATGTAACTGGGAGCTCATTGGCGACTCAAGTATCTCATGACCTGCCAGGTGATGCAACCCCGATTCGGGTCCCAGAACAGAATATGCAATACTGCTCTGGTTGAAGGACATTTAATTTTATTGGGAGATTCTGTTGTCAGGGAAATGGGTAATATTTTTTGCAATAAAGGCAGGTATACCAGAAACAGGGTGTTTTTGGTAGGAGCAACAATTGGTGATTACCAACAGATTGTTAGATTTAAATAGGGTGCAAATAGACAATCATTATTCAATGAAATGTGAAGATCGTGTATTATGTACTTTGATTCACAAGGCCGTGTTCATTATGATTGGCATGCATAGTCAAACAGTAAACCAGGAATACTAAATGACTTTCCTGTGACAATGCTGTTTAAAGAAAGCAGCCAGAAAAGTGGGCTTCAGGAAATTGGCACCTGCATCATTACAGCATTTTTGCACTCTCGGTGCTTTCTATTCAATAAAAATTTTTCTTCCAAAACACTCCATCACCGTGGTCTCTCATCCGCTGATTTCCGTCCTGTGATTTCCTTCTCCTTTCCCAAGCCCTCTTGAAAGGCTGCAGATTTGCAAAGACTGCAGAAATTATTCAGAACATTTCACACAGGAACTATTAATAATTCAAAAAGAAGCTTATCAAGAATGCTCCCAGAAGCTGCAGGAGCATTGGAATTGGTATATACAATTTCAAAGGAGATCCATATGAATAGCCAGTAAGTTTCATCATTTGCCAAATATTAGTTTAGTTGCCCCCCCCCCCCCACATTTTTTTTTGATCACTCCTTGTATAGTGGCTTTGCTGCTTGTTGTTGCCCATTCGGAGAATGCTTGAGGTCTGATACCAGCCACTGACTAATGCAGTTCACTAAACAGCTGTAATTAGCAGCCTGTGCAGCAGCCTGGAAAACAAGGTGCAGGGGATTCCAGAGACTGCTGGGAGTCATTGCAGAACACGTAAATACATGGGCTGCATTAGGGTAGCTAAGAATAGAAACAGGTGCATGTATACTTGTGTGTACATCAATGCTGGGAGTTTGGTAAATAAATTTGATGAATTTGAGGTGTTGGTCAAAACTTCAAAGGCAGATATTTTTGGGATAACAGGGATGTGGTGTCACACAGATATAAGGAATGCAGAACTGGAATTTGGGGAGTACAATGTGTACAGGAAGGATAGGAAGGGAGGAGGGGTTATGCTGTTGGTTAAGAAACATAAAATCCAAGGAAGTCAGCCAGTTGACATGGCTGGACACTGCAGTGTTGAGTCAGTTTGGTGTGACATAAGCACTGGGAAAACAAAATTAAGAGTAGAAGTGTGTTACAGACCTAATGACTCTGATGAGTATAAAAAACAACTGTACAGAGAAAGAGAGTGGGTCAGTAAATCAGAGTGTCTTATTATGGGGGATTTTAATTTCCCAGATATTGACATGAATTTGTCGGTTGGTCACTCATACACTAGCAAGGCTTTTTTGGATTTATTGGATGATTGTTTTCTACAGCAGCATGTTCAGGATGCAACTAGAGGGATTAATACTCTTGATCTGATTATCACTAGTGATTCTTCATGCATTAAGAATCTGCAGATAAAGGAACCACTAGGTGGCAGTGATCACAGTGTGTTGAAGTGGGATTTACTCAAAGAGGCAACTACCATCAGGGGTAAAGGGAAGAGTTTTTGCTTTCATAAAGGCAACTACGGTGGTCTGAGACAGTATTTAAATTCTATACGGTGGGACCAACTGATGACGTTACCAACAGCAAATTCAAAATGGGAAGCATTCAAAGAATCTGTCTTGGAAGCTACTAGGCTTTTCGTACTAACTAAGAAATATTGTTCAAGATTTAAGCCTAAATTGATGTCAGGTGAACTTATTAGACTTATGGCAGAGAAGAAAAATGCATGGGATACATATAAATTAACAGGTGACACAGAAGCCTGTGATAGATATAAGCTGGTCTGTAGCCAAGTCACAAAGGAGGTTAGGCAGGCAAAGGCAGATTACGAGAAAACTTTGGCAAAGAATGTAAAGAAAAACAGCAAAGAGTTCTTTACTTATGTAATCTCTCTTTGTAATAACTGAGAGTAAAGTGGAGGAGAAATTGTTGAATATAAACATAAGAAAGGCACCTGGGGTGGATGGGATCTATCTAGTTATATTAAACAAGGCAGCAAAGGAAGTAAGCAAACCCTTAGCCATAATTATGAGAGCTTCCTTGGACTCAGGGGAGGTACCCATGGACTGGAGAGTGCAAATGTGACCCCAATGCACAAAGGAGGATCAAAGGGAGGCACGGGTAGTTTAACTTCTGTTCCAGAGAAATAAATGGAGGCCTTGGTTAAAGAAGCATTGTAGGATCATCTAGACAAGACTTCAGTTTTAGATCAGGCACGGCATGGGTTTGTTAAGGGGAAGTCTTGTCTGACCAATTTGATTGGATACTATGATTTGGTCACAAAGGAACTGGATGCAAAGAATAATTTTGATATTATATATTTTGATCTTAGAAAGGCTTTTGATACTGTTGCACATGGAAGACAGCTGCACAAATTGGAGCAGTGTGGCATTGGAGGCAAATTGCTGCTCTGGATAAAGGGATGGTTGAGTGGGAGAAGACAGAGAGTGGTAATCAATGGACACTGCTTTTCGTGAACTAATGTTATTAGTGGAGTTCCGTAGGGTTCAGTGTTGGGTCCATTGTTGTTTTCTGTATTTATTAAGGATATTGATGATGGTATATCAGGCTTAATTTCCAAGTTTGCAGACGATACGAAGGTCAGCAGGGTTGTTAATGACAGTACGCTGCTGCAACCGGATCTAGAAAAGTTGAGCAGGTGGGCTGAGAGGTGGCAACTGAAGTTTAACATTGACAAATGTAAAGTACTGCATATGGGAAGCAGTAATCCCAGTGTAACGTATTAACTGTGTGGTACTACACTGACAGTGGTAGAGAGTGAAAAGGACCTGGGAGTAATTGTGCAGGCAGATATGAAGTTTTCTGAGCAGTGCAGATAGTCTGCAAGAGTAGCTCATGGTGTCTTGTCAATGATATACAGGAAGTTTTCTGAGCAGTGCAGATGGTCTGCAAGAGTAGCTCATGGTGTCTTGTCAATGATATACAGGAATTTTTCTAACAGGGATAAGGAGGTGATTATCTCCTTGTATAAGGCAATGGTCAGGCCATACCTTAATACTGTATACAGGTGTGGAGGCTTCATTTTAAGAAGGATGTAGAGCTGTTGGAATGAACACAGAGAAGGGCAACAAGATTAGTGAATGGAACAAAGGTTGCTCTTACGAAGAAAGGCTTAAGTTTTGCAAATTACGGTGTCTGGAGACTAGGCACCTGCGGGGGGATCTGATTGAGGTATATAATGCCTTGAATGGTTTGAGCATGCTCAATGCTGATGGGATTCTTCTTCTTCTTCTTGCCCAGATTAATTGCCTGAGAGGGCATAAATTCAAATTGAGGTAAGACAGTTGTAAGATAGATGTGCGGAAGTTTGTCTTTTAGCCAGTGGGTGGTTGATTGCTGGAACAAACTTCCATTTGTTGTAGTAGAAGTTGATAGCTTAAAGAGATTCAAGGCAGAACTAGACAAACATTTGGAGCGAGTGGATGGGTGAAATGAGAAGGGTGCGGATTTTTTCATTTATTTATTTTTTTTGCTGATGCTATATAAGCTTGCTTTCTTGCATCATGTTCCTTTGCTAATGCTAATGAGGGTGTAACTATTATCAGGCAGAATCACAGGATTTCTTCATCCCCAGTAACTCTTTTCTCTTTTCAGGTACAGTCTGTAGATTCAATATATTGTTGCCACATGATCTTAGTAGTCTTGACATTTACCTTTATCAGTCCACCATCAATTTGTACACTCCTAAGAACTTTGGGATCTGTACTCTACAGAGTAGATGCTATATGAACTCTTACAGCAAATTAGTTTCTTATTGTTACAACCATGCATAGTTGATTCTTGAGATGGTCATGAGTGTTGATGAGTAGCGTGGTAATTTCTGTGGATTTTATCATGAACGTCTGGTATTGCCAGTAATGAAGTGTTTTTTGTCACTGTTCTGGCTGTCTTACTGAATAATTATATGTTTCATCACACTAGGATTATATCCAAATACTTCGAAACAGTATATGTAATAAGACTTGCAATGGTTACCTATATGTGCTGAGGAATGGGGAGGTATTTGCCTTTTAAAACTTAAGACAATGGTTGCTAGAATGATATCCTCTTGAAATGAAAACAGTGTTCAACCACAATGGATTTCTTTTATTTATTTATTTATTTTATTTTAGAGATATAGTTATTCAAAATGCATTCATTTATCTTGTATGCAAGAAGATTAGTTATTCAGAAATGTAAATGTTAATTTCCGGAGAGATCATAAATTTCATTAACTTGGATCATTTTAGTAACGAATAGTTGGATCATTTTCCTAATGTCTATTTATCATATGTATTTCTAAGTAAATAATATTTCTCTAATTTCAAAAACTGATATTTACTGTAGCACACATAATGCTGTCTTGTGAAGATGACACCAAGTCACTCTTTCTTATCATGAAGGCAAGTATCAGTTTGCTTTTCTCATCCATTAAGCTTTGGGCATATAAATATAAAATACAGTTGTGATAATTATTGTTACTTATTATTATTATTAACCTGTTTGTTGTGTGAAATCATATAAAAGATATTGCCAACTATTGTACATTGTAGCACTCTTTTCATCCTATCCAGGAGAGTCTTCTTAAATTTCTAATAGATAAAATTGCAAAAAACTACCTTAGTAAACCATTATGAGCTTTTCAAAGCAAAGAGAACAGTTTTTGAGTGAAAGTCAGTAAAATAGAAAAGGAATAAAAAAGATCCCATGTGACCAACATAGATTAAGTGATTCCAGGGATTGTATTTATGTAATACAGTCATATGTGTAAGTTATATGTGTTGTGCATGTGTGTCTTGTCATTGTTGTTATAAGGCAGGCTGAAGTTTGATTATTGTGGATTATTATAAACATGTTGACCTTTTATTCTTCATTTAATATACAGGGTGTCTATAAATGGTGGGAACATTTTCAATAATTTATTGCACATGGAGTAAGAGAGATACCATTTACAGTAAACCCCCCCCTATTCGTGGTTGCTGATTTAATATAAAATGAAACCTAAAAAAATGTGAATTTTAAAGCGACGTAAACATTTTCTGCCATAAAGAACCATGGGCATGGCTAAAATTATCTTTCCCGGTCAAAACAGCACTCAGTGGGTGGGGGAGAGAGGGGTGACAAAATCACGAGCGTGGATGTTTCTCGCTAATCCTTGTTCAGTATGTGTTATGCGCTTGTCATGGAAGGTTTCGTCATTTGTTTTTAATTTATATGCTTATAAATTTATCAATTTATAAATTGATATGCTTACAAAAGTGATAAATCTACCATTTTGCAGTGTAAAACAGACTTTTTCGAGTGTGTTAACGGAAGAAAGTGACTTTATTGTGGACAAGTTCTTTCTAACCCGTACAAAAATATGGCTACGAATAACAAGGGAAATGTGAAAATATCAAAGAAGGTGATGACATTAGCAAATAAAATTGAGTTATTAGACAAAATTTCTAATGGTGAAAATGTCTCCTCAGTGGCAAAACATCATAAAATCAATGAGTCAACGGTACGATCAATCAAGAAATCGGAAGAAAAAATCCCCTGTAGTGTCCATGAAAACGCGCTAATTGCTTCAAAAATTTGCTCTGTAACTCGTGATGTTCAATTTTAAAAAATGGAAGAGGCTTTAAATCTGTGGATAGAAGACCGAACTGAAAATAAAATTCCCTTAAGGGGGGGGTTTACTGTAAATGGTATCTCTCTTACTCCATGTGCAATAAATTATTGAAAATGTTCACTCATCATTCGTGAAAAGGCAAAACTCCTTTATCAACACTTTAGCAAAACTGGTGATAGAACTGGCAGGATAAGTTTTTTAGCTAGCAATGGCACTGGTTTGAAAGATTTGTTTGAAATTTCTAATAAATATTACATTTAATATTAAATTGTTTCTTATTTTCATTTCGATGCCATATGCTTGCATTTCAATATGTACATAGTCATATTATGAAGGTACATATAATGCATACATAGACAAAATTTTAGACTAGTTTTTCTTATATATTTCATACTTTGGAACGGAACCCCTTTATTACTATGGGAGCCATAACTCAGTATTCGTGTTTTCGGTATTCGCGGCATTTCTCAGGACTGTAACCCCCGCGAATAGCGGGGTTTACTGTACTTATTTATACTATGTGAAAGAGAAAACATGAAAGTTTCCCAGTTGTTACTGCTGAGTCATGTAGTTCCATCATTCACCGCCAGTTGGCGTCACCTATCGTACCTGTACCACATGCATAGTCTTGTTGAAAGATAGTTTCTTCCAATCCCGAGAAGCCATTTTGTGTGCTACTGTTTGATAAGGACAAGTGTGTAACAGACATTCAAAGGAAATTTCAAAGTGTTTACGATAAAGAGCCACCAACCAGAAAGGCTATTTACAAGTGGCATAAGTAATTTGTAAACATGGGTTGCTTGTGTTTGGGAAAGAGCAGTGGCCAGCCTAGTGTTACTGTTCATAATGTGGAACGAGTGAGAGACATTCACAAGGAGCCTCGATAAATCAGTGCGGAGAGCATCACATGAGCTCAAATGCCAGCCCTGACAGTATGAAAGGTTCTTCCTAAAAAACTTTCTATGAAGCTGTATAAGTTGCAGTTGGTGCATATGTTAAAGGACGTCAAAGAGAAGAATCTCCAATTTTGTTGTGAACTGCAAGCACTGATAGAAGTACATGACGACTTCTTTAATCGCATAGTGTTTAGCGATGAGGCCACATTTCATACCAATGGGCAGGTCAACTGACACAATTTGCGAATCTGGGGCGCCCATAAACCTGAAGGGATAATTGAATATGAGCTTGATTCGCTGAAGATGAATGTTTTCTGCGCCTTGTCACGCCAAAAACTTTACGGACCTTTCTTCTTTGCCAAGGGCACTGTAACTGGGCTGGTCCTACCTTGATATGCTTTGGCAATGGTTGTTATGCCTCAAGTTCAGGAAGATAGTGATGACTTTATTTACTAGCAAGATGGGACCCCCTTCCCACTTTCATAATGATGTTCAGGCCTACCTTAACACTGAGCTACACAAGCTTTCTCCAGCACTGGATCGGACGTGCTGGAGAAAGGGACGAATGTTTCTTGAAATGGCTACTGAGATCACTGGACTTAACTCCATGTGATTTCTTCTTGTGGGGGCTACATAAAGGATCGTGTTTTTATATCACCTTTGCCATGTGATGTCCAGGAACTAAAACAGAGAATTGAAGAAGCTACCACCACAGTCACACAGGATATGCTGGACAGGGTATGTCAAGAGTTCGATTACCATGTGGACATTTGCTGTGTCACACGTGGATCCCACATTCAATCGTTGTCAAGTTGTGATGTAAAAAAAACTTTGACATTTTCTCTTTCACAAGGTATGTATATGACACTGATATCTGTCCTACTCTTTGTGCAATAAATCACTGAAAGTGTTCCCACCATTTATAAACATCATGTATATAAATCTAACTGAAGTGTTTGTTTAATATATATATATATATATATATATATATATATATATATATTGTATTTATAAGAGGTTGAAGAGGAATATTGCAATACATTTAAATGGTTTATGGACCAGAGACACTGCAATTTTTAGCAGAATGAACCAAAAGACCATAATGGATATATAAATTGGTAGATTGTGAGAAAGAGAATGGGTAACGAGCTAACAAAACAAGAATTGGAACCACGGAAAACATGGAAATTTCCATGTTTTTCCAATTCCTGTATTTGTTTATTTATATGTATACAGTAAACCCTCAATTTAACGGACTAATAGGGGAGAAGGGTGGCCGTTAATGCTGAAATTCCGTTAAATCGGATGTAACCTGGGGGGCATTTTTATTGTTCTTAATGTAAAAAAAAAAAGCTTTAATACAATATACAGTACTGTACAATATAAAATTATTAAATTATAATAAAGAATATGTAATATTTACTCACCTTTTTGACAGTGTAGTTGAAGAATATTTTGCCGTGACAATAGTGATAGTAGTACAGTAGTCGTTATTCAGTATGTAGAGGTGAAGGGGAATCCTCAGCTTCAGATTCTTCTGAAATGTTCACAAATGGAGGCACTGGTATCATCTGTTTGCTTATAGATGGTTGAGATATACAAGCAGTTGGAGATGAAATAGGAGTGGGAGTCGGTGAAGCTAGATGCTTAAAGAAAGTGTCTAGCTTCAGTTGTTTGCCACTCTGATGTTGTTTCATTAATAACGATTGCCCTTAACTACCGAAAATGTTCATAGTAAGGGACAATTTCAGGGTCAGAAGATGTCCCTATGTAGTCAATGGCGATGTCTATGAGATTTCTCATTTCAGACAGTGTAGGCCATGCCCGTGTAATTTGCTCTTTCTCAATGTCTTCTTCTTCCCCTGCCTTGCCATATTAAATGTCATCCACAGTTTCTTCTTCATTGAGGACTTGGTAGCCAGGGTCACCTTCATCATTTTCAAGTCATTTCAGAACATCATCTTCAGTTGTTTCACGGTTGCCAGCATTTACAAGGGTGCACTGAAAGCCATTTGCCTCAAATCCTTTAAAATCCAAATCCAGTTTAATATTGTACAACAACTTCTTCCAACCATTTGCCAAAGTCGTAGTCTTCATCTCCTTCCAAGCAGCTGCAAAGTTAAAGAGCGTAGACTTAATGTTGTTGGCTCATAGATTCTAAAGTGTCCTAGCTCCTCTTGTGTCTTCTTCTGCATCTTCTTCATCCTCCAACACAACCATTACTTCTTCCAAAAAGTTCTTCTTATACAGCCTCTTGCAGGCTGCAATTATTCCGTGTTCCATTGGCTGAATAACTGAAGTTGTGTTAGGAGGCAAAAAAAGACATTTAATTCTGCCATCCTTACTAACTAACTTCTCAGCACTAGGATGAGCAGGGCATTATCAAGAAACAACAATGCCTTTACATTATTGGGGAAATTTTCAGAACAGCTGTCTGTAAGTGCCTCACATCAGGGACAAAGTGGTTGAAGAACCAGTCAGAAAATATCCCTGAAGTAAACCACTCATTCTTTGAGCTGGTGTAAATAACAGGCAACTGATTCATAATGTCTTCAAGAGTGTGTGGTTTCTTTGATTTCCCTACCACCATGGGCTTCAGCTGATGTAGGCCATCAGCATTTGCACAAAGTAAAGCAGAAATTTGCTTCTTACTTAACTTGCAACCAGGTGTGCTGTGTTCATGTTTGTAGGCCAGCATATTTTCAGGAACAGCATGATAGAACAGGCCAGTTTCATCGACATTGTAAACCTGTGATAAAATAAGGCCTTCAGATTTAATAAGTTCATTTATAAATTTTCTAAATGGCTCAACTTATGAAGTGTCTCACTTAAAAATTCACCACAGGTTTTCTTGTTCACAATGCCATGCCTTTTTCTAAAATGCCACAGCCACCCATCACTTGCCTTAACATTAAGTCCCATATGTTTTCCAAGAGTTTCACATGCAGATTTCAACTCAAAACTTCGTACATTAACACCACTAGATCTCTGTTGAACATACCACTTATATGCAGCTTCTTCTAAACTTTTATCTTGCACAACTTTCATGTGTTTTCTACTCCCCTCTGTAGAACCACATTTAGAGCTATCAATGAGGCAGACTGAGACCGAAACAAAGTGAGTCAGTAAACCTGCAGTTTAGTGTTCCGAGTCACGTTCGGCTCACAAGTCACTGTCTGCTCTTATCTGTAATCTGGGAAAACAGCTATTTGAACACATTTTCAGAAAGAAAAAAAAAACAATTTCCTGAATTGATTATAAAAATAAAAGTAGGTAATTATCAAAACAATAATGGAAATAAGTAATTATTATTAATTTTTAATTAATAATAACACTGAAGTTTTGTATAATCTAAAAAAAATAATATGGTTGAGATTAATATGTACATTGTAGTATTATTATTTGTCCAGTCCGTTAAATCGAGGGTTTACTGTATATATATATGTGTTTAAGAATATATATATGTATATAAATAAATTATGAAAAATGTATGAACAAAAGAGTAGCATAAAAGGTATATGAGAACTGGGGTAAGAAATATTTTCTTCTTAAGTGGCCTTGCTCTTATGACTAGAAGCTTAGCAGCAATTCCTTCCATTCTTTTCTGTTGTTTGCCTTCATCTTTATCTCTTGGCAAGAATTTGTTCATATATTTTCGTTTAGTTGTTTAATATAGCTTTCCCTTGGCCTTCCTCTTGTTCTCTCCCTTCTATCATTCCCTCTAAAATTCTTTTTGTTAAGCTTTCATATCTTAATAAATGTCCAATCCATCTTTCTTTTTTGATTCTTAATGTCTTAATGAGGGTTATTGGCTCACTGATCTCTTCCTGAACTTCATCATTTGTTTTTCTGTCTGTCCATTTTATTTTTAGCATATATCTTCAGTACCATGTTTCAAAAGCCCAGTCTTTTCCCTTCTTCTTTTCAAAGTGTCCAGGTCTCTTCCCCATACAAATCTTATAAAATATAAAATTAATTGATTAATCTTATTGTGTACACACACACACACACACACTGGCCAGAAAATCAAAAACCATTTGCACTTGATCTCAATAGATTATTAAAAATTCCGTATACAAATGTAAATTGTCACGTGGTATGAACACGAGCTCCTTGGTATTAAATTAATATTGTATGCTTTCCTGGGTTTCTTAGTTGGCTCAGTCATGGGGAAGACAGGTGATTATTCAGATTTTCAGAATGGTGTTATTGTTCGAGCATGTTTAGAAGAGATGAGAAGACAATTGAGAAAACAAAGGAAATTACTGACCTGTTGAAAGCAACCATTTCAGAAGTATACAGTGAGTTTAAGACAGAAGGAAAATGCAGCTCTAGAAGAAAAAAATGCATAAGAATGCCAGTACTGCTAAAATTTGAAGCAAATTTTGTTGGAATAGAAGGTCCAGGGTGCAGCAAATGACTGAAAAATTCAATTTAGGCAAAAAAGACCTATTTCCAACTGAAACTATATGGTCCCAGAATATGAGATTTGGTAGTTGTGTGCCTCTACAAAAAGTCACTGCTTTCTGTTAAAAATTGAAAAATTTGACTAGAGTAGTGCTGCCATTAACAAGACTGAACTGTGGAACAGTGAAAGAGTCTCAATTTACACATTTTTGCACCAGGTGAAAAATGTGTAAATACCATACTTTCACCTTGCTAGGTGAAAGTATGGTATAAACCTCATGAAGCTGTGCATTCAGTCTGTTGTGTCCATCACTAAGGCAGCTGGAAGCGTGATATCATAGTATTGGGTACATTTTGCTGGTTACCTTCAATAAATATCTTTCTGTGGTATTGGACCAACTTCACTCCAGTACTTCACATTTACCCAAATGTGATGGCTTGTTTCCATACAGCAACACAACTATCTACAATGCAAAAATTGTATCTGAATAGTTTCAGGGACTATCAGCTTTCCCACATCTACTCCTGCTGTCTAATTTTCTGAGATCTGAATCCATATGAAAACATCTCTTGATATGTTAGAAAGGGTTGGCCCTTTTCTCTACTCGTTTCAGCAGCTTTACATCCTTCCTAAAATGAGGCCTCCAGACCTGTATGCAGTACTGAAGGTGTGGCCTGACCATTGCTTTATACAAAGGGATAATCACCTCCTTATCCCTGCTAGCAAAGTTCCTATATATTATTGAGAAGACCCAATGACCTGCTCTTGTAGCCTGTCTGCACTGCTCTGAAAACTTCATATCTGACTGCACAATACCCCCCCCCCATGTCTCTTTCATTCTCCACTACCTTGAGTGTAACACCACCTAGTTGGTACATTTCTCTGGGGTTACTGCTACCCATATGCAGTACTTTGCATTTGTCAATGTTAAACTTCAGTTGCCACTTCTCAGCCCATCTGCCAAACTATTCCAGATCCTGTTGTGGCAGCATATTGTCATTACTGTTATTAACAAACCTGCTAATCTTTGTATCATCTGCAAACTTTGACATTAAGCTTGATATACCTTTATATCAAGCAAAAACCCTTCAATATTATTGATAAATATACAAAACAATGAGCACAAAACACCAAACCCTGATGGACTCCATAATAACATTAGTCCACGAAGAGCAGTATCCATTGATTACCACTCTGTCTTCTTCTTCCACTCAACCATCCTTTTATCCATTGTAGCAACTTGCCCTTAATGCCATACTGCTCCAATTTTTACTGTAGTCTTCCATGTGCAACGATATCAAAAGCTTTCTTGAAATTCAAGTATATGATATCAAAATTATTTTTTGCATTCAGTTCCTTTTTGACCATCATATCAAATTGGTCAGACAAGACCTCCACTTAACAAACTCATGCTATCTGAATTATTATTGCTGTCTTGTCTAGATGATCCTGCAATGCTTCTTTAACCAGTGACGCCATTATTTTCCCTGGAACGGAAGTCAAACTAACAGGTCTGTAATTACTTGTGTCAAGTGATCTGTGGGGTCACTTGTGTCCCCACAGAGATGTACATTTGTACATCTTCGTGGGGACTCTCCCTGAGTCCAAGGATGCTCTCATAATTATGGCTAAGGGTTTGCTTACTTCCTTTGTCACCTTTAATATAACTGGATAGATCCCACCTACTCCAGGTGCCTTCCTTATGTTTAGCTTCAAAAATTTCTCCTCCACTTTGCTCCCAGTTATTACAAAATCATTTAACTCCCTGTTAGAGTTTGATAAACATCTGTCCTTTTCCTCCTTGAATAACTCCTTATGTGTGAATGCAAAATAGTCATTTAGTTTGGCAGCTACTGAGAATGATCATCTACATTGAAACCATTGATATCAAGTGGTCCAATCTGATTCATCCTCTTCCTTTTAGAGTTTATATAAGTAAAAATGTCTTTGCTGTTTTTCTTTGCATCCTTTGCCAAAGATTTTTCATAATCTGCCTTCACTTGCATAAGACTAGCTTGTTCTACCATAAGTTTCTGGGTTGCCTGATAATTTATATGCATCCCATGCATTTTTCTTCTCTGCCACAAGTCTCATTGGGGCGCCTCCGTAGCCAGGTGGGCAGGAGCAGCAGTGCGTAGCACATGCTTCTTGATTAGACCAGGGTTCAAGCCCGTGACCACCAAATACGGAGGATGCAGAAAGGTCAGGGAATGACCACCACATATCCCCCTAGCAACATGGCCTTAATTGCTAATGCTCCTAAAAACCAAATAACAAACAAACAAATCTCATTAGTTCATATGACATCCATTTGTGTCTAAACCTAGAAAAGTATTTCTTAGTTGGAACAAAAACCCAGTAGCTTCCAAGATTACTTCCTTGAATGGTTCCCATTTAGCTTATTTCCCAGTGGATAGATTTTCATTATATTTTATATTTGGGTCTTAGGAAGATTTGTTATGTCATCCATGCTAACTCCCAGATTGACCTGTATATCTTGATTTCTCAGTGGCATTTTATTTTTCTCTGTCTTAATAGACCTGTTGGAAAAATATTGTTTTATATTGGGTAATTTGCTACAATTCATATGTAAGTTCACTCCATAAATGTACACTTATTCTCCAGAGTATAGACTAAGTTTACAGCCAAAGATATGTCCATCTTTGCTCATCTTTAATATTAATTCTCCCTTACTTTATCATGAAAATCCCAGTATTTACATATATGTGCACCATAAAAAAATTTTTTATCCACATCCAAAGAAGTGAGTGAGTGAGAGTAATCAGCTGATTAATGAATCTCAACCTTCCTTACCAACTACTTTAGAGATTTAGTCTTGTAGTTAACCCTTCTTCCAACATAGAGACATTCATAAGTTCATGTGGTTCCAAGAAACAAAAGGATTAAAATCAATAATTGATTATGTGATTACTAAACAACAAACCACAATTTTGCTTAAATAAGGCCCAGAGAGGAGCATATTGTGACTCTGATCACTTTTTGGTGAACGCTACATTGTCATTCCCATGGATGTGCCCGAAAAAGGAAGGAGAAAAGGAAGAAAGACCTTGAGAGGAGCTAACAACTTGACACCAAAAGATTCAGTGTGGACTCACTAAAAGATGAGAGCACTAAGAACTTGTATCAATGTAAATTAGACCAAGAATTAGATGAAACCTATGGGGAGAGTGCAAAAGATATATATGAATACCTAAAGGAAACAGTAAATAAAATTGCTGGAGAGGCAATAGGAAAATCTTAAAAGATGAAACAAAATGATTGGCTGAACATGGAAATTAAGGAATTAATAAAGGAGAAAAAGGAAGCATACCAAAGATGACTAAGCTCAAAAAGTGAAGTTCATAGAAAAATATATAAAGAAAAAATTAAGGAAGTGAAAGCGGAAGTCATCAAAGCAAAGAACAAGTCCTGGGGTAGAGCCTGTGCCGAGGTGAACAGCAAACTAGGATGTACAAGATCTGCAGAGGTATGTAGAGTATTGAAGCGTTTAAGGAAACCTCATAAGCAAAATGCTAGACTGAAAATGATAGAGCTGGAGGAATGGGTCAATTATTATGAACAGCTATTGAATGAAGGAAGAGAGGAATTTAGAGAAACTGAAACAGTTGTCATGGAAAAAGGATTGAACATCCAAATTAAGGAAGTGGAAATAAAAAATGGCAAAAAATGTAAAAGAACCAGGCCCAGGTGGCTTAAATATGGAGGTTGAAAAGTTATAAATCTACTAACTTGATCGATCGTTCAACAAACTATGCAATGGCGAAGAAATACCAAATGAGATGACAATTGGATACATTATACAGGCTGGCCTCGATTAACGCGATCAATTCGTCCCGCGAGCGCATCGCGCAAAATGGAAACGCGTTAATCGAATATAATAATCAATAGGAAAAATTATAATTAGGCCTTGACCTTCTGGAATGTCCATGAAGAATTTTTAAAATACCTTTTTAACTGTATACAATGTAAAAGATAATGAAAATAATTATGTAATTAAATGTGTATTGCATAAACCAGCGGTTCCCAAACTGTGGGCCGCAGAATATTTTAAATTTTCGAGGGAAACACAGCGATACTCAACATCTGTCGGACACCGTGTGAACTATTAGTTCGAGGTAGTTCACAGTTTTAACATTTCTTATTAAGTTGTTTGTACCTAACTACTAAACAGAACTGTTAGATATTTCTTTTGGTCTGGGTGCACTGTGAAAAAATTACTGGGACACTAAGGGCACCATGAAAAAATTACTGAGACACTAAGGGCGTCGTGAAAAAAATACTGAGACACTAAGGGTGCCTTGAACCGAGAAAGTTTGGTAACCTCTGACATAAAATACACAATGAAGAAATGACTGTTGCGGAAATATTTGAACAGTGTTGACTCTCTCTTTTCATCAATCATTTTCCAATAGCTGACAACAATCTTCTCTGGGCCCTGGCGAAATAAATATTGCAGAGAACCTCAAACAAAAGGTTTGAGGTTCTCTGCGATACAAAAGATTTCATCTAGTTCTTTTGCAGTTATCTCCTTTGCGGTAACATTTTCATCTGGCTCATTTAAAAATTTGTTCAAATCTTTTTCAACTATCGCATTAACTGGAAATTTGCATCGTGTAAAGTGAAAAGTGTATATTTTTTTCAAATAGCGGTAACTGAAAAACGCGTTAATCAAACTCACATTATGGGAGGCCTGTATCAATTTTCAAGAAAGGTGACAGAAGAAGATGCTCCAACTATAGAGGAATCTGTGTTATGAACTATATTGCTAAACTATTTGGAAAAGTGATAAAATCAAAACTGGAACAAGAGTTTGATATTTCTGAGGAACAGTGTGGCTTTTCGACCGGACGCTCACGTATAGATCATTTATTCGCTGTTAAACAAATTCTGGAAAAATGTCAGGCTGCAAACCAAGATGTAGGTATGCTGTTCATAGACTTAGAGAAAGCATATGATAGTGTGCCAAGAAATCGTCTGTGGAAGGCTATGAAAAAAATGTCAATAAACCAGCCATTAATTGAAATCATTAGAAGAATCTACAAGAACAATACATTCTGTATAAAAATTGGTTCAAAATTATAAAGAAAATTTTACTTCCAAAGGACTAATTCAAGGATGCTGTTTGTCACCTACTTTGTTTAAGCTGTATCTGGAAGTTGTTCTAAGACCATGGTCACAGAAGTGCAGCTCAATAGGTTCCCCTTGGTCAAAATAAGTAACTTTACAATCTACTGTTCACAGACGACCAAGTTGTCGTAACACAGGACAATGATGATGTAAACTACATGGGCAGAAAGTTACTAGAGGAATATAAAACATGGGGCTGACAGTTAATTTTAATAAGACAGAGTACATGAATCGATGTGCAGAGATTCTGAATTTAGATGGAATACAGGTGAAAACTGTACAGCAATTTAAATACCTGGGTGCAATTATCCAGGTTGATGGATCATCTGCACAGGAAATTGAGAGAAGACTGGGTGAAGGTAGAAAAGTCATAGGAATGCTTAATTCTGTGCTATGGAATAAAAATATTATTAACAAAACTAAACATGAAATATATAATGCAATATTACAAAGTGTTTTATTATATGGATGTCAGACAAAAAAATAAACTACTGGCTGTTGAAATGGATTTTTGGCGAAGATTGGCTAGAAAGTCTAGGACTGAAAAAATTAGAAATGACGTGATAAGGAATATAATGAATGTCCAAAAATCCATCATTAATAAAATATGGAGGATGAAAGATTGGATTGGTTTGGCCATGTGAAGAGAATGGAGGACGACAGGTTGCCCAGAGAAGCCATGGAATGGATGCCATGGAGAAGGAAAAAGAGAGGAAGACCAAGAAGGGCGTGGATAGAAGGTGTGAGAGCAGTCATGAATAAAGGACTGGTGGATGGAGATTGGGAAGATAGAAGAAAATGGAAAAAAAGAATAAAGGAATGACTTTTCGATGTTATGTTGAGGAGAACCATTGTAATAATGGAATAAATCTTAAGAAGAAGAAGAGTTAACCCTGATAAGTTGACATACATAGTGATAACAAGGAAAACAGTTCCCTTTCAAATTTGCCATTTAATTCATAACACTATGTAATAAAGTTTCATAGAAAGGTTCTTTTTTTTTTATTTTTATTTATTTATTTTTTTTGATAATCTCTCTACTGCATTTCTTGACCTTTTTTTTTATGAAATTGCCTATGCTGATTCTGATTATGACCTTAGTTTTTGCATGACAGTATTCCCTGGTGGAATCTCACTTGCATATTTCCATAGTCCCCCCCCCCCCACTCTTCACAAACATCGTTTACCTGGATTTGGTCTGAAAAAAAAAAATTCCAGGTGAGAGTACAAGTAATGGAACTTGATTGACATTTGCATCCTATTTTTCTGATATTTTCAAATCAACTTGTTAGCTAGTTTGTAATTGCCACTCTTAGTGTTACCAAGAAAGTCATTCACTACAAGGCAAAACTTTGCTCATCAGCCATTTTGTCTTCTAGTTCTTGCAAAGACAACCTCTGCGTAACTGGTAGACATAAAAGTGCTACATCAGAAAGTTCTGGAAATACACATTGTATATTAACCTCAGGGGCTCACATCTGGTGAGTGTGGGCTTGGCACACCCAGGGTCCTGAGCTGGATATCATCATCATTCTTCTCTTTCTTGGTGATTCCTTTCTACTTTCTCTCTCTCTCTCTCTCTCCCCCCCTCCCCTCAGGGTAACTCGGGAATTTTTTTTGGCTGGTGCAGCATAAGCCTCAGGCTTCCTTGTGCCATATGGCTAATAATAATAATATGCTTGAAGGTGTTACTTCAGGATCCAGAGCTTTAACAAATTGTTTAATCAGTCCCAGCTTGATATAGAGCAGTGGAATCGAGACTGTTTCTCGAAACCAGGGGATTATTTACTTCATTGCATGTGCCATGCTAGATTTCCTTTCTCTACTAGAGAAAGGAAGGGAATTTAGTGAAACTGCATTGCAATCCCAAAAGGAACTCCAGTATTTCAAACTCCTTAGTCATCCCATTTACAATGGTCACACTTGATCTTTTCTAACATATGCTTTACATTTCCATGGTCTTCTGTAACACGAATGTGTGCAACTGGAATCAAGTGTATATTCCCATTGCAAAGCAATGTCTTTGCAATGATGGTCTTTCATAAATTTCTGAATGGTCTTTTATTTGAGTGTATCATGTTAAAATGAGCTAACATTTAATGCAAGTTCCTCTAAACCACCTCAAGAACTGCCATTCTTAAAGAACTTAAATTTCATTCCTATGGTAAAATTAATCGAGATCATTTCTCACCTTGTTAGCAGAAATGTTTTCAGGATCAGTTCAAAACATCACCCCTCTGTGATAGATTGGTTTGCACATCAAACTAGGCAGAAACCAATACTAATCCAAAATGCTAACAATCTCTGCACTTCACGGGGTATGTCCCTACTCATCTTTCAGACTAGTTAATAAACACAATATAAGTGGAATGATTTTTCCTCGACAAAATATAACAGGAAAGTTACTCTACATGTGATTTTTGCCATTTAATTACACCAACCCTTGATCCCATTATCACTGTTGTAGTTTCATTTAATCTGTGTTATGAAATTTTCTTTAATTGTAAATTTCAAAGTGTGTATTGTGTAATTTAACTATTTATATTAATATAAATTCGTTGATTTTCAGCAATTACAAAGTGTGTTTAGCACACTTTGTAATTGCTGAAATTATAAATAATTTTTGCAGAAATTATAAATAGATCTGTCCAGTAAGATGACCTTTAAAAATAAATGAACCAATCAATTGACCATAGAGGTTTCTACACCATGCATTAACACAGAATTGGTGTTGAAAATTACTCTCCATGATGGCACAGGTTTCGTTTCTGATCAAACATGAGAATTTTGTGTGTTTGCCATCTTGAGAGAATTGAGTTTCATTACTGAATAGGGTGTAATGATACAAATGCTGATTGTCTTTCAGCCAATTGCAAAATTCCAGCCAAGGTTCAAGGTGGTGTTGAACACATTGCACATAATATGGATAAATGCCTTCAACAGTGCCGTGTTCTCCATACTCTTGATTGGGAAACACTAAAATGCATGGCTATCTTAGCATGAGGACTAAGCCTTACTGCCTCAGTGATGTTCTCTTGTTGAGTCACACACTTATATGGGATGCGAACACTGAGAGGTAACCAGTCTCTCGATGTTTTGAAAACTCAGCTAATAAGTTTTCAGTTTGAAACTCTGAGGTTGGAATATATCACTGGTATTCAGTGACAGCAACAACATCATTTCCTTCACAAAATCCATAAACATACGTCATATCAGCATATTCAGCAAGTGTAAATGTAAAAGGTAGCTTGAAAGTAACAATGGAATTCAAAGGAACAACACTGCTCTGCACACTGGCTGTGTTTTGTTAGGCTATATTTGATTGCAGGTGCACGAGTTAGAAGTGCAATTCATAGTGGTGTGTTGCTGAGAGTCTACAAACATTGAATAACTCTGAAATTATTCAGAATCAGGCCCATGATCAAAAGAACATTTTTACTCAAAATTGCCTCAGAAATTAGCATCCAAAGTTATGCCATATCATTGAGAATTGCTATTATAAATTCTTTTAAATTATACATATTTAAAGTTGTGTTATACATGGGCCACTAATTTTTATTTCTCACTTTTCAGATTTACCACAGTTTATTTTTTCACTGGGGTGAGTCAAAAGAGGACTTTGATGGTCGTTGGCGAGGTTTCCATGTGGTAAAGAAAGCTATGGAAAACAAGGTATAATTCATTATATATGTAGCTTCATTTTACATATAAAATGCTTTCCTGTTAACAGTTTAATATGAAAGTAACCTTTAATTTTTAAGCATCACAAATGCATTCTTAATAAAATATAAAAAAATAGCATAATGCTAATACAGATTAGCATTATATTACTTTCTTTCTAAATTTACCTCAATGTAAATCATAGCATGATTTACATTCAGGAGATATTCCTAAAAAGTGCAGTGTTCTCCCCAGAAAATTTTTCCAGCTGGGTGGCATTATGAAGTACCCAGGCGGGGAAGTGTAATACTTTGCATAGTACATTCGAATTAATATTGATTGAGATCAGTGAGGGATACCATAGGATACCACTAGAATCACTTAAATTTTAGCCACCTGTCAGTGAAATTCACCAGGCGGTGTGCCCATTTGATAGGTTCTGGGGAGAAGACTAAAGTGTGATATAAAGTCAATCAATCTGATTCAAACATTTTAATTTTTTTCCCATAAGAATTAGTGAAATACCGAAAGAAATTGTAGAATGTGTGACAACTTGATTTCGAATATTATCATTTTGGTTTATGTGGAAATAATTTAAATGCCTTCACTTGGTTGAAATAGAAATAGCTACAATGAATCAGAATTGATGTAATTTTAAAAACCACATTATATCTTTGTCTTGTTGGAACAGCCAATGTTTTTCTTCCAAAGTACTAACCTCCTGTGTTATGTTGCTGATATGAATTGGCATATTGTTTTGCAAGAAGGGTCTTGTCAGTGGGCAGTCTAAGTGGACTTTTTCTCTCTTGAATGATTTCTGTGGTGAATGTGTCTGTCATTTCATTGCCTGCTATTCTTGTGTGGCGCCTTACTTGATTAAATTGGATATTTTCTGAATTCAGTTTCAGTATTTCTTGTTGCTTTTCCATCAACTCTTGTGTTTCCAGGACTCTTCCAGGTCTTGATAATTCCCTTCTGTTGCAGAGTTTACATAGACATAGATGGCTGTTCCGTTTGATCTCTGTTTTCCAAGGAAACTGGGGTCCTTGATTTTCGTAATGCTAATTCTTCCCTTTTAGTAGATGCTTATGGGCTGCCTCTTTAATAATGGAGTTAGCCGGTAGCAAGTTGCTGAGAACCAGTGGAGCCTCAGTGGAGACTAGCTTGTAAGCCATTTACTTCCTTGTGATTGCAAAACTGAATGGAGGGGACCTTTTTTTTTCTTTGATATTTGTTTTCAAGTGCAGAATATCAGGTGGCAGATGCATAGGTAATGATGGGATGAAAGCTCCATTATAGCCTGCATGGATCTCTGCTTAGCATGGCGCCTCCGTAGCCAGGTGGGAAGGAGCAGCAGTGCATAGCACACGCTTCTTGATTAGACCGGGGTTCAAGCCCGTCACCACCAAATACGGAAGATGCGGAAAGGTCAGGGAATGATCACCGCATTTCCTGGAGCAATATGGCCTTAGTTGCTAATGCTCCTAAAAACCAAACAAAACAAAACATCTCCGCTTAGCCCAGATTTGGTGACCTGAGTTAGCTTCAGAAAAATTAAATGCTTTAATTTTTAGCATGGGGATTCTCCAGATGTGTTAGCCTCTACAACTTCCAGACTGCTCTTCTTCAAGAAATAAACTATTCAAAGACATTGTACACCACATTGAATAATTTTTTAATCAAGCAGCACGTTACAAACCCCTTTACTGGGTTCTTGTTTCATGCATAATGAGTCAAAACAAAGCCGACCGGGCTAGCCGAGTGGGTAAAGTACCTACCCGGGAACCCAAAGGTCGCGGGTTCGATTCCCGCCTCGGGCTTGGATAAAAGTACTGCAAAAACCTTGAGAGGTGCAATGTGGCCACAGAAGCCGATGCGCCAACAACTACCAAATCGAAAAAAAAAAAAAAAAAAAAAAAAAGAGTCAAAACAAGTGTTGCAAATTAACCTTTCCCTAACTGCTGATGTCATGTCATATGAGGCATCTCCAATCCACTGTGAACACTGGAATGGAGATGCCACCAATTTTTGTTGATGACTAGAGGAATTACTAAAATTTCCAATCAAGCCTGTAATCAGCCAATCTTGAGTGGAACGAGTAGGGTTTCACATGCAGATCAGCTTGTGAACATACACTTGTACATAATACTCAGTGGCACAATATTATCCAAGATGGGTTCACAAAGTGAGGCTTGCAAGCTTTTGTATGCAGAAAGATCACAGTATTGTGAAAGATCACAATATTGTGAGCACTACCATATGAAATGGACATTCTAACAGCTAATTCATGAAGTGTAATTTGCCTCTCTTCATCAAAGATTTCTTGGGCTTTTGCGAATTACTCAGGAGTTGTTGAGGAGGAAGGCTGACTGTAGCATGGGATAGTTACAGAGTGAAAAGTACACTCATTACCATATGCTTCATTCATCTTTTTAACTGTTTCTGATGCATTTAAGCCGCACCTGACACAATAACAAATCACATATCGCTGTTCAATCTGTATGTCTGACATGATACTTGCTTCAGAACAATCGTCAGTGACACGTAGCTAAAAAAACTCTCTTTACACAACACTAGCTCAACAAGTACTGGCATGCACACACAGTCTGCTCAGTAGCGATCAGGGAGAGCACCTCTAGTGGCAGTTATGGAAAGTTCACGTGGTAAACATAAAATCTTGCACCAGTCTGTGAATTAAATGTGATCACCCCTCGTATTTATTATGTCAGTTACCCCTTCCTTCCTTACGTGGGACTGTTTGTAATGTTTAATTTTTACATGTTAGTCTTGAATTATTTTTCTTAGTTGTCCCTGTTTATTGCAAATTTCTTCTTTGTTTGTGTATTAGTTACTGTTTTATTGATCCTCATTAAAGACTTGCCAGGTACCCAATCTGACAGGGCCTTAACCATCACAGATAATTAGATGGAACTTCAAGACTTCCTTTCCTCTGCAAAAGGTTGGGTGCAGCTGTGTCATTTGGTGTATAGAGTTCCTTAGAGTGGATGAATTCAAGGACCATTTCACCTCTGAGATCATTGTTTGGGTTCAACCAAGTTTGAAAATGAACATTAAAGTCCTCTCTGATAATTTGAGTTTCATTTTTAAATTTTTTGGTCACTTGCCCAGGAACATGGAATATTAGTTGCAAGCAAAGATATAATGAGAGCAGAAGATTGTGAAGAGTATGATAAGAGTCTACATGCAGATGGAATGGGCAAACAAGTGTGAATTTCTTATTATGGGTGGCTTCAATCTGCCTGAGATGGATTTGAATAAATGGAAGGGAAACTCGCCATGGGGAAATATTTTTTAAAATAAACTAAATGATTATTATTTGTATCATTATATTAGAGAAAATACTAGGGGTGAGAATATTCTTGACTTCATCATTACTCACAAACGAGATGACATCATGTGGCTTAAAGTACCGGAACCATTGGCAGGTAGAGATCATGCAGTCATTAGTTGGAAGACGAAAAAAGAACAATGTTACAGTAGTTAAACGTGAATGTACAGGTTTTAATTTCACAGCAGAAGACTAGACAGTTTAAGGTGCTATATGGTATCTGTTAATTGGGCAGATTGTAGAGTAAGGGTGAATATATTTGAATTATGGAATACCTTTAAGGGCAAAATCACAGAAGCCATGAATGCATAGATACCATTAAGAAAATATTACATGAGGAGGATGCTGAAATGGATGAATGCGGAGCTGGCCAGTCTAATAGAGTAGAAAAGGATAGCATGGGATAGTTACAGAGTGAAAAGTACCAAAGCCTACAACAGCAAATTAATTGATTTGTAATAGTCCACATACAAGGTTAGGGAGGCCAAATCTGTATTTGAGAACGCATGGCTTAGAGAGCAAATAATGGGGATGAGGAATTTTTACCCGTGACTACAATGAAGAAGAAAGCAAATCAAATTGGATGCTTGTGTAGAAATGGAGGAAACTGGGTGTGGAAAGGTCTTAGATAACCCAGCTGATGTTACTGGTGAATTGAACAGGTACTTTGCATCAGTATTTACTGAAGAAAGACCCTTCATGCTGAGAAGAGGCTGTGCGAGTGACACTGAGTCATGCGAAATTAATGAATTTGAAATTGCAGATGACTGTTTATTAGAAAAACTGTCAAGCATAAAAGCAAGTAAGACTCCCAGAGTTGCTGGCATATATCCAGTAATTTTGAAGGAGGCTGCCGGAGAGTGTATTGAACCATGGAGGTTAATTATGTTAGCATCTTTAGACTCAGGAGAGATTCCTTTGAACTGGAGAAGTGTTAATGTGTCACCAATGCATAAAGGTGGTTCTAAGAGCAAAGTCAGTAACTAAAGACCAGCTAGTCTGACTTCAGTGGTAGGGAAAATCTTAGAAGCAGTCCAGGGATATTTAGATAGAAATGGCATTCTAAAGAACACACAACATGGTTTTTTAATGGAAAATCATGTTTAACTAATCTAGTAAACTATTTTGACATAGTTTCTCATGAGTGGGATGTCAAGAACAGTTTCCACATAGTTTTTTTGGATTTTAGCAAAGCATTTGGTTCTGACCCTTGTCAAAATTTTCAGACAGCGTAAAGATTGGTTGATTCATTAATGATCAGCACCTATCCGTGCTCCTGCAGGATGACTTGAACAGGCTTCAAGGATGATCAGAAAAGTGGCAGCTAAGTTTTAATGCAGCAAAATGTGAGGTCTTATACTTGGGAAATAGGAATCCCAAAATAAATTATACATGTGGTTGGATTGAATTAAAAACAGTAGAGGAAGAAAGGGATCTGGGAGTTTAAGATATGGTCAGACATCGAAGTTTTCTGACCATTGGGCTTTCCTGGTCACCTGTTTACAGGTTACCAGGAAAGCCCATGGTATCCTGTTGATAATTTATCGAACATTACCCTGTAGAGATAGGGAGGTCATAATCCCACTCTATAAGGCAATTTAAGACTGCATTTGAACACTTCCAAGTATAGAGACCTCTTCTGGAAAAAAAATGACATTGAGCTTCTTGAAAGGGTCCAAGATGGACGACTCACGTGGTGACTTTGACAAAAGGGTGACTGTATGGAGACAGCGATTATGTTAGCACTACAGAGATCGACAACCGGCACCTTATGGGGGAAGGGATTGAGGTTTGTAAGGCTCTGAAAGGGTTAGTAAAATGAATGAAGGTGGAATTTTCACTGTTATAAAGAATTCCAGAAACAGGGGCCATAAATTCATATTATAGGTTTACACTAGATCGTAAGAAGTTTTCATTTAGCCAGCAAGTCGTTGATTACTAAATTGTCATCTCAAGTCAGTCTCAACTCCCGCAGGTAGTTGAGACTCACTGAAGAAATTCAAAGGTGAACTGGACAAATTACTTTCATAAGGAGGAAAGTGCATAATTTGTTGTTTCTTATCCTTCTTCCCCCTCCCTTTATTTTTTGGCTGATGCATCAAAAGCCTGTGGCTCCTTTGCACTATTTGACTAATACTAACATTCATTGAGTTCTGTGGGGACATTAAATGCCCAAGGATGAGTTGTTATCACCACAAAGAACTTAAGTGCAGGCAACAGTTTTATCACTTACATCTCTGGGGAAATTTGATAGATTTGGATTATTCACAACTGACCAGCCATTGATTTGCTGTTTAAAATCTCTATAGTAGAATATTGTAGGGTTGTAACTTTGTCCTTTATGCAATTATTTCTTGTATTGGGTGCTATGTAGTGGTTTTCCAAGATTTTGCAGAATGTAGATGTAGTTGACTTGTGTTGGTTTATTTGAATAATTCTGATTTTAGAACAGTTTATTCTAAAAAAAATGTTATGATTTGAGTTCCATAATCAGTCCTGGGTTTGTTCACATTCTATTCATAATTGAGCATTTCTTGTCACAGCTATTATGCTAGCAATCTTGTGATTCCTCCCTTTTGCAGTTAGTGCATATTTTAATAGTGCTTTAATTGGATGTGTTCTTGGACACATTGCCAGCAAATGGGCAGTTTCTCCTGGCAGTCTTTTTTTTGAAATGTCAAAAGCTGCAATTGTGTTCAAAATTGTATTTGGTTATATCTCTGGGAAGACGCAATCAATTTTGGCTTTCTTTCCTTCTATTTCCTTCTCTATTTTTATTTTATCTGTTATCTTCTGAGGTAAGAAAAGGTGATTTTGCCCTTGCCCTTGCATAGTGGTTTTGCTGCTTATCTTTGGTTTGCAGATCTATAGTTAGCCAGTCTCAAGAAGAGGGATAGGGTCCCCCCTTAGTTATTCTGGGGTTTTTCAGCTCACAAAACATATAAAACTGCTCCTGAACACACACCTCTGTTGCCTATTTAATCCTCTTTGCAATGCCACCACTTTTACATTTTTCTTAAAGCCATTGTCACTGAGGATTGATGACCTTTTATTTTCATTTTAGTGGTATATGTGTCTTGGTTGGCCTCCTTAGGCTCCACCAAGAGATTTCTCTGGCAGTCATCTTTTTGGTCTGCTGAACTGGTTTCTTACAGTATCAGCTTTGGGTAGGTAGACAGATTAGTCCTTTGCTCAATTTTTCCTCTTTGGTTTTCATTAATTTGGTTATTGCAGATGTACCTTCCTGAAGATATCAATTATCTGGCATACCTTTTTCTCTGAAAAAATTGTAATGTTCTCTGCAATGTGATGGAAACCTGTAGTTCGTATTTATTAACTTTTAGCTAATATTAATATTTCAACTTAGTGGGGGGAGATGATAAGCTGAAATAAGTAATTGTAGACTGTAAAGTTTGACTTTTGTAATAGATGATGGAGTCTGTGATTAATGATACAATAAGGCAACATCTGAATAGGAATGAAACCTCAGTTATCATAGCAGAGGTATAATAACTTTAAGAGATACAATCAAGCAAATACCAATTTTTCCTTGTGATGTAATTAGGCATCCAGTAAGGCTTGGTGTACTATCAGTGAACTTTAGGATCTTTGCTAGCAAGGAGAAGGATGTTATAGGTCTGGAGGCCTCATCTGATAAAAAATGTAGAACTTCTAGAGGGCCAGAGAAGAACAACTAGATAAGCTATTAGAGGGGGTTGGAATTGGATGGTAATATGGGAGGTTTTTTTTTTTTTTTTTCTGATGTTTCATAATCTTGCTTTCTTGTGCCATTTGCCACTACTAATACTTGGCTAGATTGGTTAGGAGTGCCAAGAGCTGACCCAATAAAGAACGTCTTAGAAGATATGGACCGAAGAGTCTGTAGACTAGACACTTCAGGGGCAACTTAATAGAGGTTGTTAAGACCTTTAAAAGAGTAAGCCAAATGACCAAGGAACAGAGGCGGATTAAGCGGTAAGCGGACTAAGCGGCCGCGTAAGGCCCGGAATACTAAGGGGATTTGAGGAAAATTATGTTTTTTTTGTATACAATCAACCGTCCTATAACACGGTATTATTTAAGCTTTTGAAGGGAACTTATTTGAGTTTTGGCGGGATTCTAACATTTAACTGGACATTAGGGGATGAAACTAGTATAGCATAGGGGCAACTTAATAGAGGTTGTTAAGACCTTTAAAAGAGTAAGCCAAATGACCAAGGAACAGAGGCGGATTAAGCGGTAAGCGGACTAAGCGGCCGCGTAGGGCCCGGAATACTAAGGGGATTCGAGGAAAATTATGTTTTTTTGTATACAATCAACCGTCCTATAACGCGGTATTATTTAAGCTTTTGAAGGGAACTTATTTGAGTTTTGGCGGGATTCTAACATTTAACTGGACATCAGGGGATGAAACTAGTATAGCATAAATAGGCAAAAATTAAGTAAATATATTTTTTTTTAATTACACAAAAAAAATCGACCCCTCCCAAAATAATAATTTGATTTAAATTGAAATACGATTTATGATATGCGGAAAGAGGGCCACATATAAAATAAAAATTTGAGGTTTGTAATTTTTTTTAGTTTAAAAGCAAATTGCCCTGACAGGCCACTATTTTTCATAATGAGATTTTTTTGTAAGGAAAAACGATCATAATTCGGAAAAGGGGCCCGAAATTTTAACCGCTTGGGCCCCCCACTTGGCTTGATCCGCCTCTGCCAAGGAAAGTATTTTCATGTAGGCAACTGAAACAAGAACAAGGGGACACAAATATAAAATTTTGAAAGCAATATAAGATCAAATCCTTGGTTTTCTTTTCTTTTTTTTTTTTTTTTTTTTTTGCTAATGTAGAATAAGTTCACTTCCTTGCATCATCTGGCTTAAGGAGTTGAGCCAGGCGGAATGGAAGAAAGAACAACCCAATATTAAAAAGATAAAAATAAATTTACTTGGCAAGTGAAATTGAGGATGATAAAGAAGTCTTAGGGTGTTACAGCACAAGAAGTAAGTTAAAGGTGAAGTATTCAGTGATGGGGAGGGGAGTAGGAGAAAAGCTAGAGTAAGAAAATTTAAGGTAACTCCTGAAGAATAACTTGCACATCCAGAATAGCCATAGGCTGGCTTAGACTGGCAGGGGATAGCAGCTAGGGGAAGGAGTAAGACTGGTCCAAATGCACCTAACTAAGTGGATGGGTGTTACAATTGTGCTTTGAAAGACTAACTCATATCCCTATTAAGTAAACAATGGGCAGTACCATTGCATTTCATACTGTGTATGCGTGTGCAGGTGCCCAGGTGGGTGTAAGAGTGTGTGCTTCATCAGATGCATATCTAATTGGTTCATAATCTGAACAAGTGGAAGAATCCCATTAGAATTCAGCGTGCTCAACCCATTCAAGGCCTTATACACCTCAATCAGATCACCTTGCAGGTGCCTAGTCTCCAGTTGCTGTAATTTGCAGAACTTAAGCCTCTCTTGGTAAGAGGATCCCTTCATTCCCCTTACCAATCTTGTTACCCTTCTCTGTACGTGCTCAAGCAAATCTACATCCTTCCTAAAATGATGTAGATTTGCTTGAGCACGTACAGAGAAGGGCAACAAGATTGATGACCACCAAATACGGAGGATGCGGAAAGGTCAGGGAATGACCACTGCATATCCCCGGAGCAATATGGCCCTAGTTGCTAATGCTCCTAAAAACAAAAATAACAACAACAAATAACAACAGGGTTATTAAAAGCCCCACCAATGTGAGGATTCAAGCAGAAGCTTTCGTTTTCATAGAGTGATCAACCTTTGCTAAAATTTGATGTACTTGACTGATTATAAGCTCTGTCAGTGTAATAGATTTCCAAGTGACAGATTTAACTATAATCACTGGAAGAAGGTCCATAATAGACTTCAGGGAAAAAAAGTTTTTAAAAAAATTTTCCATTACCATCTTAAAGTGCACTTGCTGAAAGGCATCTGTATTTAAAGTTTTTCTGATTCTAATTTCGGAAAGTTTACAGGTATTAAAATTTATAAATACATTTTCATGCGTGCATATTTCAGTATGCTTAGCTTATCTCACTTTACCTGATAGCAAAGTATTGATTATAAATATGTAGCATATATGTTTAGTAAATTTTCAGCTATATGTAAAATTCATAAAATTCTTTGCTACTTGAAAATGATAACTTGAAAAAAAAAATCTTAAAAGGCAATTAAAAATACTTGTGCACCTAACTTGTATAATTTTTTCTTTTTCTTTGTAGCTAATTGGAAGTAAACAGCATATCAGGGCCTTATTGGTTGACCGAGCATATTTACAACATGAGGTAAGCAAATGGTATTTTATTTCCACTTGTACAGTAGAACCTTTAAAACTCTGTCAGTAAAAATATACAAAACTGTATTGTCACAACTTGAAGAATGGTTTTGTGCAATTAAAATGTCAGTTAAAAATCACTGGGAAACCTTATTATCTCTCTCTCTCTCTCTCACATGGGCATGTGCACGCATAAAATCACTCATATAATTGAAAAAAAAAAAAAAAAAAAACACAAGAGAATACAAAGTAAAAGGCTAGGGCAGATGATTGCAAAAATGTTCTGAATTTCAGAGGATAGGGCTATTTGTTTTTGCATTACCCACATTTCTTAAACTATATGAGAGGTAGATGCTATGAAAAGAATCTGAGGAGCCACACATTCATATTTAGAAGACATTGTTTGAATAGTTTTTCCTATATGCTTTATGCTATTTTGCAGCAATATTATTGTATCTGAATCTGAAATAAGTCTAATTTAAATTGTATCTAAACAACATTATTATACCTTAATTAGTGTTTTCAATCATCCCCGATTCTGCAGCACCAAAAGAGAATTTGTAAATTTAAGGTGAACTTAGATCTGAAACATTGTAAGTTGGGGAGCAAGGATAATATCGTAGTGGTTACATCACAGTATCAAGAAGTTGTTTTCCCTGAGAACAAGTTTCAGAAGGTTACCAATATATAAAAAGGGAAATAAAGTTAATGTGATGATTACAGAGATATTTCATTCCTTAGTAAAATTCCTCTATGAAAGTAAAATCTATGCAAATATCTTAAAAAGGAGAGTATTGTTAAATGTAACTCCAAGAAAGAACAGTAAGGTATTAGGCCAAAAATGTGATGCCAGGATCAAATATGTGTAATAAAACAATTACAGAAAAGTCACAGGAAAATTTTTTTTTTTTTTTTTTATGTAAACCTCAAACACGAGAGGTATTAGAACCTATAGTACTTAGTACCGTGCTTGGGTTGGAGGTTGAGAAGACAAAAGAAGATATTTGTTGACATTGGTCTTGAACTTCTGTAGACTGTAATTTTCAGGAAATAGGTAATATTAAGGGAATGTCTTGTCTGACAAATTTGATTGGTTATTATGATGTGGTTACAAAGGAACTGGATGCAAAAAATAATTTTGATATCATATATTTGGATTTCAGGAAAGCTTTTGACACTGTTGTGCATGGAAGACTATTGTACAAATTGGAGCAGAATGGTATTAAGGGTAAGTTGCTGCAAGATAAAAGGATGGTTAAGTGGGAGAAGACAGAGGGTGATAATGAATGGGTGGTGCTCTTTGTGGACTAATGTTGTTAGTGTAGTCCTACAGGGTTTGGTGTTGCGTCCACTGTTGTGTTGTATATTTATCAATGATATTGATGAAGGTATATCAGGCTTAGTGTTGAAGTTTGCAGATGATACAAAGGTTGGCAGATTTGTTAATGACAGTAATGGCAGTGTGCTACTGCAACAGGATCTAGATAATTTGGGCAGATGGGCTAAGAAGTGGCAACTGAAGTTTAACCTTGACAAATACAAAGTACTGCATATGGGTAGAAGTAACCCAAGAGAAAAGTACCAACTGTGTGGTACTACACTTAAGGTGGTAGAAAATGAAAAAGACCTGGGAGTAATTCTGCAGTCAGATATGAAGTTTTCTGAGCAATGCAGACAGGCTGCCAGGGCAGATCATGGGGTTTTGTCAATGATATATAGGAATTTTGCTAGCAGGGAAAAGGAGGTGATTGTCCCTCTGTATAAGGCAATGGTCAGGCCACACCTTGAGTACTGTGCACAGGTCTGGAGGCCTCATTTTAGGAAGGATGTAGATTTACTTGAGCATGTACAGAGAAGGCCAACAAGATTGGTGAGGGGAATGAAGGGATCCTCTTACCAAGAGAGGCTTAAGTTCTGCAAATTGCAGTGACTGGAGACTAGGCACCTGCGCGGTGATCTGATTGAGGTGTAGAAGGCCTTGAATGGGTTGAGCATGCTGAATTCTGATGGGATCCTTCCACTTGTTCAGATTACGAACGTAAGGGGCCATAAAACCAAGGTTTAGATAAAGGACGAGATTTTAAAGTGGAGTGTGGGAAAAGGGATTCCATTCCTGCAAGAATAATTTCGCTGACACGATCTGAGCAAACGTTGACATCAGAAGTTTTGAAACAGTAATCCAACCATGGAAAAGAAGAAAAGAAGTCTCGCAGGTCATCCCATTTTGCATTCTTGTAATGCCAAACAACACGAAGTTGGGAATAGCCATGAGATAAAGGTTCCATTGGAGAAGAGACAATCACCAAGTTGTGATCTGAAGTGCCTAAAGGACCTCTCACTTCGACTGTGTACTTAGAAGGGTTGTTTGTGAGAAAAAGATCAAGTATATCGGCTGTATGATTAGGATTGTCCGGTATTCTTGTAGGTAAATGAACAATCTGTGCAAGGTCATTAGTAATTGCAAAAGCCTCAGTATCTCGACCAGCTGGGTCGATGTGACTAGAAAACGGAAGCCAGCTAGAGTTGTGAATATTAAAATCACCAAGGAAAATTACCTCACTGTTAGGAAAGTTGGACTGGAGAAAGTTAAGTTGCAAAGAGAGGAAGTCAAAGAGCTCCAAGTGATTAGTGGAATTGGGAGACAACAGATGAATTTGACACAATGAGGTAGAGAGATTTTAAGCCAGAGAAGATCAAAGAGAGGAGATTCCAAATTGCCAAGTCTCTGACCGGGAATATCAGAACGGACATATGCTCAAGTACCACCTTGCGAAAGGAATCATACAGCGAATAATTTGAGCATCTGAGATGAGCAGTAGTTGAATCAACCGATAACTGAGATTTTGTCAAAAAAAGTTCGTGGAGTTTGGCAGACTGCAAGTGGAAATGGACATCGTTGAGATTAGAATTCCGACCACGTATATTTGTGAAATGAATTAGGAAGTGCTTGGGTGGTTTAGGTCTTTTCGCAGATAAGCTTGCTCTATTAGTTTGACAATTCATGGTGTATTCAATAGTAAGAAAAAGTGGGTGGGACATGCTGTATGAAATAATGAAATTTTTGGATATGGCTTGCATATAGTAAGAATATACCCAGATCCTTGACATAATGTGGCCTCGACAATGCTCCCCGCATACACACTACTCGGACTCCCTCCAGTCACTATCTGGCAGAGTAGAGGTAGCAAAATTATACACTAGCTGATCCGGAAGCCTCCTAGAGAGTTTACCAATAGGTTCAGTCTGGTGTACTAACTAGCGGCCCGCCTGCGAACACCGTTTGAAAGCTGTACCCTCGAAATGTAAGGAATAATGGATCTCGCCACGATGTTCATCATAACCTCAAAAGTCATCAATCATACTGCATGATGGAAGAGATAGGGAAGGGTTGACCGGAACTTAGCTCTAGAGACTAAACATGGGTTCCACCACTTCAAGCCTCCAATAAGCAAAGTGGTGGTATTGCACCGGTAGATGAGTCATCTGCCACCTAGTACTGCCTGGTAACATAGAGGGGTGGCGTTCCTCCATGTGTGGGCGGCACACCTCGACCCCTGCTTACGTTGGTTCACACCTGGGTGATCACCCATCATGTACTTGTGCATGGAGGTTATACTCGGGATTACTAACAGTCCCACCATCGTGAAGGTGCAAGCAGAGAATTTGGCTGTCACAGACCATTTGGACTTCGCCAAAATTGGGTCCACTTGATTTGAGTGTCACCCGAATATCAGTTCCATCAGTGTTTTAGACTCCTAGGTAGCAAGTACAGCTTGTCTGGCATATCTGAGAGAATGTCTGTGAAAACCCCAAGGAACATAACATAAACCTGTATTTGAGATTTACTGATTTTTAAAAAACATATGACAGAGTACATATTTATACCAAATTCTAGTTTAAGAAAAATATATCACCAAGAATAATCTTATAAAGGGAATAAGGTTTCAAAAAAATTCTGAGTGAGCATTGAAAGGAGAATTGGAAAATATTTTAAGGTTAAACTTGTTGCGAGGCAGGCTTGCACCTTATCGCCACTTCTTTTTATAATTTACTTGAACCATTTAATAAAAGTGTAACTTACTGACAAAGTTGAATGGAAGAGATTTAAAATTTTGAAATTTTTTACATCTGTACTAACTATATTTATAACTGTGTGTGACTGGTATTATGTTATTAAATAGTGGCTTAAAAGATCTTCAGGAATCTCCATTAAATAAATTAGTATTATAGTATAAAAAAAAAATTCAATAGGTAGTCTGGGTCATTCATTAGCGATTCTGCAGCACATTCATGATACAATTCCATTCCTTCTCATCAACATACTCTGGGTCTAAGGAACGGTACTACAAATTATGTGGGTGAAAGGTATATGGAATGATAGAAAAGAGGGCAGCTGATGAATAACTTTCGTTCACCTATAGAATTTCTCACCACCTAGTATTAGTTGTGACAAATGAAATCAAGAAAACAAGCATATACAAGTATTTTACCCATAATACTTATACCTTACTACAATTTAGGGAAGTAGATATGACAATGATCAGTTGTATTACATGAAAATAATAATGTTTGCATGTATTCATAGATGGCAGTAATGTTGGGGCAGTTAACATGTTCAGCCTTGCCTATCTGCCTTCCACCTCTCCATATCTATTGCATATTAGTATTAGTAGTGGCAAATCATGCAAGGAAGCAAGCTTATACACCATTAGCAAAAAAATTCTCATTCCATCCTCTCCAATAGTTTGTCTAGTTCTGCTTTTAATTTATTCAGCTATCCACTTCCACAACAACAGATGGAAGCTTTTTTCCAGTAATCAACCACCTGTTGGCTGAAGGCAAACTTCTGTACATCTGTTCTGCAACAATTCCTCGTCAGTTTGGATTTATTTCTCCTCATGTGCATAGTCTGAACAAGAGGAAGAATCTCATCAGCACTGAGTTTGCTCAAGCCATTCAAAGCCTTAAGCACCTGTCAATCACCTTGCACATGCCAACTTAAATTAAATTAAGTGCATGCTTCATAAAAGAGGCGCCTCCGTAGCCAGGTGGGAAGGAGCAGTAGTGCTTAGCACACGCTTCTTGATTAGACCGGGGTTCGAGCCCGTCACCACCAAATACAGAGGATGCGGAAAGGTCAGGGAATGACCACCGCATATTCCCGGAGCAATATGGCCTTAGTTGCTAATGCTCCTAAAAACCAAATAACAAACAAATAACAAACAAGCTTCATAAAACAGGTTTCACTTTGGTCTCTATCTGCTCTTTCCCACATGTATATGGAAAGTTGGAAAAAACCTTTACGGTAATGAACACTTACCAATGATGTCCACACTCTGCAGTGAGAGTTCATGTCAACCATTAAGGATATCAGGCTGAGTATGCCTTCAAACACCTGGAAACATTTAATACCACCACAGTCAGCCAAATGCCAGTCATTGATACAGTACAGTACATCACAGAAAATTACTGAAGTAGTGGGAACTGCAATTTTTAAAATATATATTTGGTTTCCACGATTTTCAAAAAATTTTCAAAAATCGTGATGGGATGCAGAAGACAGCAAGAATGGCACAACATGAAGTGTGGAGGAGAATCTGGTGATATCCTGCCACAGATAAGGCGCCTCCATAGCCAGGTGGGCAGGAGCAGCAGTGCGTAGCATATGCTTCTTGATTAGACCGGGGTTCGAGCCCATGAGCCACCAAATACGGAGGATGCGGAAAGATCAGAGAATGACCACCGCATATCCCAGAGCAATATGGCCTTAGTTGCTAATGCTCCTAAAAACCAAATAACAACAACAACAGATAACTTCACAGCCTTTAAACAATGCTAAAACACATTAACTTTGGGACTGGCCTGATCGGCCAGTCCCAAAGTTGTCTGGGACAAAGTTTGTAAAATGAAAGGTAAGTATACTTACATCTTTTATCAATCATAGAACATAATGGATATGCAATTGTGTACACCACTGAAATTTCCAACACTCTAGGCATAACATTTGCTGAACTGTGTATGAGCTAAAAGAACATACTCCCCAGAGTTTCTGGCTGTGAAACAAATTTCAAAAAGAAACCTTTAAAGCTGTCTTCTAACAGCTATGAGGCTTACAACCTAAAATTCCCATATCAGAAACTTAAAACATCACTCTTCCAGGCAAGTGGCATTGGGCCAGATGCCATTATTTATGAGATGAATAAACATCTTTCATCAGAATCTTGCTCTGTCTCTACAACGAGAATCTGTCTGGAAGAGCAGGTTCTGGGCTCCAACATAGGGCAATAAAACTTGCCTTCCCCCAAATCTGGAAAGGATCAACATATCCTACACAACCACTGTCCCATATCTCTGACCAGCTGCTGGTGCAAGATCTTGGAAAGGATGGTTAATGCCAATCTTATATGGTATCTGAAGCAAATGTAGCATCTTTTCCAGTACACTGTGTGGCTTCTGAAAGAACAGGTCAACCTTCATACCTCATCTTTCTATCTCATTCTGTCAAATTCGTCTGTTATCTCTTCTGTTCACCCCACTCCACTAATCACTTGGAACTCTTTGACATCCTCTCTTTGCAACTTGACTTTCTCCAGTCCAACTTTCCTAACAGTCACGTAATTTTCCTTGGTGATTTTAATGTTCACAACTCTAGCTGGCTTCCGTTTTCTAGTCACACAGACCCAGCAGGTTGAGATGCTAAGGCTTTTGCAATTACTAATGACCTCTCACAGATTGTTCATTTACCTACCAGAATACTGGACAATCCTAACTGTACAGCCAACACGCTTGATCTTTTTCTCAGAAACAGCCCTTCTAAGTACATGGTTGATGATCCTTTAGGCACATCAGGTCATAACTTGGTGATTGTCGCTTCTGCAATGGAGCCTATATCGCATGAGTATTCCCAACCTCGTCTTGTTTGGCATTACAAGAATGCAAAATGGGATGATCTGCAAGATTTCTTTTCCTTGGTCAGATTACTGTTTCAAAACTTTGACGTCAATGTTTGTGCAGATTGTGCAGTGAAATTATTCTTGCAGGAATGGAATCCTTTATTCCACACTCCACTTTAAAATCTCATCCTTTATCTAAACCTTGGTGTTCCAATAAATGTGCTAAGGCTGTTCAAGAGAAGAATGTTGCATATCGTAATTAGCATATGTCCAGTTCTTCAGTTTCATTTTCTGCATACACCAAAGCTAGCAACAATTGTAAAGCAGTTATTAATCACTCCAAACTAGATTTTGAACAGGCTAAGAGTAGAAAACTTGCTTCTTGTCCTAATGATATTAGAGCATTCTGGTCTCTTGCCAGAACTATTGCCAAAGCCACTATCTCTGCTCCCACCTCTGTCAAAACCAGATGTTTCTATTGTCACTTCAGCCAAGGATAAAGCTGACCTGCTAGTATCCCATTTTGATTCCAATTCATGTATTGATGATCTTCGTAAAACACTTCCCACCATTCCCAGCACGTTCCATTCAATGCCTCCTGTGTCTTCCGTCAGAAGGATTTTGATGAATCTTGATACTGAGAAAGCTTCAGGTCCTGATTTCTCCACTTGTTCTTGCTTCTGAACTTACTCCTGTTCTTTGCTGCCTTTTTTCACTTTCTTTTTCCAAAGGTGTTTTTTCTTCTGCTTGGAAATTTACTCATATCCGGGCAGTTCCTAAAAAGGGGGACAGATCACGCTCATTCAATTATCCCCACTGCCAACTATTAAACTACCTAGAAGCCTTCCGTGTGATTGACAATCGCCAGTATGGATTCTATCAGTGTTGATCCACTGGTGATATTCTGGCTTATGTTACCAATTTTTGGACAAATTCAGTGGAAAAGTTCAGTGAAACACAAGCAGTAGCTCTTGGCATCTCAAAAGCTTTCCATTCTGTTTGGCATAAAGATCTTCTAAACAAGCTTCCATCTTATGGTTTGCCCACTATTTTTTGTAATTGGTTATCCAGTTTTCTCTCTGATCGCTCACTGAGGGTGATGGTAGATGGCTCTCTGTCTTCTAACTTCTCCATTAATGCTGGTGTCCCCAAGGTTCAGTTCTTTCCTCCATTATTTTCCTCTTGTACATTAATGACCTTCTTCTATTGACCAAAAATCCTATCCATAGTTTTGCTGATGATAGCACATTTCATTCCACTTTCCAGTTTGAGAAACCTTGCCCTGCTCAATCAGCTTCAACTTCTCAAATATCCACTACCAATTCCTTAAATGCCAATCCCCAGGTAATTCTCCAGTGGGGCAAAGACAACTTAGTTGATTTTAATTCTTCTGAAACTCAGTCCTGTCTTATATCTCGCAAAAAGGATTCTTCTGCTCCTATGCTTATCTTTGGTAACACTCCAGTTTCTAGGCAAGATGATATATCTCTTTTGGGGATTATCCTGACTTCTAATCTCTCTTGGCACAAGCACATTACAAATATTGCTTCCTCTGCATCTAAAAAATTTGGTTTTCTCTTTCACTCTCGGTGTTACTTTTCTTCCGATCAGCTGTTCACTCTGTACAAATTGCAGATACGCCCTACCATGGAATATTGTTTCCGCATCTGGGGCAGTTCCCCCAAAACCTCTCTCAGGCTTCTAGATTTCATTCAGAAGAGGGTATTAGGTTAATTATTGACTCATCTCTAATAGAGTCTCTGTCTCATGGATGTACTGTTTCTGCTGCATGCTTTCTACAGATATTTCCATGGCACTGTTCTTCTGAATTGGCTTCTATTATTTCCTCTCTCTTTCAAAACAGTCCGAACACATGCCGCCACCAGCCAACATCCATTTACTGTCCAACTTTAAACTCACAGAACCAACTTTTCATCTTCCTCATTTATTTATTCAGCTGCCATTTTCTGGAACAACCTTCCTTCATACGTAGTTCCTGAAAATTAATCTACAGAAGTTCAAGTCTAATGCCAACAAATATCTTCTTTTGTCTTCTCAACCTCTAACCCATGCACGGTACTAAATACTATAGGTTCTAATACCTCTCATGTTTGGGGTTTTCATTAAAAAAAAAAAAAAAAACTCAGTTTCTAAAGATTTACAGAATGACATATGGAAGGTTGTACCAAGAACAAACCACTGTCTGGCTGAAGGCAAACCTCCACACATCTATCCTGCAATCATTAGCATTAGTAGAGGCATTTGATGCAAGAAAGCAAGCTTATGCAGCATCAGCCAAAAAAAAAAAAAAAAAAAAAACCCACTTCCACTTCACCCCTCTGTTCGTTCAAAATACCTGTCCAGCTGAGCCTTAAACTTATTTAGCCTATCAACCTCCACCACAAGGGATGGCAGTCTGTTCCACCAACCAACCACCCGCTGGCTAAAGGCAAATTTCCGCACGTCTATCCTACATCTGTCTTTCCTCAATTTGAATTTATGCCCTCTCAGGTGATTTTTCTGAGCTAGAGGAAGAATCCCATCAGCATTGAGCATGCTTAAACCATTCAAGACTTTATACACCTCTATCAGATCACCTCGCTGGTGCCTAGTCTCCAGACACTGTAATTTGCAAAACTTAAGCCTTTCTTCGTAAGAGCACCCCTTTGTTCCATTCACTAATCTTGTTGCCCTTCTCTGTACTCGTTCCAGCAGCTCTACATCCTTCTTGAAATGAGGCCTCCAGACCTGTACACAGTACTCTAGGTGTGGCCTGACCATTGCCTTATACAATGGAATAATCACCTCCTTATCCCTGCTGGAAAAATTCCTGTATACCATTGACAATACTCCATGAGCTACTCTTGCAGCCCGTCTGCACTGCTCAGAGAACTTCATATCTGCCTGCACAACCACCCCCAAGTCCCTTTCATTCTCTACCACTGTCAGCGTAGTACCACAGAGTTGATACGTTGCTCTGGGGTTGCTGTTTCCCATGTGTAGTACTTTACATTTGTCAATGTTAAACTTCATTTGCCACCTCTCAGCCCATCTGCTCAACCTTTCCAGATCCTGTTGCAGCAGCATAGTGTCAGTAGTGTCCTTGACAACCCTGCCAACCTTTGTATCATCTGCAAACTTGGACATTAAGCTTGATAAACCATCATCAATATCATTTATAAATACAGAAAACAATAATGGACCCAACACTGAGCCCTGAGGGACTCCACTAAAAACGTTAGTCCACGATGAGCAGTGTCCATTGATTACCACTCTCTGTCTTCTCCCCCTCAACCACCCCCTTATCCATAGCAGCAATTTTCCTCCAATGTCACACTGCTCCAATTTGTGTAGCAGTCTTCCATGTGCAACAGTATCAAAAGCCTTTCTAAGATCCAAGTATATAATATCAAAGTTATTCCCTGCATCCAGTTCTTTTGTGACTGCATCATAGTATCCAATCAAGTTGGCCAGGCAAGACTTCCCCTTAACAAAACCATGCTGTGTCTGAGCTATAACTGAAGTCTTGTCTAAATGATCCTGCAGTGCTTCTTTAACCAGTGCCTCCATTAATTTTCCTGGAACAGAAGTTAAGCTCACAGGTCTATAATTACTTGTGTCAGCCTTTGATCCTCCTTTGTGAATTGGGGTCACATTTCCAGTCTATGGGTACCTCCCCTGAGTCCAAGGAAGCTCTCATAATTATGGCTAAGGGTTTGCTTACTTCCTTTGCTGCCTCCTTTAATATAACTGGATAGATCCCATCCACCCCGGGTGCCTTTCTTGTGTTTATCTTCAACAGTTTCTCCTCCACTTTACTCGCAGTTATTTCAAGATTCTGTAGCTTACTGCTAGAGTTGAATACACCTCTGGCATTCCCCTCGCTGAATAACTCCTCATGTGTGAATGTCGATGCAAAATATTCATTTAGTTTGTTAGCTACCTGAGCAGGATCATCAACAGTTGACCCATCAATATCAAGTGGACCAATCTGATTCATCCCCTTCCTTCTAGAGTTTACATAAGTAAAGAACTCTTTGCTGTTTTTCTTTGCATCCCTTGCCAAGGGTTTCTCGTAATCTGCCTTCGCCTGCCTAACCTCCTTTGTAACTTGGTTGCATATCAACTTGTATCTATCATAGGCTTCTGTGTCATGTGTTAATTTAAATGTATCCCATGCATTTTTCTTCTCTGCCATATGCCTCATTAGTTCATCTGACATCCATTTTGGCCTAAACCTTGAACAATATTTCTTAGTTGGTATGTAAAGCCTAGTAGCTTCCAAGATAAGTTCTTTGAATGCTTCCCATTTTGAATTTGCTGTTGGTAACATCATCAGTTGGTCCCACTGTATAGAATTTAAATACTGTCTCAGTCCATCGTAGTCGCCTTTACGGAAGCAATAACCCTTCCCTTTACCCCTAATGGTAGTTACCTCTTTCAGTAAATCCCACTTCAGCACACTGTGATCACTGCCACCTAGTGGTTCATTTATCTGCAGATTCTTAATGCATGAAGAATCACTGCTGATAATCAAATCAAGAGTATTACTCCCTCTAGTTGCCTCCCGAACATGCTGATGTAGAAAACAATCATCCAATAAATCCACAAAAGCCCTGCTAGTGTGTGAGTAACCAGCCCCCAAATTCCAGTCAATATCTGGGAAATTAAAATCTCCCATTATAAGACTCTCTGATTTACTGGCCCACTCTATTTCCCTGTACAGTTCCTTATTATACTCATCAGAGTCATTAGGCCTATAGCACACTCCTACTCTCAATTTTGATCTCCCAATGCTTATGTCACACCAAACTGACTCAACACTGCACTGTCCAGCGATGTCGACTGGCTTCGCTTCCTTGGTTTTTATGTGTTTCTTAACTAATAGCATAACCCCTCCCCCCTTCCTATCCTGTCTATCCTTTCTGTAGACGTTGTACTCCCCAAATTGCAGTTCTGCATCACTTATATCTGTGTGACACCACGTCTCTGATATCCCAACAATATCTGCCTTTGATGTTTTGAGCAATACCTCAAATTCATCAAATTTATTTACTAAACTCCTAGCATTGGTGTACACGCAAGTATACCTGCACCTGTTTCTATTCTTAGCTACCCTAACACAACCCATGTGTTTACTTGTACCGCAATGGCTCCCAGCAGTCTCTGAAATACCATGCATCTTGTTTTTCAGGCTTCTGCTCATTCTAATAGAAGCAGTGCAAGAATCTCTTTCACCTCTGCCAGTGGCTACTGTCAATCTATTGGTCTTTGTCTCCCCCCAAGCTAGCAGTTTTCCGACCCACCTAACACTGCCTCGATAGCATCAGCAAATATTCTTGCACCCTTTCTATTTAAGTGTATCCCATCCCTGTAGAAGCAATCTCTCCTGTTAACAAGTACAGTCCAGGCTGAAAAAAATTCTACCCCTTGAGCCTTGCACAATCTTTCCAGGGCCGAATTGATCGACAAGGCTCTCATCATATACTCCCTCCTATCGTGTCTGGGCAGAATTGCAGACACTTTCAAATTCAACCCTAATTCTCGGCTTTTGTTCAACAGTGACCTGTACTTGTTAAGTAATTCTGCCGGTCTCCTACTCTTAATATTATTAGTGCCAACGTGTACAACTGTATCACCTTTTGTGCCCTTAAAAGATGATATTCGCTCTACAATGTCATCAACCTTTGCCCCTGGCAGACATACCCTGGTCCTGTTCCACCTATCTTTTTTACAAAGCATGTTCCCCGTTTCCCTGACAATAGAGTCACCAACAACTACTAGTTCCTTCGGGACCAGCGCATTCTGCCTTGGGGGTTGTCTCTGTGTCACGCGATGCCCAAGTGCAAGCTCTGGCGTTGATGTGGTCAGCTGAGAGCTTGATGAGCCCCTCAATTTAGTTTCTTCGAGGGCATCCACCCTGTCCTTCAAGCTCTCATATAGGCCCACAAGAACGCCGAGTTGTTGCCTGATATCGATACACTCCTTGCATCGCGCACACACAAAGACATCCCCCTTGGCAGTATCATGTCCCATACCCGATTGCTCTGCAAACATCAAGCAAACAGTGCATTTTATAAGGCTATAAGGCTATCATCCTATCCCCTCGTGTAGTCTGAGCAAGAGGAACAATGCCATCAGCATTGATGGCATTGCTCCCCTTCAAGGTAATCTCCAAAACACCTGCAAGGTAATCTCCAAGCTCCTCTTCAAGGTAATCTTCAAAAGCATCTGCAAGGTAATCTCCAAAACACCTTAATGAGATTACCTTGCAGATGCTACAGTTTTCAGAACTGAAGACTTTCTTGGTAAGATCGTCCTTTCATTCCCTTCACCAATCGTTGCCTTTCTCTGCACCACTTCCAACAGATCACATCCTTCCTACAATGATGCCTCCAGACTTGTATGCAGCCCAACCATTGCCTCATACAATGTAAAAAAAATCCCACATCACCTGTCCATCCCCTCCAATAAGGAGTTGTTCACTGTCTGAGTCTGCAAACTTCTCTTCTGTTGGTCTTTCCAATTGTTTTATGGTAACTATGAGATTAAAAATATATATATATAAAACCACCCATTTCACCGATGTTATCACAGAGTTTGTATTACTCTATTGGCCTCATTACCTTATACACTGATACTGCCTGAGTTTCAACTACACAGTTTTAGTCCAAAAAATTTGTGCTGCTATAATGTTTTTATGGAATGTGAACATTACTTCTTGACTCTGTGTGCACATTTAATTGTGCATAGGGTCATGCGCTGCAGGATTCTTACCTGGGAGGTGCTCACAGGGTATAAAGTTGCCCCTGTTGTGTCTATACCTCATTCGTTTTTACACTAGCGGTGATGTGGATTTCCTGTTTATACTATGATGTATAGTTTCCAGTGCTGTTAGCCTGTATAGTCACCATCAACAAGTTGAAAAGGTTCGACCTGATAGTTAGATATAGTGGTTGTTAGTGAAAAACTGCTTTGCTCGTAGACTGCTGTATGTGGCATTGTTGATATGGGTCAAACAACAGCATCTGAATATGCATATCTTATATAAAAACATAACAGCATAAAGTATGTTGTGTTTAAAGAAGCTTTGTACAGAGGTGTAATGATGGTTCCGAGGGGGCCCAGAAATAGTTTGGAGGTGCTCTCAACTTTTTTTTTTTTTTTTTTTAACTACAGTTATCCCTTATCAATCATAGGGCTTAAAGACCAGCAAGCAATCCTCTTGATCAGGAAGGTTATGAGTGGTAAATACTTAAAAGTAATGAAAATGGGGTGGGGGGGGTATTTTCCACTGGGTTTGGAAAATACAGAAATGCAATATTTTAAAAATATATAAAAAATTATATATATAAAATATATAAATATTTCCTTTACCAGTAATCCAAAATACATCATACACTGATGTTCAAAGAAAGTGCATCACCTAGGAATTTCACATTTCTAACCCTTTCTTGCAATGGTATGTTACACTAATGACTAGCATCACAAATAGAAATATAAACAAAAGATATTTATTAATAGTTGAGGCAAAGCTAAGTAATATTTGACAGGTGCTGTCAAAATATTCCGAAATGAGCATTTGTTGTAACCTTTATAGAACAATTTTGGTAAACATGACAATTATGGCTGAAATGTTATCAGAAGCCTTCAATTTGCTTCAGTTTATCATTTTAAATGGAAAACAAAATAAAAAGGTCACCAGGTGCAAGCTAATATTTAGTTGAACAGCCTCTGGCCCCGATGACAGCAGCACACCATCGAGGCATTGACAAGATCAATTTCTGAAGATAATCAACTGATAGTTTGTGGTTCCAAACACTAATTATGGCTTCCTGAAGTTCAAGAAGGGTCTTTGGTTTCTTTCTGGCAACTGCAAATTCCACACTGTGCCAACAGTTTTCTATAGGATTCAGGTCTGAGCTGTTTCCTGGCCAGCTAAGAGTTGTAATGGACCATTCTTCCAACCTCAAATTCTGTCAAACCTTTAATGCAGAAATGAAGCTAAAGTACTACAAAAGTGCCGACTTACACTTTTCACCCAATGACAAGGAGCAGAGTCGTCCTGAAAGATACAGTTACTTGGCAGGTTGAAATGGTCTCTAATGGTTGGCAGCAATTTGCCTTCCAATATAGCCAGGTATCCATTGGCATTTATGGAACCTTTTATAAATTGCAGGTGACCTATTCCACCCGGGATACGAAATGCATCCCCATATCATTTTGCTGGTAGAGAATTTCACTGTAGACTCCATACAGCCTGGATGGTATTCTTCACAACATCTAGGGCAAATCATTTGTCTCCCATCAGAGCCATGCAGGTTGAATTTCTTCTCATGCGAGAGAAGTTCCTTTTTTGCTATCAGTAGAACCAGTATTCTTGAGTTTGGAAAGAAATCTACTCACTGTCAACTGATTGATCGCTATATGAGCAATATGATGGAAAGAACAATAGCACTCTTTCTTCATGGCATCAACTGCATGTAACTCGCCATGCTAACACAAACAAGCAATGACTGCAACTCTTGCAGAGCGTCCTTATATGGCTGAAAGTAACAGATGATGCAATATTACGTCATCACCTACATGTGTCCATCTTCTTTGATGCAACCTGTAAGAAATATTGCCATATACTTACATTATTCGGATGACAATTACAATTTTAAGGGGGTGATGCACTTTCTTTGAACACAAGTGTATATATAAGATTTGACACCTTCAGAGATGACAGAAGTGATTTATTCACGGAAGAGGATGAAAATTCAGCAGATTGCATCTCTTTCTTTTTAATTTCGTTATTAGAGGTTTTTTTTTATAAGATAATATAACAGCTTCAGGATTTTCAGACTTCAAAACAACAAATCAGTTTGTGAACAAATGTACACTTGCTCATAATACACGATAAATCAGTGTATGACCAAAACATTGACTGTAGCAATAATAACCAGAACAAGAATAACTGAAATATATTTTTTTATCTTTTAAGCAGCTTTTTTTTTTTTTTTTTACAAATTTAAGAATAGTGCAAGATAAAGTTTAGAATTTTCATAAGTAATTATTCAGTAGGACTTAATGCTTGGGGTTCACTGGGAAATTTTCTATTGTCCCAGTTGCCAAAATTGCCTCTGGTTCTTTAGACAGGTTTGTGATAAGTGTTTGTGTGTATATTATATTTTAACAGTTTCACAGCTACCATTGTATGCATAATCAATTAAATGTGAGGCATATTTTTCTATACAAACTTAAAATATTCCTTAAATCTTGGTCACAGAACATGAAAAAGATTTCACGTATTTTGATGTTGATATATTTTTTTTAATGATTCATTATTTAACTTTAATTCAGTTATATTTTAGTAATTTTTGGAATATATGTTTTAGTAAAAATATAATTTTGGCCTATTCAGATATGATACACTTCTCATTTAAAATATGTTAAAGCAGTCACTAAAAGATGAAGTAGAATACTGGAAGTGAAAAAGTGCTTTTTTTACTAAATCTTTTAAACATAAAAATGGACCATCTTGATTACAGATTCCATGAAATTATAATACTGAAGGTGATTTTTTTTTATATATAAAAAAATTAAATTGTTATTTTAGCATTTTTTTTTTTTTTTTTTTTTTTTTCTTTTAGATGCGTTTACTGGAGAAGAATAAAACAATTTTTACTTCCGTCCATAAAGCTGTGATGGGTGATTTATTACAACTGGCTTCTAGTCACTACAGTGAGGTATAAACAAATATTTTATATTAAGAATACTTAAAATAACTGTTTTGGAACACAAAATTTTAATTTTAAATTCTAGTGCCTTTAAAGAATCCAATATTTTTATTCTGAATCTAGAACGTTTTTGCTCCTTAATTTTTGAGTATGTAGATTGAAGAATAGAATTTTAGATATTTTAAATATATTATTTTTATACCTGTTTTATATCTTATTTTTGTACCTTGATAAATATCAAGATATATTCATATCTTGTTATTTATCATTGATTTTATTTTTGTTTCTTATATACATTGAAGTTTTAATTTTAAATGCTTTTTCATTTACAGAATCTAATATTTTTATTCTGAATCTAGAACATTTTTGCTTCTTAATTTTTGGGGATATAGCTTGGATTGGTATTTTTGTTTATCATAATAAAGATTTGCAATAAATTTACTTTTACAGGTATGGTAGAGCATTATTCAGCACGCATCCACAGGCTGTTTGTTAAAATTTATAATATTTTGGTCATACACATTAATGGATTAACATTATTATTATATTAAATGAAATTGTTTGTACAATAAAAAATTACATACATTGGAATACAACTTTAGTCTGTTTTAAATCTTTAGTCATGCCTCTTTCATTGTTAATAACATGTATTGGCAGAGAAAACTAACATGCTTCAGAGGAGCTACTGCTCAGTAAAAAAAGGGGAAAAAAAGTGCTTATTTATTTGATAATGATTATTGGGGATGATTGTTATTAAATTATTTTTTCCCTGCATTAACATTTGGATAATAGAAATCAGTTTATCAGTAAAATAAGTAATATATGTATGCATATATATGTATGTGTGTGTGTATATATTTATGAGCTAACAAAATTAAAACCTTCAAAGAAATCCTGCTAGTTATATATACAAAATATTCATATAACTGGATGCATATAATAATTTACTTGAATTTTAGCATGACTTTTTCTTTGTATTAGATGAATATCCTTGCAAATGAAACAATACAGAATTAGAGATAAGATATTACAATGTCATTGTAATATATTTCCTCCAATTCTATATTGTTTAATTTTATGCCATTGCTTTGAGTAACCTGCTCCAATTTCATCAATGTTGACCTCAGTGATCAATAACACTATGTAACATAAAAAAAAAGTTGATGTTTACATTAAACTGTTTTTTAGATGTATTTTGTGTATTGAATCCAAAGGTCATTGGTTTTTCTAGTATGTATTTGTATTTTGGCAGTACAGTAATTGAAGCTTTTATGCCCTTGCAACATTTAGACATATATTACCTAAGTGTACAAGGGAGTATCAAAAAGTTCATACCCTTACTTAGAAATAATAGCCCTAGAAAGGTGAAACTTCACAGGAACTTTAATCCTTTTCTATGTACTCTCCATGTAGAGTACAGGTCTACCATCACTAATCCGATCACTGGAATTCCGGTTCCACCGCTAATTCGGACATAATTTCCACGAATGTAATTTCAAATTTCCCGGGTCGGAGCACCAACTTGCTGCTACTATTTTGGTGGCGTTGGTTGCAGCATCAGCTGTGAGTGCATACTTGTAAACACTGGAAAGCCATTCCCACTTGTTTTTCTGCATTTATTATTATAACCTGCTCACATTTAGCCCTGCCGACCGGGGTAGCCAGGTGGGTAAAGTGCATGCCTGGCAACCCAAAGGTCGTGGGTTTGTATCTCGCCTCGGGCTTGGATCAGAGTAGCGCATAAGCCTTGGAGGTGCATTATGGCCACAGAAGCTGATGCACCAACAACTAACAAAAAAAAAAAAAAAAAACATTTAGCCCCAGCCATGGTTCCAATGCATAAAGGCATGGTTCCATAACAGATAAAGTATGAACTTCTGAAAAAACTCGACAGTGGTGTGTCCTGTGAGAAGTTTAACTCTGCTTAACTGTAAATTCCACCAATTTCTCTCAGTTCCTCTTATTTTAGTAATTTTCTTTTAACCATTCCTTTTTAGATTTTTTTTTTTACAACACTTGTACAAACTTGCGGAAAAACACAACACAATGTGATGGATAATACAGTGCGCTAACAAACTTTTTTTGCAAAATCTCTAACAATACCAACAAACTTATTGCGACGTTTGAGAGTTTATTTTATCGCAATTAGTTTTATTACAGCTCTCGCCGCATGTGCAATAAACTAATCACAAATGACCTTCATATGTATGCCGTAATAGCATCACACATATGTGGCGGACACGACTTCTCAAGAAATACCCTTACTTTTTTTATGCAACGTAAAAAAAGTTTTTTTTTTTTTTTTATATTTTAAATGAAAAAACAACATTGATATTACAATATTTATTTTAGAATTACTAATCAAATTATTTGCTAAATATTTTTTTGGCCCTGGGGAATTTTCTTTTTAAACTAGCTTGGCAGTCAGCATGTTAAAGGTAGAATGAGGTGGTTAGCTGTTGGGTAAATTGCATGTGCTAAAATAACCACCGGTGATCCAGCAAACTCACTAAATCCTGCACCCCACAGGTCCCAACTGGCGGATTAGTGACGGTCGACCTGTAGTTGATTGTTGGAACAAACTTCCATATAGTGTTGCAACACATTTCTCCCAACTATGAATCAGTTGTTTAATGCGTTCATCATAGAAGTCTGCACTTTTTGCCTGAAACCACAATTCAACTTCATTGATGACTTCCTGGGATGAATCAAAGTGGCTTCCACACAATGGTTTCTTCATTTCTCGAAACAAGAAGATGTCTGACAGTGCTAGGTCAGGAGAAAAGGGTGGCTGCTGCAGTAGTTTGAAGCCGTACTGGGCAACAAAGTTGGTGGTGGCAACGGCCGTGTGAGCCGGTGCATTGTCTGACAGAAGACAGACACACCTTTGGTTAACATTCCATACCTTTTCACCTTCAAAGCCTCACGTAACTTTTTCAAAAGATTTCTGTAGCATTTTCCGGTAAGTATGGAACCACAAAGTAGGTAATCTGTCAGGATAACCCCTTTTCTGTCCCAAAACATGGACAGCATCATCTTCTCAGATTGAGTGGTCTTTGCCTTTTTGGGAAGTGGGGAGGAGGTGTGCTTCCACTGCTTTGACATGTCGTTAGTCTCTGGATCATATTGGTACACCTAGCATTCATCATTTGTCACCAACCGATCAAAGAAGGTCTCAACATGTGCATTACACAAATCCAGTAGTTAGCGAGAACATTGCATTCGACATTGCTTTTGCAAAGGCATCAACAGTCTTGGAACCCATCATGCTGAGACCTTAGACATGTGCAGATGGTCGTGTAAAATGCTGTGGGAAGACCCATAACGAATTCCCACTGCATTTGCAATGAAATGAATTGTCACATGTCTGTCACTCAGCACCAGCTGCTCAACCTTTACAGCTGTCTCACAGTCTGTGGATGTTGATGGCTTCCTTCTCTTAGCTCATCAAAGACACTTATACTATCACACTGGAACTCCCATTTCCACTTTTTTATGGTGTCATAGGATGGACAATTCTGCCCATACACAGCTTTCATTTCTTCGTCAATTTCCTGAGCTTTCTTGGAAGTCCCTGCAAATGCAGGAACTTGATCACTGCTCGATACTCCACTTTGTCAACCATAGCATCCTACCTCAGATCCCCCCACTCCACCTCTGGTGTATGATCACCTACGGGAATGAAATTTCACATGTTAATTATTGAATATGTAGACAACTTATTAAAAACAGCATCTTGCTACTGATGCTTTTATCTAGGTCAGGGTGCGAACTTTTTAAAAAATTCTTTCTTTATTTTTTGATATTTTAGTGTTTGAATGATGCGTTTTTTTTTTTTTTTTTCCTTTTCTTTTTTTTTTTTTTTTGCAGTTTGGCTACAAAATAAAAGTATAAGAAGTCATCCCCAACTTCTTTCTGCTAGGTTGCTAGATACTATTTATGCATGAAGCACATGAAATATAACACCCAATGGTGACGCCAAGTTTAGTAGTACTTGGGAAGCCTAAAAGGCATACACTTGCAACTACCAAAAAACTATCCCAAGCTAGTCTTCTAAGGCTAGGTGGCATCGTCAACGTGTCATTGAACACTCCAAGCTCCTTGGCAATGTATTTTCTATAGTTCCTGGTGTTGATTACCTGGTCTTGGATGGCGAGCATGAATCCTTCAGTCTCGGGGAAGAGTATCCCGCTCTTGAGCCATGCATTGGAAGCAGATTTATCTATGTGATCTTGATGGAGATCATTATTATTATTATTATTGCTCTTATATTATTTCTCCCTGATTGGGGGATTCCACTCTGTGACGGATACTGCTGCAAGGTACATAGGCCGACCGGGCTAGCCAGGTGGGTAAAGTGCCTGCCTGGCAACCCAAAGGTCGCGGGTTCGATTCCCGCCTCGGGCTTGGATCAAAGTACTGCAAAAACCTTGGGAGGTGCACTATGGCCACAGAAGCCGATGCGCCAACAACTACCAAACCAAAAAAAAAAAAAGGTACATAGGGTGGTTGTAATGTCTGGTGTTACTGTTGGTTGAGGAAATCTCTGACTATCCTACAGGTGTTCAGGATTGCAACTTTCTGGAGTTCCTTGTAGGTGTTCTCTGGGAGACCTACTTCTGCTAGACTGCTATGTAGGGTCTTTGGCACTATACCGGTGGTTGACACGATGATCGGGATGGTCGATACTTCTTGCATATGCCACATCTTCTTGACTTCATGTCTCAGGTTCGTGTATTTCCTGATTTTTTTCCTCATGGTTTTCTGGACATTGCCAGTGTTGGGCAATGCTATGTCAGTCAGGTAGGTAGGTAGCCTTTTCCATCTTCTCCACAAGGGTTATGTCTGGTCTGTTGTACGGGATGGTCTTATCCGTTATTATGGCGCGGTCCCAGTACAGGTTTTGGGTTTGGGTCTCTAGTAATGCCTGGGGTTCATACTTGTAGTATGGTACACTTTCTTTGGTCAACTGGTATTTCCTCACTAGCTTCTGATGTATTATTCTGGCTACCTGGTCATGTCTATGAGTGTAGTCAGTCTGTGTAATCACCTTGCAACCCGCGGTGATGTGTTGTATCGTTTCTGAGGCCAGGTGGCATTGTCGACATGTGTCATCTGACATTCCGGGCTCCTTTGCAATGTATTTTCTACAGTTTCTGGTGTTGATTACCTGGTCTTGGATGGCCAGCATGAATGCTTCAGTCTTGGGGAAGAGCGTCCCGCTTTTGAGCCATGCATTGGAAGCAATGTTATCGATATGATCTTGATGGAGGTCATTGTAGTGTCTTCTTTGCCCATCTTTCTAACTTTGTTTCTTGTGCCGTCTGGGTGGGTGGGGGTTTCTCGCTTAGGTTGAGTGGGGTATACCACTTATCTATCTTCCTTATGGCCTGGTGGAGTGGTGCTGTGTTGTTCTCGAAGTAATCCTTCAGGTTCACTATCGCTGTTTTCTGTTGCTCTATGAGGTCTATCAGGCCCCTTCCACCCTCTTTCCGAGCTATTGTTAGTCTCTCCACTGCTGACTTCGAGTGGTGTTGGCGGCTCTTGGTCATCATTGTCCTTGTCTTTCACATGATCTCTTCTAGTTCGGTGTTAGTCCAATCTATGACCCCGAAAGTCTGTGTTAGTACTGGAGCTGCATAGGTGTTTATGGCTTTAACTGTGTTCCCTCCGTTTAATTTTGCTTTCAGTAGGCTTCTGAGTCTCTGATAATATTTTTCGGTCAGGTACTTCTTGATTTCCTTGTGCTCTAACTGCTGAGCCTGCATCATCCCTAAGTATTTGTAGGTCTCTCCTTCTGTCATAGCTTCGATCTCTACCAGTCAGCAGCTAGTAGTTTCGGCCAACTAATTTTCCCTGGTGCAGTGTGTGGGCCTTGCATTTGTCTAGACCAAATTCCATCCTGATGTCCTTGCTGAATTTTTCGGTGATCCGGAGTAGTTGCTTCTCGGTTTCCGTGTAGAGCTTGATGTCATCCATGTACATCAAGTGGGTGAGGGTGTACAGGTTCTTTCTTCCTTCTTTGAGGTTATATCCATACTTGCTGCCATTAAGCATGGTGGATAGCGGGTTGAGTGCTAGACAGAACCACAGTGGGCTCAGAGCATCTCCCTGAAAGATTCCTCTTCTAATAGGGATTTTTTTTTTTTTTTTTTTTTATGAAAACCCCAAACACGAAAGGTATCAAAACCTATAGTACTTAGTGCCGTGCATGGGGTTGAAAGAGAAGTATGGGGAGAAGGGGGGGGGGGGATGCCGGAAACTTTGCTCTAGAGACTAAACATGGGTTTCGCCACTTCAAGCCTCCAATAAGCAAAGTAGTGGTATTTCACCAGTTGATGGAAGTCATCTATGATTGGCCTGGTTGTGAAGTTCTCAACCTTAATGGTGGTACTCCATTTTGCCAGTTTTACTCCTAGGAAGTTTGTCACTATTGGATTGACCTTGTAGATCCTCAGGGTCTCTATTAGCCAGCTAATGAAGTACAGAGTCGAAGGCCTTGGGGTAATCGATGTAGGCCGTGTATAGGTTGTGGTGCTTCTTGTAGGCTTGCTCCATAACTGCGGCATCTATGGTTAATTGCTCCTTGCATCCTTTCAGCTCTTCAGCCATTATGTTCTGACTCTCTAAGTGGTCTGATATCTTCTTGGTTATGCAGCTGGTCAGTAAATTATTATTATTATTATTAGCTGTATGATGCAAGGAAGCCTGAGGCTTATGGTCAGTCTATCACTAAGGCTATCACTAAGTTGTGATCTGAGGTGTACAACTCAAATCATGAGGTGTAAGCATCAGACCCTCAGCATCTCAACCAGCTGGGTCTGTATGACTAGAAAACAAAAGCCAGCTGGAGTTGTGAACATTAAAATTACTTCACTGTTAGGAAAGTTGGACTGGAGAAAGTCAATTTGTAAAGAGAGGAAGTTAAAGAGTTCCAAGTAATTAGTGGAGTTGGGAGAATAGTAGAGACAACAGATGAATTTGACAGAATGAGGTAGAGAGATTTTAAGCCAGAGAAGATCAAAAAGAGGAGATTCTAAATTACAAAGTCTCTGACAGGAAAGGCGCCTCCGTAGCCAGGTGGGCAGGAGCAGTAGTGCGTAGCACATGCTTCTTGATTAGACGGGGGTTCGAGCCCGTGACCACCAAATACGGAGGATACGGAAAGGTCAGGGAATGACCACCGCATATCCCCAGAGCAATATGGCCTTAGTTGCTAATGCTCCTAAAAAAACCAAATAACCAACCTAACCTGACAGGGAATATTGGAATGGACATATGCACAAGTAGCACCTTTGAGGCGAAAGGAATCGTTCAGCAAATAATTTGGGCAACTGAGATGAGCAGTGGTTGAATCAACTGATAACTGAGATTCTGTCAGAAAAAGTACATGGGGTTTGGCAGACTGTAAGTGGAAATGGACATCGTTGAGATTAGAAGACCTGAACATATTTGTGAAATTAACTAGGAAGTGTTTGGGTGCTTTAGATCTTTTTGCAGATAAGCTAGCTCTGTTACTTTGATAATTCATGGTGTATTCAATAGTAAAAAAAAGTAGGGGGGAAGGGCGTGCCGTATGAAGGAATGAAATTTTTGGAGTTTCTCCATTTGAGGTCCTCATCTTGTGACAATCCACAAGGCCTTGGAGAACAAAAAAGAAAACTTATTGGCACTCATATTTTTTATAAGCCACAGATGATATCTGGTGTTATCCTTATAATCTGCTCCCTAGAAAATACATCCTCTGATTGGAAACTTCCCAGGAATAAAAATAATTCAGCTTCACAAGCTAAAGGTACAATTATACTAGAATTAATTATTTTTTGACTATAATAGTGCAATTCGTTATAAATTTATTCCAGGAGGTCATACAATTAATAACATTATTTAAGGTGTGCAACACTTTTGCTGCCAACTTTTTTTTTGATCCAAGATTGAGACCACAGGATTAAGTCATTCTGGACTGAGAAAGGTAGAGACATTTTTTGACTTTCTTCTTGCTATGGCTGAATTCATCAGCCTCTGGTGAAGGTTTCTTGACAAACATGTTTTCTTTTTCTTCTGCCAAATTGGAAGAAAAAGCTCTAAAAGTAGGATGGTTCACTTCTTCCTCAAAATTCCACATGGATTTTTGATGAATTAGTGAATGTTAAGCACCTGATTGATGCAATCAAAAGGGAAAAGACCTGACCTGTAGGCAGGGAAAAATTATAAATTACTCCATAACAGTGCTTCTGCTTATTATGCAACAGTAATTTCTCAATACCTTTCTAAACACTGTATAACTGCCTTACAACATCTTTACCTGACCTACCTTTGACCATCAGATTTTTATGATTGAAAAAACATAATGAAAAACTCATTAAAGGATGGCAATTTTCTGGAAAGTAGAAGTTATTGCTGCTATGATAAATGAAATCAATGAACTTTCAAAAAAGAGCCTCAATGAATTTTTTGCAGTTATATATCTAACTGATCGAAAAGAAAACACTCCATGCACTTTTTCTTCTTTCTTATTGAAAAGAATTAGAAAGGAGTGGCTATTAAAGATTTGGGTAGACTGAATGATTTTGTTCGGGGTAGTTTATTTATTTTTTTCTTTTTTGATGAGCATTTCCCATATTTTCCTGGCTCTTTTAGAAAGATCTAGCTGTCCCCAAATTTCATTAAATCCAACCAATAAGAACTCGGCATTTATTAATTCTTTGTTTCTCTCTGCATGTAATGATTCAACTATCATTTGATTGATTTTTATAAAATTTTATATTTAGCCCTTTTAGAATGAGTCCAACTTTCCCCAGTTTCGTTAAAATCAGACTAATAGAAAGTCAGCATTGTTTTTTTATTTTTTTTTTATTTTTAGTTATGACATTTACTATTTGCTGACATGTCTGAAATATGATGCACACTTCAGGCACATTAGCATACTAGCCCTTCAGTTAATATACTTAGAGTAATGCACTATGTATATTAACTAAGTTGTTTTATGTTCATTTGGCGTGTCCTGTATGTATATTTTGTAGTATATCTATAGTATATGTGTACTATATTTCTTATATCTATCTTTTTATTTTACTGTATATTTGTAATATTTTACAAATATCTATATAGTAAAAGTAATTGCCATATAGTGCAAGGAAGCCATGGGCTTTTGCGGCACTGACTGAAAAAAAAACAAAAAAGAGAGTATATAAGAAAATACAAATTATTTTATTTCCTGCTCACTTAGGTAGCTATCAAGTTGACCTTTGCATTTATTCAAACTGTCAGGCTCAACTAACTGCAAAGACAACCTGTTCCAGCAATCAGTGACTCACTGGCTAAAAGAAGCTTCCTACAATCTAGTATAAACTTTTCGAGGAAGGCTCTGAGAGGGGTTAGTAAAATGAATGAAGGTGGAATTCTCTATAACAGTGAAAATTCCACCTTCATTCATTTTACTAACTCCTCTCAGAGCCTTTGTAAACCTCAACCAGGTCACTTCTGAGGTGCCTGGTTGCCAAGCTCTGTAGTCCACATAATGGGAGTCTCCTTGTACAGCATCATTTTTCCAATCTCATTGTGCGAATTGCCCACCTTTGGATCCCTTCATGATTTTCATATTTTTCCATATCTTTGGATATCTTCTATTTTTAATCATAAGGCTGATAGTTCACTGGATAAGAGAAGCATACATTACAGTGGAATTGATTTCTATTAAAAAAATTTTTGCATGATTTGTTTACTCTGTGGACACACACTCGAGGCCACATAAATTGTATCTATGGAAGGAGTTTAATATTTCTTTAAACTCCTTCCATAGATAAAATTGTTGCATCATCATTATGTAATATCAAAGTGGTATTACATTATCTTGTTTATAAAAGCATCCACCTACTGCTGTTGGTCTTCACTTCCTGTTCAGTAGCAGTATGGCATATGCTCATTTAACTCCAAGGAAGAAAAGCATAATATTGCTCTTGATATGGAGTGCCTTTCTAGTTGTCATTAAATCAAAGTTGGGTTGCAATCAGTCTACTGTGTAAAGTTCTTGTTTAACTTAAAAAGAAAATCTGGAACCCAACTGAAATGGAAAGGTACTGCAGCACAGGGCAGAGTTTTGAATTTGGAACATCTATGCCTCCGTTATTGTTGTGCAAATTCCACAGACCTAAAATCCACGTAGAAGGAACATATTTAGTAAATGCAAGTGATAAAACTGTCCAACAAAGACTTGTGATGAGTGATCTGAAAGCATATCAACAACTAAACCCTTAATTGACAGAATTCCCGAGGGAAAAATGACTAACATGGGTTAAAGAACGTGCTAATTGAATATCTGGACAATGGGAATCTGTAATATTCTCTGCTGAATCTAAATTTAACCTACATGGAGCAGTGGCAAATGTTACATTTGGTGTAGATCTAATGAAGTATATCACCCTGACTGTATTCAATCAACAGTAACGTTTACATTAGGCCAGATGGTTTGGTAATGCATAACAACGAGTGGGCAGAATACATTTTTTTAAATGACTCTGTAATAGTGACTACTGCCCATCATGATACCTCTTTCAATGAACAGAAAATTGTTTTCCAATGTTACTGTGCCTTCGAGTAGTAAACATGTACTGTTAGTACAACATTATCTAATCATTTAATATAATTTCTAGAATGCTAATTTTAACTTGTTTCAAACACTGACTGTTTTATCGGTTTTTTTTTTTTTTTTTTAACTTTACTTTAGGTGAAGAAGTCCATGCAAGATAGCAATAAGTTGACCTTCAGACAAAAAAATTGTTGCTAAAAAAAAAAAAAAAAACCCCGTCGAGCAAAGTAACATTGCAAGAAACCATTATTCATGTGCGGTACCATGAACTAAGCAGCAATTATATAACAAACCACTGTGCTCCATACCAGACAGGTGCAGGGCAGTAATTAAAGCTTGTGGTGAGCAAGCAAAATATTAATATCTCATATGAGAGTGGGGAATTATAGCTGCCAATTCAGAAGAATGGTTGTGCCCATGGAAGTGTTATAGAAAAGGCACTGCAAAAACTGAGCGTCTATGAGACAGAAGAGACTTTGTAAGAAAAGGGTCATTAATTAACTGGACTGGTATCACAGCTGATTTGTAACCTCATTTTTTGCTACTTTTTTTTTTTTTTTTGCTCTCCATCTTATTATATAATGTTAATTTTAAATATTGGTCACAATGAAAAGACATTTACATGGCCTGCGAAGTATTTCTGTGATTATTTGTGAATAAATGTGGGTAATTTTTTTTCTTTCTTTTCTTGTAGATGAAATGCATGATCATTGATGCAATTGATGCAGCTGCCCCTTGTATTTTAATGCAGTAAAACAATTAAAGTGCCAAGAAGAGTAACCAAAAAAAATTAAATTACATCAATTGCATAATGACAAGAGATTATGCTTTATGGAGCAATTAGGAGAAGGAGGATTTTTTTGTTGTTGTTTTATTATTTTGCAGATGCTATAGTGCTGGGATGTCTCCTGTATTGAATGTGATTTTCTATTCAATAAAGAAATCTCAGTTTTCGCAAAGCTTGTTGCTACATCAGTAGTGATGAATACAACTCTTATGAGCATTGGGCTAAAAGAACTCAAATAGCTACAAAAAATACCTTTTGCTGAATTACAGGGTGGGAGGTTGAAATGTTTTTATCCCAGTATAGATCACAAAGGATTTCATAAAAGACAAAATTTTCAGTCTGTACTCTGACTCTTCTTATGTGTTCACAAAAAAATTTCAGCTTTGTAACCATATTCTTCTCCTTTACAGACAGCATTGAAATGTTGAAAGTGAATGAAGATGGCAACTGTTGAGAGAATGAACCGTGTAGTCATTGAGTACCTCATTTAACAGGAACGTTGCTGAAAGAAATTTAGGAAGACATGCAGCAAACATTAGGGCAGTCTTGTGCTTCATATGCCATGCTCAAAAAATGGGTTGCAGAATTTAAGCGTCGATGAGACAGTGTTGAAGATGCACTCTGCAGTGGGAAGCCTGTTACTGTGTCAGCACCTACAATTGTGGATGCCATTCATGGCCTGGTCATGCAAAACTGCAGAATAACATTGAGGTACATTGAGACAACATTAAACATCTACCCAGCGTTAGTTTACAATACTGTGGTTAAGGAATGAAGGTTTCTTTGAGGTGGTTCACTAAAACACTGAATGCAGACTGGAAGTGAGGTGTTGTCATGAGATTGTGCAGGCATTTTAAAGGTAATGAAACTCAGCTTTTGGGGGGGGCTGTATATCACTATAGACGAAACATGGGTGCACCACTTTGACTTGAAACAAAAGAATGATTGAAACAGTGTAAGCATTCCTCTTCTCCCCCTTCTAAAAATGTTTTGCGAGAAGTAGCTGAAAAAGTCATGGTATCTGTCTTTTGGGTTGATTGGTCACGGTTTATTTCTGGGGATGTGCTGCTATCAGTACCAAGTCGAGTGTTATTCTAACCTATTGAGACAATTTCTGCGTGGGACTGAAGTTCAAAAGGCTTAATGATTAATGAAATACAAGAAATAGTAGTGATTAATTATTTATATATTCAGTAAATTCATGGAAAAAAAATTCTTCTAAAAGCAAACACTTTTGCATGCATATCCTAGATAAAAGTGTTTATAGGTCTAAGTCTTGTTCATCCACTGTATAGCCTATTCGCTCCTCCAGTGCTTCAGCTACAGTACACACATAAATTATGTGATATCTATTAAAAAGAAAATAATAATAATCATAATTGCTTGGTTTCTGTTTGTCCAGTTTTAATGAAATTTGAGATGGATTGACAGATCTTTCATATACACATTTAGACAGACAGACAGGTAAGAACACAGGCACTTTATGTATTTCCAAATGCACATAAAATGCTATTTAAGTCCTTATTTCAGTATGGCAGTTGTAATAGACTTTATTCTCATTGTTTGTTCAAGCTAAGTTGACGCCTCCGTAGCCAGGTGGGAAGAAGCAGCAGTGCGTAGCACACGCTTCTTGATTAGACCGGGGTTCGAGCCCGTCACCACCAAATACGGAGGATGCAGAAAGGTCAGGGAATGATCACAGCATATCCCGGAGCAATATGGCCTTAGTTGCTAATGCTCCTAAAAATAACAAACAAACAAGCTAAGCTAAAATTGTGAGGGCATTTATTATTCAAGGAGTTCAGATCAGCTTTAGTTATTTTTCATTTTATTAGGTTCTAACTGGAACACTAATCATTCTCACGTATGGATCACCGCTCAGTTGGAAATATAAATTTTTCAGTTGTAAATTAGGTAAAATTTATATTTATTTTAATATGAATAAGATAACGTAATCTTCTTCAACATTGAGTGATAGTAGAAAGGGACTGTAGTGCATACTTTCTTTATTCTGGTATCTATTAAAGTAATCTTCAGAAATCTTTTCATATTTCAGGTAAGGAGTCGGGCTCAAGATGTACTTCAACACTGCATGCGACTTTATTCTTTTAGCCAGTTTGCTATCCTGCCAGACTTACTGTTACTCTTGAAGAAAGATCCTTCTATTTATCACGAGCAATTTAAAGTGAGTACAAAAGTTGACTGCTGAAAGAAATGCTTATTGAATATTATTTTGCAGCATAATAGAAATGCATTTTTTTAAAAAAATTAAATTAAAATTTCAGAACTCTTGAGCCATATTCACATCAAAAATGTTAATATAGGCATACCCCGCTTTACGACGATCCATATTTACCACACTTTTTAATTATATCATGCTCCGTTCCTGAGACATTTGATCCCCACTAACAACATCTCATTCCCATATTATAATACGGTAACTACGTGTATGAGATGTCATTCCAGTATTATTATATGGGAATGAGATGCCATATTATAATATGTATTATAATATTTCTTGTTCTTGTATTATAATATGGGAATGAGAAATCAATCGACGTGCACTCTGTGTGGCAGACTCAGTTTGTAACTTGGCATCGTTGCATGCTGTTTATCTGTGTTTCACTGTTGATTATTGTACAAACTTTTACACATTATAATACATAAGTATATATATTTGTGTAATATAATAATTATACATTAATAATGGCAGATAATAGTAAAAGTGAAAAGAAATGCCATCAGTCTTTCACATTGGATACCAAAAGTAAAATTATTAAATTGAGTGATGATAGTGTATCAGTGAGATAGGTTGTAGTGTGAGATAGCTTACCTCACACTACAGTTATTACTGTTCTTAAGAACAAAGAAAAAATTCTAAGTGAAGTGAGAAGTGCTACACCAGTAATTATTCAACAATAATTCGTAAATGTGACAATATTATTGCTGATATGGAAAAACTTTTAATGGTGTGTGTATAGATGATCAAACTAACCAGTGTGTTCCCTTAAGCCAAGCGATCATCCAGAATAAGGCCCCAAGTCTTTTTGCTGACATGAAAGCCGGAGAGGGGAGGCAGCTAAGGATACTGAATTTGCTGCCAATAGAGGCTGGTTTAATAGATTTAAGCATAGGAGCAACCTCCATAATATTAAAGTTCAATGTGAAGCAGCTAGTGCAGATACATAAGCTGCAGCAAATTTTCCTGATGAGCTAGCCAAGATCATTGATGAGGGAGATTATTCTGAAATGCAGATTTTTAATGTGGATGAAACCAGCCTCTGCTGGAAAAAAAAATGTCTTCAAGAACATTTATAGCAAAGGAAGAGAAGTCAGTGCCAGAATTTAAAGTAGCAAAATATAGGCTAACCCTTTTGTTAGGTTCCAGTGCTGCAAGTGACTTTAAATAGAAGCCTATGCTAATTTATCATTCAGAAAACCCAAGAGCTTTAAAGAATTATGCAAAACCCAGTCTTCTTGTTTATTGGAAACCAAATTTGAAAGCATGAGTTACTGCATCACTTTTTGAAGAGTGGTTTTCAAATTTCTTTGTGGCTGCAGTTAAGGAATACTGTACAGAAAAAATTTCCTTCAAAATTTTACTTCTTTTTGATAATTCACCTGGCCACCTTAAATCATTAGATGATTTTAATTTTTATTTTTAGGTAAAATTACTTGAATTTAGATGATTCAAGTAATTTTCCTCCCTGCAAATACTACTTCATTGCTTCAACCAATAGCCCAAGGTGTTATTGTTACATTTAAATCATATTACCTAGGGAGAACATTTTCAATGGCTGTAGCTGCAATAGACAGTGGATCTGAAACTATGCCTAGAGCAAATGTAGTAAAAGAATTCTGGAAAAGCTTCATGATCGTGGATGGCATCGAGACTATTAAGGATGCATGGGACGAAGTGAAACAGTTAACACTTAAAGGCATTTGGAAGAGGTTGTGTCCCCAGTTTGCTACTGATGATTTTGAAGGATTTGAAAATCATGTTGAGGAGGCTACTACAAATTGTAGACATGGCAAGGCAGTTAGAGCTTTGAAGTGGAGCCCGAAGATGTTGCTGAACTGTTTGGTTACATTCACAGCCCCTAAATAATGAAGATCTTCTAGAACTTGAAGAGCTTAGGAGGAATAAAGAGGATTCTCATCCTGAGGATGTATTGAATCTCATTCCTAAAGAACTAACTTGCAAGAAACTTTCAAAGGCATTCAGGCTTTTATAAGGAGCAGTCCATTTTTGAAATGGTGGATCCCGATTTTGAAAGAAGTTCCAAAGTAAATGCTGGTATTTTAGATCAGTATGCCTGTTATAGCGAAATCGACAGAGAAAAGAAGAGCCACAATTCAAACTTCATTGGATTACTACTTTGATAAAAGACCAGCATCCTCTCAAATCTTAGATCAGCTTTCAACATGAACTAAAAGTCCTTCTCGAGCATCGAGGCTTACAAAAAGTTCATCCAAATCACCTGAAAGGAAGCGTTTAGCTGTAGACAAAAAAGATCCAGATGATGTAGAATTTGTGGCATTCACTTAAGGTTTGCTTCAATAAATTTATACTGTGCACCTAGTAGGGGGTGTATAGACAAAGTGAATGTATTGAGGTCATGCAGAAGCAGGTTTTTATCATTTATTTTGTCAAAAAAAATAGGTTTTAAAATGATCAATCCCCTCTAATCATATCTGCAACCTCTTACTTTTTATATTTTCCTATCTTTTATTCATACTAATTTTTTCATCCCTTTAATGCTGCCAAACAGTGTTTACATTTTATGTTTGGAAGTCACAAGCCTTTATGTAAATGCAGAGTGGAGGGACTTTCTTTCACAATTTTGTAAGTTGTTGCATTAATAATTAATTGCAGTGCTAATGGTAAGTGCTATGCTTAATTTTGTGTGACTTTCGATCATCACATGCAACTGCGAGTGAAAAAAAGGTAGTGTGATCTGCTTTACGACAATTTCCACTTTACGACAAATGCAGGCCCTGTGTGAAGTGTTATAGTGATCAGGCGATTTTCTGTGTGATTCATAGAGCGTTTTACTTACTCCAAGCCACAGTTCTTCTTCAGTTTAATTTTTTTTACGCTTTATTTAATCATTAACCTAGTCTTACGAATTGTAAGCAAGTTTCAGAATGGAAAGTCACCTTTCTTTTTTCCTTAAAACTAACACTTACTTTCATACTGCTTGGTCACAGCAGCACTGCTCCTGCCTCCCTGCGGCAGGGCCAGTAACCTGGGAGAAGAAATCCACTCTCCCAGAGCTGAAAGGAGCAAAGATGGATAACAGAATGTTTCCACCTTTAAAGCCATCATGTTCAAGAATAGAGACAAATCACACAGATAATGACTTTTCTCAACTGAAGAGGTTGAAAACAACTCCTCAAGAGGAGGAGATACCAGCTTGCCTCATATTACATTCACTATCAGACCAGCCTATGAGTAAATTATCACCATCCCTTGTGCAAAAGTGCATTGAAACTGCAGCAGGTTCACCTAAAACAGTCAGGTGACTCTTTCACAAAATTTGCAGGACAATTAATAAAAGTTGCTCCCCATGCCACCCTAAACTCCTCTAAGGGAGTAATAACAGAATAGGATTTATTAACTGTGTCAGAGGAGGAAATTGTCAAAGAGCTTCATGAACAAAAGGTCATCCATGCAAGGAGAACTATGACTCAAAAAGATTGTAATCTTGCTCCAACAAGAAGCATAATTTTCTCACTTTTAACACTCTTAGCTTACCAACATCTGTGAAAACAGGCTATCGGCATTGCCGTGTCTGACCATACATCCCAAATCCCATCAGGTGCTACAAATGCCAAAAGTACGGACGCTCCCAGACTACATGTCGAGATGAGGCAATATGCCCCAACTATGGATCAAAAGAGCATAACCAATCCGATTTCACCATTACCACTCTGCATTGCCCAATTTGTAAGGGTAATCACCCAGCTTTCTCAAAAATATGTGAACTATGGAAGCAAGGGGAAAAAATTCAAAAATATAAAATAGAAAACAAAGTGACATACCCAGAGGCAAGAAGACATAACGAAAACAGAGACAAAGCGTACGTATGCCACAGCAGCTCAACATTTCCAGTCAGTGTGATTCACACTGATGTATCATTTCTTCTGAATGTATCTGTTGCTAATTGGCATGTTCATTACTCTCTAATTTGAAACAGTCTCCTTCGCAACAAACAACAGAACAAGCCAGTAATACTCCAATTACCATACCAACTGATGTTCCTCAACAATAAAACCAAAAATGACAGAAACTACGAAACCACAATCATCACTCTCCACTGGAATGGACATTGATCAATAGCAGACTTGATTCAGACGATGGCATATTAGAACTACATGCAACCAATGAGATGGGTGTGACCCGTTCCATCTTTCCTAAGAAAAACGAAACAAAAATAGATTAATACAAGCAAACTGTCAGATCCGAAAACAACCCATAAAACTACATAATAGAAAGTTTCCTTCAATGGAATTGTAGAGGCTTTCGTAATACAAAAGATGATTTGCAGGATCTTATCGATCGATATGAACCAGCTGGCATAGCCTTACAGGAAACTCTTTTAAATTCACGGGTGTCTCCTACCCTGAAAAATTATACCACCTTCAGACGTGATAGGAGTATTGACACTTCAGCTCGTGGAGGGGTGGCAATTATTGTCAGAAACAACATTCCATTCAAACATGTTTCTCTTCAGACACCTTTTGAAGTAGCGACAGTGTGCATTGTAATGTGTATCACTCTTACAATAGCTTCTATATATCTCCCCCTCCTAATTTATCTCTATAAAACTCCTAACAACCAACCAACCTAATTTATCTCTCTCCTCAGATGAATTAGAAAATCTAATAGATCAGCTGCCATATCCGTTCTACTTGGGAACTTTAATGCTGATCACCCACTATGGGGATCTGTCAGTTGACAAAGGGGGTAAAATATTAGAATCCCTGCTTGATGCTCATAACCTTAGCCTGTTAAACACTGGCGAACCCACCTACATCCATTTTTCTACTGGATCCGTTGACTGCAATAGACCTTTCAGTTTGTTCTCCCTCTATATATGCCAATACAGAGCGGAAAATCTTAATTACTCACTAAATAGTGATCATCTACCAATTATTTGCAAAATTCAAACACAAGTAAGCATGTCCCCTTTGCAGCAACCCACTTAGAAATTTCGTAGGGCAAGCTGGACTGAATATGCCTCCCAAATTCAGTTTGATGATAAAGTACAGTCCCAGCCATTAGATATTGTCACCGACCATATAACCAAACAGATATTACAAGCTGCAAATTCTACAATACCTAAATTTTTGCCTGGGAAATGCAAACACCAATTATTGGTGGAATCAGGGATGCACACATGCTAAACAAACAAAAATTAGAGCCTGGAATCTGTTTTGAAAATTCCCTACAACTGCTACAACAGTTCCGACATTCCCTACAACAGTTCCGACAAATAAGAAGAAAAGCAAAGAAAGATGCCTGTATAAGTATTACTTCCACGATTAACAAGAGCATGGACAACAGATTCATCTGGAAGAAACTCCAAGCAGCTTAATGGTAAATATGTGCAGTACCCAGCTCCAATTCTAAACTGGAAAGGGCAGGAATTGTCTGCACCAACAGAAATAGCAAATGCATTAGCCGAATCATTTGCCAGTATATCAGCAGTGTCCACTTACAGCTGAACCTTTCAGAAAATTAAGGCATCTGCAGGACAACATAAAATAAACTACTCTACTCTGACCCATACAATCAGCCGTTCACTTTAACAAAACATTTAGAGTTTCTGAATAAAACATCCGGTACCACTGCTGGTCTGGACAGAGTATGCTATATAGTGTTAAAAAAACTAAATAACAAAGCAATAAACTCCCTGTTGGATTTCTAAAACATAATATTTTTAGAAAATGCTTAGCCACACTCTTGACACCACTCAATTGTACTAGCATTTCCAAAGCCAGGGAAGGATCATACCAAGAAACATAATTACAGGCCAATTTCGCTGACTAGCTGTTTAGGCAAAGTTTTAGAAAAAATGGTCCATGGGCAGCTAATGTGGTTTCTGGAAACTAATAATCTGATAAACCAAAACCAGTATGGGTTTCGGAAGAATCGCTTGACCTTTGACGTGATGATCAAAGTAGAAGCAAACATCCACAATGTTTCATAAGGAGACAACATCTTGTAATGGTTAATCTCAATATTGAGAAAGCCTTCAATACCATTTGGTGATGTGGTGTCCTCCAGGACCTTCGTTCTTTTGGTTTGAGAGGGCAGTTACCCCAATTTCTACAAAACTTCCTTCACCGCAGAACATTTCAGGTCACATACATGAACAGTGTATCCAAATCATTCGAACAAGAAGAGGGCGTACCACAGGGTTCCATCCTGAGCGCAATATTATTTGCAATAAGAATTACAAATATGACACAAGATATACCAAAAACAGTTGAATCATACATGTTTGCTGATGACTTCATTATCTCTTGTCAGTCACAAACTATAAATACCATTGAAAGGCAACTTCAGCTATCCATCACCAACATAGAATTGTGGGCGCATTGGAATGGCTATTCCTTAGCAGAAAATAAATAGACTGCAATTCATTTCTGTAAAATATGAAAATTATATCCGGATCCCGAAATATATTTAAAAAACAACCTGATTCCTCTTACCAACGATTTTTGTTTATTTGGGTTATATCTAGATAATAAACTTCGTTTTTCCAATCATATAGCCTATCTTAGAACCACCTATCTAAAGAAATTGAACATCTTAAGAGCTGTCTCTGCTAACTCCTGGGGTGCCGATAGACACTCTCTCTCTTACAACTTTATAAAACTTATATCCGTCCCGATTAGATTACAGATCACTTGTTTATGACTCTGCAAGAAACAGTTCCTTGTTACATCTGAATACCATTCAACATAGTGTCTTAAGGATAGCCATGGGAGCCTTCAGAACATTTCCAGTTCACAGCCTGTATATTGAGGCAAATGGACCACCACTGCACCTCAGACGAAAATCTTTGCTATGTAGCTATGCTGCAAAAATTAAAAGTATTCCATCTCATCCCAGTTGGGAATACCTATTTGACACTCAGTATATAATGCTATATCATTTTGGACTAAAGATGAATATGGCTAAAACAAAAGTAATGATGAACAAGTATGCCACAGAAAGAGACATAATGATTGAAGGAGCAGTAATTGAAAAGGTGGAGTCATATACTTATCTGGGACAAGTTATTAGCTGTAATAATGATAAATGGCTGGAAGTCAAGAGAAGAATAAATTTTGGATGGATAGCATTCAGGAAATATAGTCACATACTGAAGAGCAATATCCCAGTTTGTCTGAAACGTAAAATAATGGACCAATGTATACTCCCCACCATGACTTATGGAAGTGAAACTTGGGCACTCACCAAAAGAATGGAAGAGAAGCTGAGAACCACACAGCGAAGAATGGAACGAATCATATTGGGAATAAGACTGTTAGATAAGAAGAGAAACACATGGATTAGGCAACAAACTCAAGTAAAGGACATTCTTATCAAAACTAAAGAACTAAAATGGTCTTGGGCAGGACACATAGCTCGAAGACATGATGACAGATGGACTAAGAAAATAACAGAATGGTATCCAAGAGGAGCTAGAAGAAAACCTGGAAGACAAAGGCGGAGATGGATAGATGAAATTCATGAGTTTGTGGGTAGTAAATGGATGTCCAGTGCTCAAAACAGAAGCAACTGGAAAGTTGCTGGAGAGGCCTTCATCCTGCAGTGGATTGAAAATGGCTGATGATGATGATGATGATGATGATGATGATTTGACACTCAGTATATAATGCTATATCATAATAAACCTAACGAAAAATGCCCTGCAGGTCTTAGATTGCAAGAACTAATGGCTAGTTGGAATATTAACTTTCAGCAAATCCTCGAAGACGTTGCTCCTCCTGAACATCCCTGGATTCAATCCACGCATCCTTGTAATAATTTATTTTGCTCATCTCAGATGCCCAAATTATTCACTGTATGATTCCTTTCGCCTTAAAGGTGGTACTTGTGCATATGTCCGTTCTGATATTTTCTGTCAGAGACTTGGCAATTTGGAATCTCCTCTCTTTGATCTTCTCTGGCTTAAAATCTCTACCTCATTGTGTCAAATTCATCTGTTGTCTCTACCGTTCTCCCAACTCCACTAATCACTTGGAGCTCTTTGACTTCCTCTCTTTGCAACTTGACTTTCGCCAGTCCAACTTTCCTAAGAGTGAGTTAATTTTCCTTGGTGATTTTAATGTTCACAACTCCAGCTGGCTTCTGTTTTCTAGTCACACCGACCCAGCAGGTCGAGATGCTGAGGCTTTTGCAATTACTAATGACCTAGCACAGATTGTTCATTTACCTACAAGAATACCGGACAATCCTAATCATACAGCCAATACGCTTGATCTTTTTCTCACAAACAACCCTTCTAAGTACAAGGCTGAAGTGAGAGGTCCTTTAGGCACTTCAGATCACAACTTGGTGATTGTCTCTTCTCCAGTGGAACCTTTATCTCATGGCTATTCCCAACTTCGTGTTGTTTGGCTTTACAAGAATGCAAAATGGGATGACCTGCGAGACTTCTTTTCTTTGGTCGGATTACTGTTTCAAAAGTTCTGATGTCAACGTTTGCTCAGATCGTGTCAGTGAAATTATTCTTGCAGGAATGGAATCCTTTATCCCACACTCCACTTTAAAATCTCGTCTTTTATCTAAACCCTAGTTTTCCAATAAATGTGCTAAAGTTGCATATCTTAATTGGCTTGTTTCTAATTCTTCAGTTTCATTTTCTGCCTACACCAAAGCTCACAACAATTGTAAAGCAGTTATTAACCGGTCCAAACTAGAGTTTGAACAGGCTAAGAGTAGAAAACTTGCTTCTTGCCCTAATGGTAGCTGAGCATTCTGGTCTCTTGCCAAAGCTATTGGCTGCAACTTTTGCACATCTCTGCTCCCACCTCTGTCCAAACCGGACGGTTCTGTTGTCACTTCAGACAAGGATAAAGCTGACCTGCTAGCATCCCATTTTTCTTCCAACTCATGCATTAACGATCTTGGTAAAACCCTTCCACCATTCCCAACACGCTCCATTCAATGCCTCCTGTGGTCTTCTGTCAGAAGGATTTTGACGAATCTTGATGCTAAGAAAGCTCCAGGTCCCGATGGTATTTCTCCACTTGTTCTCAAAACCTGTGCTCCTGAACTTACTCCTATTCTTTGCCACCTTTTTTCATTTTCTTATTCCAAAGGTGTTTTTCCTTTTGCTTGGAAATTTGCTCATATCCAGCCAGTTCCTAAAAATGGTGACAAATCCCTCCCATCCAGTTATCGTCCCATTGCAATTACTTCTACTCTTTCTAAAGTAATGGAGAAATCAATTAACTGCCAGATTTTAAACTACCTAGAAACCTTCTGTCTGATCAACGATCGCCAGTATGGATTCCGTCAGTGTCGATCCACTGGTGATATTCTGGCTTATGTTACCCATTTATGGATTAATTCAATGGAAAGGTTTGGTGAAACACAAGTAGTTGCTCTTGACATCTCAAAGGCTTTCGGTCATGTTTGGCATAAAGGTCTTCTAAACAAGCTTCCATCTTATGGTTTGCCAACTGTTTTTAGTAATTGGTTATCCTGTTTTCTCTCTGATCGCGCACTGAGGGTGATGGTATATGGCTCTCTCTCTTCTAACTTCTCCACTAATGCCGGGGCCCCCCCAAGGTTCAGTTCTTTCCCCCCACTCTTTTCCTCTTGTATATTAATGACCTTCTTCCATTGACTGGAAATCCTATCCATAGTTTTGCCGATGATAGTACATTGCATTCCACTTTCCATTTTGAGAAACCTTGTCCTGCTCAATCAGCTTCAACTTCTCGAAAATCTGCTACCAATTCCTTAAATGCCGATCTTCAGGTAATTCTCCAGTGGGGCAAAGACAACTTAGTTGATTTCAACCCTTCTAAAACTCAGTCTTGTCTTGCAAAAAGGATTCTTCTGCTCCTATGCTTATCTTTAGTGACACTCCGATTTCTAGGTAAAATGATATATCTCTTTTGGGGATTACCCTGACTTCTAATCTCTCTCTTGGCACAAGCACATTACAAATATTGCTTCTTCTGCATCTAAAAAACTTGGTTTTCTCTTTTGCTCTCGCTTTTACTTTTCTTCCAAACAGCTGCTCATTCTGTATAAATCGCAAATCCGCCCTGCCATGGAATATTGTTCCCTCATCTGGGGTGGTGTCCCCAAAACCTCTCTCAGGCTTCTTGATTCCATTCAGAAGAGGGCAGTTAGGTTAATTAGTGACTCATCTCTAACAGAGTCTCTCCACTCGCTGTCTCATAGACATACTGTTTCTGCTGCATGCCTCTTCTACAGATACTTCCATGGGCACTGTTCTTCTGAATTGGCTTCTATAATTCCTGCTCTCTCTCTCTCTCTCTCTCTTTCAAAACAGTCTGAACATGTGCCACCACCAGCCAACATCCATTTACTGTCCAACTTCAAACTCACAGTACCAACTTTTCATCTTCCTCGTTTATTCCTTCAACTGCCGTTTTCTGGAACAACCTTCCTTCATACATATTTCCTGAAAATTATAGTCTACAGAAGTTCAAGTCCAATGTCAACAAATATCTTCTTTCGTCTTCTCAACCTCCAACCCAAGCATGGTACTAAGTACTATAGGTTCTAACACCTCTCGTGTTTGGGGTTTACAAAAAAAAAAAAAAAAAAAAAAAGATGATCACTCTGTTGGATCCCTAGTAATGTCGGCATCCCAGGTAATGAATGTGTGGATCATGCTGCTAAACATCCTGTTAATGGATCTTTCTGCTATCAGAAATACACTGATTATAGATCCATTATTAAAACAGCATGGAATTAATGAGCTGAACTGTGGCAAACTCAAGTCAATAACAAACTATTTCAGATCAAAAAAGAACCTCAACTGTGGATGTCTAGTTTCATGAGAAGCAGGCGAGAAGAAGTCATTTTGGCAAGACTGAATCGGTCATTCATATACAGGGTGATTCACTACCAGTGCGACAAACTTGCAGGAGGTGTAGGGGGCACAAGGATGAATTGGAATCATAGCATTGCAGGGTCCGAAATGTCTTCATCATGCGGTAGAGGACGTTGAACAGGAGGTCGCGTGAACAGCGATCCCACTGGAAGTCAGCATTTGCGAACCGTTTCTGTTGAAGAAACCAAGTAGCAAAAGTCCTCCGGAGTGGATAATCCGCAGGCTGCAATGATTGGACGCATTGCAAATGGTATGAACTTATTTGGTTTGTTGATAGTATCCTCCATACAGTGGATTGGGAAATACCCAATCATTGGCCTATCGCTCGAGTACTCTTACTCGGATTGCCTTCTGCAAGATGTAGGACATTCTCGTCATTCGCTCTCGATTCATGGTACCTCTCGTGAAACAACCAGTCTCATGTAACCTTCTCATCATATGATTAAAATCGTATGATGAGGAGCATACCTGTGCGGGAAACGTTTCTGGTACAAGTGCAGAGCGGCGCGCCCGTTACAGTCCGCAGCTCCATACGCGAGGTGCACGTCGGCCAGTTCAACATCTGAATACTCGTCCATCCTACTGCCTCGGGAACCGGTTCGCAAATGCTGGCTTCCAGCGGGATTGCTGTTCACGTGACCTCCCGTTCAACGTCCTCTACCGCATGGTGAAGGCATTTCGAACCCTGCAATGCTATGTGATTCTGATTCATCTTTGTGCCCCCTACACCTCCTGCAAGTTTGTCACACTGGTAGTGAATCACCCTGTATAACTCATCTGTTCTTGCTTATGGGAGAGAACCCTCCTTAATGTTCCTTCTGTCAATCCCAAGTAACAATCAAACATATTCTCATAGAGTGTCCTCAATATTCAAGTATCTGGAAATCCAGTTTTTGCTCTCCGTCCAACTTTCAGGAACCTTTAACTTAACAACACATACTTGGCAATGATGCAGATTTTGAAGCTCTGTTTCAATACTTGATAAGTATAAATATATATAGTCACCTCTGATAACTATAATTATACTTATATATTTTTATAAGTATAATTGATATATATATTTATACTTGACATTGATATATATTATAATTGATATATATATTTATACGTGACTATATATATTTATACTTGATAAGTATAAATATATATAGTCACCTCTGATAACTATAAGATAAAACATTCAGTTATAAATTAATCATGAACAGGCACAGTATGGTCCAGGAGGCCCTTGTGCCAAAAAATCCTCAGCACAACAACAACGGCAAATGCCTGGAACCTAGCCTGTTGTAACTGTGTGGTATGCCTGTATATGTGCTTTTAATAATAGCCATGCAATTTCTACATTTTATGAAGTTCTGTCATATAAAGTATACAGACTATCCACAAAAATGAATTACATAATAGATATTAGAAGTATTGTATTTTATTGTATGAATGTTTGAAAAGTCTTCTATTTATAGGAGAACAGAGCAGTTTTAGCCTTTATTTTTTTTTATGTAATTATTATTTTTTTAAAATCTGTGCTTTATATATTATGCTATTTATTAGTGATTTGTTATTCTAGTTCCATGACAGCTATTTATCAACACACCATTCTATTTCAAATATTTGTGCATTTGGCACCAAGTTTTATGCTACAAACAGCGTTTGCTGTTGCTCTGTGACAAAACACTGTTTGTGGCTCAAAGGGCATATATATGTGTATTTGAAGTACAGGGGATCCTCATTATCTGAGGATAATTGGTTCTAGAAAATTCCACTTAAAACAGGGACCAATTTTCATAATGTTTATTATTTAAATAAAACTAAATGCAACTAGGCATAATATTTTAAGAGTTTAAGATTCTATATCTATATAATATCAGTGTAGATACACCATAGACAACTCTTAAAGAAAAACTATGATAGTAATGTGAAAAGCATCATTTCATCTGTATCTCATATTGTGCTTATCCTTCACAATAAGTTGCCCATGTATTACAGTATCTCAAATAAGTAACGCTTCACTAATAGAGAAGGCTATTGTTACTTATTCTCGGTGGACAGGTACCCTGGTATAGCAAGTGACGCATTGCTTATTTGAGGTAGTGCAATACATGGGCAACTCTTTGTGAAGGATGGGTAGATATGGTGTATCTATGCCGATATTATATAGTAATGTTTATTATGAAGTTAACTTGTACATAGTAAGAAATGGATGAAGGAACCGAAAAATGAGAAAATTCATTTTTTAGACATTTTTTATTATAATATGTTACATAATGTAAGGTTAAGTAAAGTTTATTGAAGTTACATTATTTTTCAGTTGTACAAATAGTGAATCCAGAGTTTGTTTGTTTTTGTTGTATTTTTTCAGATAAAATTGGGTCGTAGCATTTAGTTATGTCTTTAACTTCGCACTTAACATATGTTGCACAGTCATGAAGATCGTTTTAACAAAAAAAAATATTTAAGTGCTTGGTCAATTTCTCAAGGGAAAAAGCTTTAATTCTTTAATTTTCAAAACCTCGTAACTGCGGGGACTCGGATAATGAATACTCGGATACCGAGAACCCCCTGTATATGTCTAGCAAATGATATTTTGCTAGACAGTTTTTGTAGTTAATGTAATTGTGTGAGTTAAGGTGATACTATTATATTTTCACTGTTTCTAATTCATTACTCAAATATTTAAATAGTTTTACATTGTTAATTAGTTTGGCTTGTGCGGTTTCATTACAGTGAAAGGTGTAGACTGAATCATAGACTGTGAAAAATACAACCACCACTGATATATACATTTCAAGATTACAAATTGAAATTGTATTTAGATTGGATCCTAAACCTTTTTAAAGATGCTTAAATATTTAGGTATAAAAATTTATTAGTTTTTATTTTTGCCACTCTCTGCACAGTAGTACCAAGTTCATACAAACATGGAATCAAAATTTTCAGGTTATTGGCAATTTGTGAGTTTTGGAGGAAAATAAATCAAGTAATAACAGGAATGTGTGATTCAGCCAATGTCATATTGAAATTTTGAGTTATTTCTTGGTTCGTTGTTGTTGTCAGTTTTTGTCAGTCTGCAACTAGTCTAGGAGCTTTTATGTCATGACAACCTTACTAGTAACACCCTAGGCCAGAGGTTCTCAACCTGTGCATTGCGACATCTTGGGGAGGCACCATAATTTACCAGGGGGCATCATGGACGATGTAATAGTTTATGTAAGATTTCCATGGCAAGTATTAAAAATGATTTTTTTTTTTTTTTTTTTTTTTACTATTAGATATCTACTACTATTTGATATGTATTATTAATGTAAATAATTATAGAAAATATTTGGGATCTTTTGTCATTGTTTTCCCTGACCGTATTCATGGGATCTGGTTACTACTAGCAATTGCTTCGGGTATTTCTGCATGTTATTTGACCTTACATGAGTCTGAAAAAGGCAACGCTGGAAATCTGCTCGTTGTAACCGCATATTCAGAGTACAATCAGGCCGACTGAGCTAGCTGGGTGGGTAAAGTGCCTGCCTGGCAACCCAAAGGTTGTGGGTTTGAATCCTGCCTCGGGCTTGGATCAGAGTAGAAAATGCAAAAACCTTGGGAGGTGCAATATGGCCACAGAAGCCGATGTGGCAACAACTAACAAAAAAAAAAATAAAATAAAGTACAATCAGCCATTTGGTCTAAGTGTACGTGTGTTTCGAATCACATACAAATGTCAACATTTTTACATGTGGTGAGTTACTGGTAGTGCAGTTTACATTAGACTAGTGTTGCGCATATGTTAAAAGTAACTATATTAAAAAAAAAAAACCATAGTGTTACGTCGCATTGTTGTTTTGTGTTTTTCAATTTATTATTTTTCTTATAGTTGACCATGGCAGAAAAAATTTTTAATATGAATAAAAAAAAAGCAAGCACAAACATCACATTAATGTTTTTTAAGAATAAAATAATAACCCAATTATTAGTTAATGTATTAATAATTATTGTATTAACATATTAAAAATAAGAAATTGTACAGTTGTAGATGTTTTACTTCAATGGAGGTGCCCAGAAAATTTTACAGGTCAAGGGAGGCATGGGCTCAGAAAGTTTGAGAACCTCTCCCTGACCTAGGCCAATAAATTAAAATAATAATAATATGGGATTTAAGAAACTATTCGGGAAAATTTTTGAAAAATATATTTCTGAATGAGTGTCAGCAGAGCGGGTTTTTTTTTTTTTTTTTTAATGAAAACCTCAAGCACGAGATGTATTAGAAACTAAACGTGCATGGGTTGAAAGTTGAGAAGATGAAAGATTTCTTTCCACCTCACATTTAGCTTTTTCTAACTTATAAATTACTTTTACTACAGATAAGGTAAGAACATCGTGATAGGCATAAATAAGTTTTCATCATCAGTGTGCATGAATATTCAAATATATGCATCTCATTCATACAAGCAACAGTTTTGTTTCTTCAAAAATGAAGTATGCTACATCTTTTTTTAGTTGCTGTAACAAAAAAATAAATAATAATAATAAAAACCTGCCTGTACGTGCACTCTGACAGAGAGCAATCAAAGAACTACAGCAAATAGTTGCTTCAAGTTACCGGTTCAAGTTTCCTGATTAAATTTTAGTATATAAATATTGCAATTTTTAGTTTTTTTTTTTTTAGCACCTGGAGAGTAGGCACCTGCATGGTCATCTGATTGAATGGGTTCAGCAAGCTGAATGCTGATGGGATTCTTCCTCTTACAAAAATTAAGAACCAAAGGGGGGCATAGATTTAAAAGGCAGTTGTAGAATAGATGAGGAAAGACAGTTGTAAAATAGATGTGCAGAAATTTGCATTTAGCCAGCTGGGGATTCATTGGGGAACAGACTTCCATCTTTTTTTGGTTGAAGTTGATAGCCTTAAAAATTTAAGGCTGAGCTGGACAGGCATTTCGAACGAATGGTGGGGTGAAATGGGATGTTTCTTTTTTTTTATTGGCAGATGCTGCATAAGCTTGCTTTCTTTAGCATTAGCATTAGTAGAGGCATATGATGCAAGAAAGCAAGCTTATTCAGCCTCAGCCAAAAAAAAAAAAAAAAAAAAAAAAAACCCTTCCACTTCACCCTTCCATACGTTCGAAAAGCCTGTCCAGCTGAGCCTTAAATTTATTTAGGTTATCGACTTCCACAACAAGGGATGGAAGTCTGTTCCAACAACCAACTACCCGCTGGCTAAAGCAAATTTCCGCACATCTATCCTACATCTGTCTTTCCTTAATTTGAATTTATGCCTTCTCAGGTGATTATTCTGAGCAAGAGGCAGTATCCCATCAGCATTGAGCATGCTCAAACCATTCAAGGCTTTGTACACCTCTATCAGATCACCTCGCCAGTGCCTAGTCTCCAGACACTGTAATTTGCAAAACTTAAGCCTTTCTTCGTAAGAGCAACCCTTCGTTCCGTTCACTAACCTTGTTGCCTTTCTCTGTACTCGTTCCAGCAGCTCTACATCCTTCTTGAAATGAGGCCTCCAGACCTGTATACTTCAAGGTGCGGCCTGACCATTGCCTTATACAAGGGAATAATCACCTCCCTATCCCTGCTAGAAAAATTCCTGTATATCATTGATAAGACACCATGAGCTACTCTTGCAGCCCGTCTGCACTGCTCAGAGAATTTCATATCTGCCTGCACAATTACCCCCAGGTCCTTTTCATTCTCTACCACTGTCAGTGTAGTACCACAGAGTTGATACGTTGCTCTGGGGTTGCTGTTTCCCATATGTAGTACTTTACATTTGTCAATGTTAAACTTCATTTGCCACCTCTCAGCCCATCTGCTCAACCTTTCCAGATCCTGTTACAGCAGCATAGCCGTCAGTAGCATCCTTAACAACCCTGCCAACCTTTGTATCGTCTGCAAACTTGGACATTAAGCTTGATATACCATCATCAGTATTATTTATAAATATCGAAAACAACAATGGACCCAACACTGAACCCTGAGGGACTCCACTAATAACATTAGTTCACGATGAGCAGTGTCCATTAATTACCACTCTGTCTTCTGCCACTGAACCATCCCTTTATCCATAGCAACAATTTTCCACCAATGCCACACTGCTCCAATTTGTGCAGCAGTCTTCCATGTGCAACAGTATCAAAAGCCTTTCTAAGATCCAAATATATAATATCAAAATTATTCCCTGCATCCAATTCTTTTGTGACTACATCATAGTATCCAATCAGTTTGGTCAGGAAAGACCTTCCCTTAACAAAACCATGCTGTGTCTGAGCTTTAACTGAATTCTTGTCAAGATGATCCTGCAGTGCTTATTTAACCAGTGCTTCAATTAATTTTCCTGGAACAGAAGTTAAACTCACAGGTCTATAATTACTTGTGTCAGCCTTTGATCCTCCTTTGTGAATTGAAGCTACATTTGCACATCTCCAGTCTGTGGGTAACTCCCCCAAGTCCAAGGAAGCTCCCATAATTATGGCTAACGGATTGCTTACTTCCTTTGCTGCCTCCTTTAATATAACTGGATAGATCCCATCCACCCCAAGTGCCTTTCTTGTATTTATCTTCAACAATTTCTCCTCCACTTTACTCTCAGTTATTACAAGATCATCTAGCTCACTGCCAGTGTTTACTTCATCTATGGCATTCCCCTTCCTGAATAACTCCTGATGTGTGAATGTAGATGCAAAATATTGATTTAGTTTGTTAGCTACCTAAGCAGGATCATCAACAGTTGAACCATCGATATCAAGTGGACCAATCTGATTCATCCCCTTCCTTCTAGAGTTTACATAAGTAAAGAACTCCTTGCTGTTTTTCTTTGCATCCCTTGCCAAATATTTCTCGTAATCTGCCTTCGCCTTCCTAACCTCCTTTGTAACTTGGTTACAGATCAACTTATATCTATCATAGGCTTCTGTGTCATATGTTAATTTATATGTATCCCATGCATTTTTTTTCTCTGCCATATGTCTCATTAGTTCATCTGACATCCATTTAGGCCTGAACCTTGAACAATATTTCTTAGTTGGTATGTAAATCCTAGTAGGTTCCAAGATAAGTTCTTTGAATGCTTCCCATTTCGAAGTTTGCTGTTGGTAACATCATCAGTTGGTCCCACTGTATAGAGTTTAAATACTGTCTCAGACCATCGTAGTCGCCTTTACGAAAGCAACAACCCTTCCCTTTACCCCTGGTGGTAGTTACCTCCTTGAGTAAATCCCACTTCAGCACACTGTGATCACTGCCACCTAGTGGTTCCTGTATCTGCAGATTCATAATGCATGAAGAATCACTACTGATAATCAAATCAAGAGTATTGCTCCCCCTAATTGCCTCCTGAACATGCTGATGTAGAAAACAATCATCCAATAAATCCACAAAAGCCTTGCTAGTGTGTGAGTGACCAACCCACAAATTCCAGTCAATATCTGGGAAATTAAAATCCCCCATTATAAGACTCTCTGATTTACTGGCCCACTCTGTTTCCCTGTTCAGTTTCTTATTATACTCATCAGAGTCATTAGGCCTATAGCACACTCCTACTCTCAATTTTGATCTCCCAATGCTTAGGTCACACCAAACTGACTCGACACTGCACTGTCCAGCGATGTTGACTGGCTTCACTTGCTTGGATTTTATGTGTTTCTTAACTAATAGCATAACCCCTCCTCCTTTCCTATCCTTTCTGTAGACGTTGTACTCCCCAAATTCCAGTTCTGCATTACTTATATCTGTGTGACACCACGTCTCTCATATCCCAACAATATCCGCCTTTGATGCTTTGAGCAATACCTCAAATTCATCAAATTTATTTACCAAACTCCTAACATTGGTGTACACGCGTAGGTGGTAGATGACTTTCATCAACCGGTGAAATACCAACACTTTGCTTATTGGAGGCTTGAAGTGGTGAAACCCATGTTTAGTCTCTAGAGCAAAGTTTCCAGCATCCCCCTCCCCCCCATACTTCACCTTCAATCCATGCATGGTACTAAGTACTATAGATTTTGATACCTTTCGTGTTTTGGGTTTTCATAAAAAAAAAAAAAAAACACGCAAGTATACATGCACCTGTTCTTTTTCTTAGCAACCCTAACAAAACCCATGTGTTTACTTGTACCCCAATGACTCCCAGCAGTCTCTGAAATATCCTGCATCTTATTTTCCAGGCTGCTGCACATTCCAATAGAAGCAGTGCAAGAATCACTTTCACCTCTGCCAATGGCTACCGTTAATCTAGTAGTCCTTGTATTCCCCCCAATCTAGCAGTTTTCCGACCTACCTAACGCTGCCTCGATAGCATCAGCAAACATTCTTGCAACCCTTCTATTTAAGTGTATCGCTTCCCTGTAGAAGCAATCTCTCCTGTTAACAAGTACAGACCAGGCTGAAAAAAATTCTACCCCTTGAGCCTTGCACAATCTTTCCAGGGCCGATTTGATCGACATGGCTCTCATCATATACTCCCTCCTATCGTGTCTGGGCAGAATTGCAGACGCTTTCAAATTCATCCCTAATTCACGGCTTTTTTTCAACAGTGACCTGTACTTGTTAAGTAATTCCGCCGGTCTCCTACTCTTAATATCATTAGTGCCAACGTGTACAACTATATCACCTTTTGTGCCCTTAAAAGATGATATCTGCTCTACAACATCATCAACCTTTGCCCCTGGCAGACATACCCTGGTCCTGTTCCACCTATCATATTTACAAAGCATATTTCCAGTTTCCCTTACAATAGAGTCACCAACTACTACTAGTTCCTTTGGGACCAGCGCATTCTGCTTTGGGGGTTGCCGCTGTGTTGCGTGATTCCCTAGTGCAAGCTCTGGCGTTGGTGTGGGCAGCTGAGAGCTTGATGGGCCCTCACTTTTAATCCTTCGAGGGAATCCACCCTATCCTTCAAGCTCTCATATAGGCCCATAACAACGCTGAGTTGTCGCCTGATTTCCTTACACTCCTTGCATCGCGCACACATAAAGACATCCCCCATGGCAGTATCATGTCCCGTACCTGACTGCTCCACAAACATCAAACAAATAGTGCATTTTAAAAGGATGTGATTCAGAGGGCAACTGCCCCCCTCAGTTCTCCCCCGAGCCACAGCACTTCCATTAGCTTGAGCCTTTTGCTTTGCTGCTCTGAGTCATGATTTTGATTTAATTTCAATAAATTTCAATTTCAGTACAAAATTAAAACCCTAAACTTGCATCGTATGCATCTACTAATGCTAACTAATGTTGTACTAGGTTAATACAACTTCGTTCATTCAGCCATTAGATCAAGGCATTATATCTACGTTTAAAACTCATTACATCAGAAAATCATTACAATGGATTTTGGAGAAAATTGATTCTATTTTTTTTTTTTTTTTTTTTTATGTAAACCCCAAACACAAGAGGTATTAGAACCTATAGTACTTAGTACCGTGCATGGGTAGGAGGTTGAGAAGATGAAAGAAGATATCTGTTGACATTGGGCTTGAACTTCTGTAGACTATAATTTTCAGGAAATACGTATGAAGGAAGGTTGTTCCAGAAAACAGCAGTTGAATGAATAAACGAGGAAGATGAAAAGTTGGTTCTGTGAGTTTCAAATTGGACAATAAATGGATGTTGACTGGTGCCTGTACGTGTTCGGACTGTTTTGAAAGAGAGTGCAGGAATTATAGAAGCCAATTCAGAAGAACAGTGCCCATGGAAATATCTGTAGAACAGGCATGCAGCAGAAACAGTACGTCTATGAGACAGCGAGTGGAGCGACTCTGTTGGATATGAATCATTAATTAACCTAACTGCCCTGTTCTGAATGCAATCAAGAAACCTGAGATAGGTTTTGGGGGCACCACCCGAATTGTGGGAACAATATTCCATGGTCGGACGGATTTGCAATTTGTACAGAGTGAACAGCTGTTTGGAAGAAAAGTAACGGCGAGAGCGAAAGAGAAAACAAAGTTTTTTTTTTTTTAGATGCAGAGGAAGGAATATTTGTAATATGCTTGTGCCAAGAGAGATTAGAACTCAGGGTAATCCCCAAAAGAGATATATCATTTTACCTAGAAATCGGAGTGTCACCATAGATAAGCATAGGAGCAGAAGAATCCTTTTTGAGCGATATAAGACAAGACTGAGTTTTAGAAGCATTGAAATGAACTAAGTTGTCTTTGCCCCACTGGAGAATTACCTGGAAATCCGCATTTAAGGAATTGGTTGCAGATTTTCTAGAAGTTGAAGCTGATTGAGCAGGGCAAGGTTTCTCAAAATGGAAAGTGGAATGCAATGTGCTATCATCAGCAAAACTATGGATAAGATTTCCAGTCAGTGGAAGAAGGTCATTAATATACAAGAGGAAAAGAGTGGGGGAAAGAACTGAACCTTGTGGGACACCGGCATTAGTTAGTTATTTATTTGGTTTTTAGGAGCATTAGCAACTAAGGCCATATTGCTCCGGGATATGCGGTGGTCATTCCCTGACCTTTCCACATCATCCGTATTTGGTGGTGACGGGCTCGAACCCCGGTCTAATCAAGAAGCGTGTGCTACGCACTGCTGCTCCTTTCCACCTGGCTACGGAGGCACCATCCAGGCATTAGTGGAGAAGTTAGAAGACAGAGAGCCATCTGCCATCACCCTCAGTGAGCGATCAGAGAGAAAACTGGATATCCAGTAACAAAAAACAGATGGCAAACCATAAGATGAAAGTTTGTTTAGAAGACCTTTATGCCAAATTCGATCGAAAGCCTTTGAGGTATCAAGAGTAACTACTTGTGTTTCGCCGAACCTTTTCATTGAATTAGTCCATAAATGTGTAACATAAGCCAGAATATCACCAGTGTATCGACACTGACGATCGTTGATCAGACAGAAGGTTTCTAGGTAGTTTAAGAGTTTGGCGTTTCCATAGCCAGGTGAGCAGAAGCCGTAGCAGGGACTTTTTGATTGGACCGAGGTTCGAGCCCATAATCACCAAATACGGAGGATGCGTAAAAGTGACGGAATAACCACCGTATATACCCTGAGCAATATGGCCTTAATTGCTAATGCTCCTAAAAACCAAATAACAAACAACAACAACAGTTTAAGAGTTGGCGGTTAATGGATTTCTCCATTACTTTAGAAAGAGTAGAAGTAATTGCAATGGGACGATAATAGGATGGGAGGGATTTGTCACCTTTTTTGCAACTGGCTGGATATGAGCAAATTTCCAAGCAAATGGAAAAACACCTTTGGAATAAGAAAGTGAAAAATGGCGGCAAAGAATTGGAGTAAGTTCAGGAGCACAGATTTTGAGAACAAGTGGAGAAATACCATCAGGACCTGGAGCTTTCTTAGCATCAAGATTCATCATAATCCTTCTGACATCCTTTTGACAGAAGACTACAGGAGGCATTGAATGGAGCATGTTGGGAATGGAGGGAGATGCTTTACCAAGATCATTAATATATGAGTTGGAAGAAAAATGGGATGCTAGCAGGTCAGCTTTATCCTTGGCTGAAGTGACAACAGAACCATCTGATTTGGTCAGAGGTGGGAGCAGAGATGGGCAAAAGTTGCAGCCAATAGCTTTGCCAAGAGACCAGAATGCTCGGCTACCATTAGGGCAAGAAGCAAGTTTTCTACTCTTAGCCTGTTCAAACTCTAGTTTGGACTGATTAATAACTGCTTTACAATTGTTGCGAGCTTTGGTGTAGGCAAAAAATGAAGCTGAAGAATTAGAAACAAGCCAATTATGATATGCAACATTTTCTCTTGTGAACACCCTTAGCACTTTTATTGGAAAACCAAGGTTTAGATAAAGGATGAGATTTTAAGGAAGAGTGTGGGATAAAGGATTCCATTTCTGCAAAAATAATTTCACTGACATGATCTGAGCAAACATTGACATCAGAAGTTTTGAAACAGTAATCCGACCAAGGAAAAGAAGAAAAGAAATCTCGCAGTTCATCCCATTTTGCATTCTTGTAGTGCCAAACAACATGAGGTTGGGAATAGCCATGAGATAAAGGCTCCATTGAATAAGAGACAATCACCAAGTTGTGATCTGAAGTGCCTAAAGGACCTCTCTCTTCGACCATGTACTTAGAAGGGTTGTTTGTGAGTAAAAGATCAAGCGTGTTGGCTGTATGATGAGGATTGTTCGGTATTCTTGTAGGTAAATGAACAATCTGTACAAGGTCATGAGTAATTGTAAAAGCCTCAGCATCTCGACCAGCTGGGTCGATGTGGCAAAAAACGGAAGTCAGCTGGAGTTGTGAACATTAAAATCACCAAGGAAAATTACCTCACTGTTATCAAATTTGGACTGGAGAGAGTCAAATTGCAAAGAGAGGAAGTCAAAGAGCTCGAAGTGATTAGTGGAATTGGGAGAACGGTAGAGACAACAGATGAATTTGACATAATGAGGTAGAGAGATTTTAAGCCAGAGAAGATCGAAAAGAGGAGATTCCGAATTACCAAGTCTCTGACAGGGAATATCGGAATGGATGTATGCACAAGTGCCACCTTTGAGGCGAAAGGAATCATACAGCGAATAATTTGGGCATCTGAGATGAGCAGTAGTTGAATCAGCCGATAACTGAGATTCTGTCAGAAAAAGTACATGGGGTCTGGCAGACTGCAATTAAAAATGGACATCGTTGAGATTAGAATTGAGACCACGTATATTTGTGAAATGAATTAGGAAGTGTTTAGGAGGTTTAGATCTTTTCGCAGATAAGCTTGCTCTATTAGGTTGTCAATTCTTGGTGTATTCAATAGTAAGAAAAAGTGGGTGGGACATGCTGTATGTAGTAATGAAATTTTTGCATATGGCGTACATATTGTAAGAATATACCCAGATCCTTGACATAACGTGGCCTCGACAATGCCCCCCCCCCCCTCCACATGCACACTACTCGGTCTCCTTTCAGTCACTATCTGGCAGAGTAGAGGTAGCAAGATTATACACTAACTGATCTGGAAGCCTCATAGATAGTTACCAATAGGTTCGGTCCGGTGTACTAACTTGCTTCTGGCCTGCAAGCACCGTTTTACAACTGTACCCTCGAAATATAAGGAATAATATATCTCGCCACGATGTTCATCATAACCTCAAAAGTCATCAATCATACTGTATGGTGGAAGAAATGGGGAAGGGTTGACCGGAACTTTGCTCTAGATTCCGAATCTATTGAAGTAATCGTGGTATGGAAACATTTCTCAATTGTGGACTGAGAATCATAGCTTTATCATTCAAAGAATTAAAACCATCAATGTTAACTGAGTGTTGGGAAAATGTATGGCCATAGTCAGTTTATTTAGGAAATATGGTTGATCTTGCAGAAAATGGAATCGGTTTGATAGAAGAACATGCTTTTTTTTTTTTTTTTTTTTTTTTTTTATATGTAAACTCGAAACACAAGAGGTATTAGATCCTATAGTATTTAGTACCGTGCTTGGTTTGTAGGTTGAGAAGACGAAAGAAGATATTTGTTGACATTGGACTTGAACTTTTGTAGACTGTAATTTTCAGGAAGTACGCATGAAGGAAGTTTGTTCCAGAAAAAGGCAGTTGAATGAATAAATGAGCAAGATGAAAAGTTGGTTCTGTGAGTTTGAAGTTGGACAGTAAATGGATGTTGTCTGGTGGCGGCACGTGTTCGGACTGTTTTGAAAGAGAGAGCGGGAATTATAGAAGCCAATTCAGAAGAACAGGGCCCATGGAAATATCTGTAGAAGAGGCATGCAGCAGAAACAGTACGTCTATGAGACAAAGAGTGGAGAGACTCTGTTGGAGATGAATCATTAATTAACCTAACTGCCCTGTTCTGAATGGAATTAAGAAGCCTGAGAGAGGTTTTGGGGACACCACCCAAATTGTGGTAACAATATTCCATGGTAGGGCAGATTTGCGATTTGTACAGAGTGAACAGCTGTTTGGAAGAAAAGTAACGCCGAGAGTGAAAGAGAAAACCAAGTTTTTTAGATGCAGAGGAAGCAATATTTGTAATGTGCTTGTGTCAAGAGAGAGATTAGAAGTCAGGGTAATCCCCAAAAGAGATATATCAATTTGCCTAGAAATCGGAGTGACACCAAAGATAAGCATAGGAGCAGAAGAATCCTTTTTTTCGAGATATAAGACAAGACTGAGTTTTAGAAGGATCGAAATCAACTAAGTTGTCTTTGCCCCACTGCAGAATTACCTGGAGATCAGCATTTAAGGAATTGATAGCAGATTTTTGAGAAGTTGAAGCTGATTGAGCAGGGCAAGGTTTCTCAAAATGGAAAGTGGAATGTAATGTGCTATCATCAGCAAAACTATGAATCAGATTTCCAGTCAATGGAAGAAAGTCATTAATATACAAGAGGAAAAGAGTGGGAGAAAGAGCTGAACCTTTGGGGATACCGGCATTAGTGGAGAAGTTAGAAAACAGAGAGCCATCTACTATCATCCTCTGTGAACGATCAGAGAGAAAACTGGATAACCAAAAACCAATAACTAAAAACAGTTGGCAAACCATAAGATGGAAGATTGTTTATGCCAAACACGATCAAAAGTCTTTGAGGTGTCAAGAGCAACTGCTTGTGTTTCACAGAACTTTTCCATTGAATTAGTCCATAAATGGGTAACATAAGCCAGAATATCACCAGTGGATCGACACTGACGGAATCCATACTGGCGATCGTTGATCAGACAGAACGTTGGTAGGAGGAGAAGATTTTGATGATATGACTACTGAAGCCCTCGTGGGTAACACAGTTGATATAATCGCCCTCCTCCTCCTCACCAGGTGGAAAAGACCCGAATTCGAGACTCATCAATGACGGGAGAAATTTTTATGGGTCTTTTTTACAACGTGACTGAGTTAGTCGGGCTCAGGCAAAGATAGCATGGTTTTTTTCTCCCGGAATCTTGGGATTTTCATCCAACAAAACAGAAAATCGACCTCAGGACATGCAATTTATAGACAACATACAGAGTAATATGGCCTTAGTTGGCGATGCTCCTAAAAAAATAAAAAAAGATATGATTACTGACAACGTTCAAGAATTACTGGTAGAAAAAGAGGCCAGTGAAGCTGATTAGGTGGAAATGGCACCTCAGGTAAACCAAATCAATTCAGAGGATGATAGTGCAGATGAAAATTCTGATGTTCCAAATTTTGCACTAAAAAGCATATGGGAAGGCATAAAGTTAGCCGAGCAATTAGAATCTTATTTTTTGAATGCAGATTCTTGAATGAAATGAGCACAAGGTTTAAAAGGGTGCTTAAAAAATGTTTAGGTCCTGCGATGAAATTCAGAAAGATCTATCAAGCAAAAGCAAACAAACCCAGATTACTGATATTTTAAAGTGAGCAGAGGATACACAAAATCTAGAATGGTGTATTTTTAGTTTTTTTTAACATTTTGCCCCTTTTGTACTTTTTCTTAGTCCCATATAACACGGCTTTGCACAACACGACATTTTATAGGAACATAACTACCGTGTTATACAAGGGGTACCTGTATATTTAATCCCTTGCCAACAAGAATGTAACGCATATCATATAGGCAGTACTATAGTTAAAATAATGAATTATGTAATGATAGTAATAGTAATTGTAAAATAGGGCTTATTATCACCAAGCAAGCTTACACATACACTGAAAGAACAGAATTCATGGGATACCTGGTTTCTGGGCGGGCAGCATGACGCTGTCACTGCTCTCACTAGTGGATTAACCCACCACTTGGCAGGCATATAGGTACACTGCATTTATGTAGATGGTAATTCGATGTCAGTATGGATGCATCTCGTGAGTTAACCAACTTTGAAAGAGGGATGATATTTGGTGTCCAATGCATGGGTCACTCTATCATGGAGGTGGTACAGAAATTGCACTATCCACATTCGACAGTATCAAGAGTGTATTGGGAATGTGCCATTTCCAGGATAACATCTCATCGCGGACAGTGCTGTTGGCGATGCTCCTAAAATGGATGAATGTGGCCATCAATGTCTGTCTTGCATTGTTTCAGCCAATCGGAGAGTGACAATGGCAGAAATCACTGCCAACTTCAATGAGAGAGGAGCCAGGAACATCTCCACCAAGACCATCAGGCGATCATTATCTGTAATAGGTTATGAGAGCTGCCGACCAACCAGTCCCATTGCTAACACCACGATACAGGACTCTATGCCTCAACTAGGTGAAAGAACATTGGCACTGGAACGTTGATGATTGGAGATGGGTCTCCTAGTCTGACAAATCCTGTTTCAAGTTATTTCAAGCGGACTGGAGGGTGCATATCTGGTGGAAACCGCACAAAGTTATGCACCCATCATGTCAACAAGGAACTGTTCACGTAGGTGGATAGTCGAGTAATGGTCTGGGGTGTGTTCAACTGTCTGGGGTGTGTCGAGTAATGGTCGGGGTGTGTTCAACATACCAGAGGTCCCAACACACGTTGGGACCTCTGGTATGTCTAGACGCATCTCTGAACGGTCCAGGTTACATGTCCATTCTTGCAGACCATCTGCATCCCTTCATTGTATTGAGCACCCATAGGGCAATGGACTCTTCCAGCAGGATAATTCGCCTCCTCACAGAGCCATGGTGACTAGAACATGGTTTGAAGAACATTCCACAGATTTTACCACTATGGAATGGACTCCCTATTCACTGGACATGAACCCTGTGGAGCATCTTTGGGATGGTTTGGGAAGGTCGATTCAAACTTTGAATCCTGCACCCCAGGAATTCAACGGAATTATGGACAGCGGTGCAGCAAGCATCGATGGAAATACCTGTGGAACGTTTTCATGAAGTGGACACAATGCCTCACCATGTGACTGCCCTTATCTGGGCAAAAGGTGGGCCTATCTGTTATTAGGTAGGTATCCCATGATTTCTGTCCACTCAGTGTACAATACCATGCAACTGAACTCACAGCTAACATGAAAATCAATTTCTTACCAACCACAGATTGATTCCTCTATAATGCTAGTTAAATTACCTTCTAGTTAAAAATTAACTGCTTATGAAGCATTAGCAATAGAATAGTTTAAACACAACACACAGCTTTCAGTTCTTAATGCCAAACTTCCTACAACCTTTTAACTAATATGGAACCAGCATAGCATAAAATTTTCAACTTGCATGTGCAAATTGCACCACGAGAATTTGAGACTCATATTTTGATAACCCTTTCTTTCACTCATGAACCATCTGATGACGATTCGAAAGTTCACCATTTTGAACTCTTGGTTCAACAGTTTGTTTTTATATGAGCAGTTTCACAGTTTGATTTTATATGTTTATATGTGATGAACATAAGGGAAAATGCACTTTCGTCTATGCAGTTTCATTTTAATAAGTAACTTTCACAACACCTTTCCATTTAATTTTACCCTAATTGGCATGTAAGCAGTTTGAGAGGAAAGTTCTGTAAATTAGGTAATTAATCCAAATTCTTCCTGTATGTATATTAATAAAGAAATGTTTAATTTTAATCAATATCAGTATAACAAAAATATCAGTTTAATTAAATTAAAGTAATGCTATGAAAAAAATACACTGCTCAACAAAATTAACAGAACACGTACACAACGTGGTGTAACTCATGCAGCTTGCAATGAGGTAGAATAAAATTTGGTTTGGTGATGTACTGTAGAATAATGATGGAATGAGGAAACAGCGAGAAACTTTCGGACAGGTATAAGGGACATTTATAGGGGTTGTATAAGAATTGCCAAAAAAGGTCACATTACAGAAGTCAATACAAGATGCTGGAAAAATGATCATGTGACATCAGTACAGTGTATGATCTTGCCAATGGCTAAACAGGCCTGACAGTGGTGAACCATGCACGATATAAGGGTGTCTATAAGATTCTGTGGCAAAAAATCTCATTAATCCACCAGCACAGACCTTAGCTCACCAAGTGACTGAGGAGTTGGCTGTCGGCATGCATTGTGAAATCCAAAGGCGTTACACACGTTTGATCGGATTTAAGTCTGTTGATCATGCTGGCCACTGCAGTCATTGGATATCTTCAGTTTCAAGATATTCCTCCACCACTTGAGTTCTTCTGTAGTGGCATTGTTGTGCATGAGAAGAAAATCTTTGCCAACTGCACCTCTAAAAAGTTGCACATAGGGTTTGAGGGTCTGTTCTCAGTTCCTTTGTGCAGTTATGGTACCCTTATCAAAAAATGAACAGGGGTGCAGCCATTGATCATTATTCCGCCCCACACGAAAACACTGCCTCCACTGTATGTGTCTCTTTCTCTGATGTTGGAAGGATGGTACTGCATTCCTTGTTGTCTAGAATCCATTTGTCAGGGCTCCAAGTCACATGTCAATGGCATCAGTTTCTCCAAGCTCTGCAGTGGTTTACGGTTAATGGGTTATAAACTACTGGCTTCCTAGCATAGAGTCCACTTAAATTGAACCTTCTTAACACAATCTGATTGGAAATGTTTTCACCTGTGGCCTCACCAGGTGAAAGAGATAGTTGATTACAGGACATCGTAGGGTTCCATCTTGCTGTTAGAGCCAGATATTGGTCTGTTCTGGTTGACATAGACCCCGGGTGAAGAGGCCACCTCTTCTTGTAGTGGCTCTTGTCTTCTAAAACTGCTTCCATAGTGCTGAGACACTGTGTGATACATTAAGCCAACATTCCATCTGCCTGTGGCGCGCTATGGCCATAGTTGCCGATGCGCCTAATAAATCCTAAACAAACAAACAAACAAACAAACGTTCCACCTGCGACTGCCCTGTTTCAAGTCATCCTATGGCCCACCATCTTAAAGAATCAACTAAACGACAATCATTTGTCATCCCGAGTACTGGTGACTATCCCACTGAGCAAGCCAAAAACTGGGAATGAAGCAATGTGGTCACTACCTGTGTTTTTATAGGCCTGAATAGTATGCATAATGTGTGGCTCTGTAAGGTGGTAGATCAATTTCTCTTGGATACCTGAAATTTGCAGGCCAGAATGCCTATTATATCAGATATTCACTTTTTGTGACACTGTTCACATTAAAATATTCCTGAAAAACATTTTGTTCTATTAATGTTGTCGAGCAGTGTATAACCATTATAATGAAATTTGTAAAAATATAATTCTTAAACAGTACCACGTGGACTTTTTGATCCTTGGGCTTTCATACTTGGCAGTGCTACAATGATTTACTAACTGAGCAATTAATTGCCTGTTCAAGGTTAGTGGATTTTGATCTGTCTACCTTTCTAAAGTCTTACTTGAGTAATTTTGGAAATGGAAGGGGTTGGAATTACATATTTACTGAAACATGTTGGTAAATTTTCCTAGTCATGACTTTAAATGAGTTGATACCTCTGTGGGTTAATTCCATTAAGATATAACTTTTATGAAAAATACTGTTACTCTGCAGTATTTACCTGTATAAAGGGCATTATGTTCCGGGACTTATACTGATTCCTTGATCACATGCAAACTCCTCTCGGTGGTTAGGATGTCGAGGCAAGTAAGAAAAGGAAGACAACATCATAAAAGAGTAATTGACCCCTGATTGGTTAATTACTCTCCTAATACTTTTACTTGTTATATCTTAATGCTGGTAGATAACCAGCATCAAGTTGCTCTTTATACAGGTAAATTTTAAGGAGGAACAGGGTTTTTTAATTGTAGTTATATCTTAATGTTAAATGTTAGTCAAAATTTTGTTTACTTTTTTCTTTCAAAGTTTATAATATATATATATATATATATATTTTTTTTTTTTTTTTTTTTTCAAGCAGAATTAAAATAGAGCAAGGATCCAAAGATGGGTAACTCACCTGGTGAGTTTCGCAAAAAGGGCATTCATATGAGGAAAGACTTCGATTATGTGGGTTGCAGAGCTTGGAAACTAGAGGAGACTTGATTGAGGTGTTTAAGGCTCTGGGAGGCATGAGTTAAATGAATGAGGATGAAATTTTCTCGGTTATAAATGATTCTAGAACTAGGGGCCATAAATTAAATTTACTAGTAGAGATGTTTAAACTGGATTTCAGGAAGTTTTATTTTAGCCAGCGAGTTATAGATTACTAGAATTAGTTACCTATATGAGTGGTAGAGGCTGACAGTTTGGGAAAATTCAAAGGTCAGCTGGATATATTATTATTTTATTCTTTTTGTTTTTTTGGCTGGTGCAGCATAAGCCATAGGCTTCCTTGCATCACGTGGCAATTGCTAATACTAATACAGCAGACTCTCGATTAACCATGAAGCAGATTAACCAGGACACTTCAAGACTCCAATTTAAAAAAAAAAAAAAATCAGAAATCATAAAATTCAAGTAATAACTAGAATAGGTATAAACAGATGTTTTGCAAATTGCAAATAAGCGACAAGGAATGGCGTTATAAGTCGTCATTGACAGATTAATGTGCCTATTATTAATTTTTTTGTTATTTATGTCAGGGATGTCGAAATTTTTTTATAGTAAATATATATATATATATATTTGTTTTTGTTTAGAAATCGCGAAAATGATGGGTAAACGCAAAAGAGTTGAACTTTCAGTTAAACAAAGACTTGAAATTATTCAAAAGTTTGAAAACGGTGCATCCTTTAAATTTTTAATGAACCATTATAACGTTGGTGACCAAACCATATGCGACATTGTAAAAAATAAAGGGAAGCTATTAGATTTAAAATCAAACATCATAAAAAATAAAGGGAAGCATCGTATTGGACACACGAGTAGTACATGGTAAGTTTTTTATCTATCACCATATTTTTTTACGTAGGTTGCTGAACATTTTTCGATACAGTAAATCCGCGACTTACTACGCAACTACGGATTTGTGTAAATTTGTTTCCACTCAATTTTTTTTATTACTTTTTTTATTTTTAGGATTCTAAAATTTAAAACAACAAAAAAATAATAATAATAAGCAATCAATAACGACGATCACAGCATGCACAAATTGCACAAGTGAGATCGGAGTAACAAGCAAAAAAATAGGGAAAAAAAGAGGAAGATTCTTACAATTATTTATGTTTTTTTTTTTTTTATATATAACTGAAGATTTCAGTGAAGGGGGACACACATTTCACCATAGTAACGTAAAAATCCACAGAATTACAGCTATCGGTATTATCGCAAATGCAGTATGATCGAGTTTACTACCCGTTTATAATAGATTGCACTAACTGAAACGCCCAATAAAACAGAAAGTGCAAATTTTTTTTTTTTTTTTGACCTCCAGAAATGTGCTTTAGTAAAATGTGAGCTCGCGCGGGGTGATAATAGTGAGTTTTCGCCTTAACCCTGTGAAGTTCTTTGCAGAAAATTTCATTTTGACCATTATCATGGTGCTGACTAAGAGAATAAGTGACAGCGGTACTAGTAAATCTATGAAGAAAAGGAAAGTGATCGAGTTGGATCAGAAAATTAAAATAATAAGAATGTATGAAAATGGTCAAACATTAACAAGTATCGCGCTGAATTCAGATTTGTCAATAATAATATAGTAGCAATATGTTACTAATCATTCCTGAGTTACGTAAAACTCGACAAGTAAGAAGTCTGGAATGTATCTCTTACGTATGTCGGGGATTTCTGTATTTTTGGATTAACCGGGATATCGATTATCCGAGATTTGTTTTTTTACCATCTATTCCGGAAAATCGAGAGTCTGCTGTACTAATATATCATTCTTGAGATAGAAAAGCATAAATTAATGTCATAAGAGAATCATAAGAATTATATCCAGGTATTAGTAGTGATTTAAAGATGTTTGCTGTTAAGTTCTTTATAATGGTATTATTCATTTATTTGTCTTATGAAACTTTTTTTTTTTTTTTTTTTATCTTTTTTTAGGGCGCCCTTTATGTTATTCTTGGACAGAAACAAAACAGTTTGTTAACGTTTAACAGCTGGTCAGCTTTAAAGGATGTATGGCCTCTTTTGGTTGCATCAAAACATTCTGAAAAACCTTCTATAATTAAACTACTCCATCAAATATCAGAAAGTATCCAGAAGTATATGGTAACCAATCAAATTAAACTAAAGGTTAGTAAGACTAATTTTTAGGCCTGTGCTGGGTGTTTTATGAGATGAGAATTTAATGAGAAATTCTTTGTGCACTTAAAACTCTTCCTGAATTAAAACTATTTTCAATAGGTTACATCAATAACTTTTTATTAATTATTTTTTTAATCTCCTTACCCATAACGTTAATCTACAGGTGCACAAGGGAGAACTATAGGAGTTCCCCTTAACTTATCTCTTATTTTGAACTTTTCCCCAAGTTCAAAGGTTTCCAAGTTATCCACCATAATTATATCTATATTATACATGTTTTCTTCGAAACATTTTCCATATTTTACAGTTAATTGCAACACTTGCAGGTAAAAAGAAATAACCAATTGTAAACTCTCAAAACACAAGTGCATAAATACAAAGGGTACTAGGAAAGTTTTGCAATATGACGCAACAATGAATCACAGGAAGCTGCTTGTTGCTGCATGTTGAGACATGTTCATACTTGCATAGTAGCCGCCGCGCCAAGTCGATGGGCTCAGTTATTCATTAGTAGTGAGAGTGTAAAGTGCTTGCGATGGCATCGTGGTCACGAAATGAGATAAGGACAGTTTTGCGGTATAATTTCATGCGTGGTTTAACCATAGACCAGTGCTTAGAAGAAATGGCTCTTGCACTAGATGATGATTGTCCACATCATACAACGATATTCAGGTGGTATAGAGAATTCCAAAGGGGAAATTTCACTCTGGAGGATTCTGAGAGGCTGGGAAGGCCACGAACGTCAGTTACGGAGGAAAACATTACTGCTGTGAGGAAAATGCTTGACGAAAACAGGCGAGTGACCTACCAACAAATAGAGGATACTTTGGGCCTAAATGCACCAGCAATTCGTTCGATTCTGCAAGATCATTTGCACGTGAAGAAACTTTGTTCTCTCTGGGTGCCGCATCAACTGACTGAAGAGCAGATGACACGACGTGTGACTTGGTGCCGGGAGATGTTAAAAAAGTTTGATAAGGGACAATCTCGGTATGTGAACAACATCGTGACAGGTGATGAGACTTGGCTGTACTATTACGATCTGCCGACCAAGGCTCAAAACAAAGTTTGGGTCTTTGATGATGACGACACACCCGTAATTGTCAGAAAATCCCGATCTGTAAAGAAGAAAATGATAGCTGTATTTTTCAAATCAAGTGGAATTGTGGAACGTGTCGTTTTGGACACGCAGAAGACAGTCACAGCTAAGTGGTATACTGAACAATGCCTGCCTAAAGTAATTGGATCTATGAAGAACCTGCGGCCAAAGTCAAGAATGGACACCTGGTACCTCCATCACAATAATGCTGCAGCTCACCGCGCCAAAGCCTGCACCGAATATTTGACCACGACAGGACTGAAACTTCTCGAGCACCCTCCCTACAGTCCAGACCTTGCTCCCTGCTACTTTGCACTGTTCCCGCATGTGAAAATGAAGCTAAAAGGGAGGCGATTTTCCAGTGATGAGGACCTTCTACGGGCTTGGGACAACGAGTGTGCTTTACTCCCTAGTGAAACTTGGCAGAACTGGTTTAAAGATTGGTTTCGGAGGATGGAGAGGTGTATTGAATGTAGAGGAAATTACTTTGAAAAAATTAAATAAACAAAGCTGTATTGCAAAACTTTCCTAGTACCCTTTGTATATATACAGTTTGAACTCTTTATAGCAACCCTCTTTTGAAATTCCCAGCATGTTATAATGAACATGTGTAGGTCCAGCTGATTTCCCATAAATCTCATGCTGTTTTGCATTTGTTATTATGACCTTGGAAGACAAACAAATTTATTATAACAACCCAGAAATTTACTACATGTTTATAATAGATTGTGCTAACAGAAACCCCCAATAAAACGGAGCAAATTGTTTTTATTGTTTTTTTTGTTGACCTCCAGAAATGTGCTTTAGTAATGTGTTTTTTACTTTTTATATTACAATATTTACATTTTGAAATGAAAGAATACTAAAACTAATGATGAGCTTTGCAGGCTGATTGAGAAATCACCCAATTTCTTGCTCTCATTGGTGTATACTGACTAGAAACTCATTTCATTATACAGTCTTTACCAACAGTCTGCATTTTATTAATATGTTGGTTCATTGGTATGACTCCTAAAAAGTGCATATCTTTGCCAATTGCAGACAAAGTTAAGATTTTATAAGTTGTAGATAATGGCATGCATTCTAAAACTGATATCTCTAAATGATATGGTATTCCTAGAAGTCCATTGTTTACCATTCTGGAAGATTGAAAGTTGCTGCGCCAGATAAGATCAGAGCATGAAAGGTGAAGTATCTGGATTTTGTACCCATGGATGGAAAATTTTACAAAGACTGAATTGTTTGCATGTTGGATTAATACTTAGGATTTCAAGGTTTTCCAATGGTTAGTTCCAGAAACTTAAAACTCATTATGGATGGGGTGTCTTTTGAAAAAAAAAAAAAAAAAATCATTCTTTAATAGTTTGAAGACATTGCCAACTATGTATCTAGCAACCCAAAAGGCTTAGATGTTATCAAAAATTCATGAAGATTTGCTGTTTGTGGGTAACTGCACTCTCATGCCAAAGTGAATGCCCCCGATTGCAGCCCAATTTGTGATAAGTGACTTAGCTAGTGAATTGTGTTTCTTTCTCTTGAAGTGATAATTTGTTTCTTTGTTTAAAGTTACATCAAAATAAAATTAAGGCTTTAGTAAAGAAACCCACTTTACTAGTTTATAGAACTGAACCTTCCTTTTTTTTTTTTTCCTTCTCTGTTCGTACTTATTGCTAATGCTCTCTCTACCTGGGTCACAAGGTCGCACTGCTCCTGCCTCCACATGATGGGACTGGTAACCTGGTCAGAATAAATTTTACCATCCAGGGCAAAATGGAACATCCAAACTCTAAATGGAAGGTCTGGATTCCCTCTAAAACCCAGGAAACCACAAGGATGTCAGATCAGAACATAACAGATGGATAAGGAACCTAATCCCTTGATGGCCAAACATAAAAAAAACTTGCTAAAGTGACATATCTGGCTCCGACTTTTTAAATAATTCACTCCAATGTGAAATTTCATTAAGTAAACTTTCATCATTCAGAACCCAGAAAGATCTGGGGATCATCCAAGATGGTCAAGTGACTCAAGTCCGGGGATATTCTTATAAAAACTGCTAATCCAAGGCACTCTGAATGCCTAATGAAAATTGCGTGCTTTGGAGTGGAGGGCTTCTAGTCATGGTAATCCCCACCCCCCCATAAATCTGGCGCCTCCGTAGCCAGGTGGGAAGGAGCAGCAGTGCATAGCACACGCTTCTTGATTAGACCGGGGTTCGAGCCCGTCACCACCAAATACGGAGAATGCGGAAAGGTCAGGGAATGACCACCGCATATCCCGGAGCAATATGGCCTTAGTTGCTAATGCTCCTAAAAACCAAATAACAAACAAACCCCATAAATCTCTAAATACCTCAAAAGGAGTAATCTCAAAATGGAACTAGGAGGCTCCAGCTTGAGAACAAGGTTAGGATGACCTCCCACAGATTGTTCATGGGGGGGGGATTACCATGGTCCTCTGCAGACTACAGATCACAACTCAGTGATGATCTCTTCTCCAATAGATTCTTTCTCTTACAGCCATTCTCAACCTTATATTGTTGCTGCAAGAATAGAAATCTTGCAACTACTGCAAGATTTCTATTCTTCTTTTCTTTGCTAGGGTTACTGTTTTAAATCTTCTGATGTCGGCGTTGGCTCAGATTGTATCAGTGAAATTATTCTTGTAGGGATGAAATCCTTTATTGCACACTCCACCTTAAAACGTCATCGTTTATCTAAACCTTGGTTTTTAAATAAATCTGCTAAGTCTGTCCAAGAAAACAACGTTGCATATCACAAATGGTTGATATCTAAGTCTCTGGCTTCTTTTCCTACCTACACTACAGCTTGCAGCAATTGTAAAGTGGTTATTAATTTGTCTGAACTAGTTTTTAAACAGACTAAAAGTAGAAAACTTGCTTCCTACCCAAGCAGTAGTTGAGCATTATGTTCTCTTGCCAGAGCTATTGGCTGCATCTTTTGCCCATCTATACTCTCACCTCTGTTAAAACTTGATGGTTCTATTGCCACCTCATCTAAAGATGTAGCCAACTTACTAGTATTATACTTTTCTTCTAACTCTTATATTGATAATCTTGGTAAAACTCCTACTATTCTCAATACTCTCCACTTAGTATCTCTCCTGGCGCCTCCATAGCCAGGTGGGCAGGAGCGGCAGTGCGTAGCACACGCTTCTTGATTAGACCGGGGTTCAAGCCCGTAACCACCAAATACGGAGGATGCGGAAAGGTCAGAGGAATGACCACCGCATATCCTCGGAGCAATATGGCCTTAGTTGCTAATGCTCCTAAAAACCAAATAACAACAGCTTAGTATCTCCTGCAGTTTTCTGTCAAAAGGACATCAGAAGAATTTTGAACAATCTCAGTGCCAAGAATGGTGAGCTTGCACCTGTTCTATGTTGTCTTTTTATACTTTGTTATTCCATTGGTGTTCTTTCTTCGCTTGGAAGTTTGCTCATATTCAGCCATTTCTTTAAAAGGGTGACAAATCCATCCCATCCAGTTATTATTCCATTGCACTTACCTCTACTCTTCCAAAATAATGGAGAAATCCATTAACTACTGAAACCTTCCAACTTATCAATGATTGCTAATATGGATTCTGTCAGTATTGATCCACTGGTGGTATATTGGCTTATGTTATCATCTATGTCCAAATCGAAAAGTTTTGTAAAACTCAAGCTTTTGACATATTTAAGGCCTTTCGTTACGTTTGGAATAATGGTTAAGCAGGTATTCCATCTTATGAATGCAGACTGTTTTTTGCAGTCAGTTAGGTGTCTTGTTTTTGTCCTCACTGCTCACGATCCGTAGCCAGGTGGGAAGGAGCAGCAGTGCATAACACACACTTCTTGATTAGACCGGAGTTCGAGCCCGTCACCACCAAATACGGTGGATGCGGAAAGATCAGGGAATGACCACCGCATATCCCGGAGCAATATGGCCTTAGTTGCTAATGCTCCTAAAAACCAAATAACAAAACAAACAAAACAAGCTCACTGCAAGTGATGGTAGATGGCTTGCTGTCTTCTCCACTAATGCTGGTGTTCCCCAAGGGTTCAATTCTTTCTCCCACTGTTTTCCTCTTGTATGTTAATGACCTTCTTTCATTGACTGGAAATCCTGTCCATAGTTTTGATGGTGATAGCACTTAACATTCCACCTTCCATTTTGAGAAACTTGCCCTTTGCAAATTGTTTCTACTTCTTAAATATCCATCATCAGTTCCTTAAATACTGATCTTCAGTAATTCTTTGGTGGGGCAAAGATAACTTAATTAATTTCAATTCTTCTAAAACTGAGTCCTGTCTTATCTTTCAAAATTTACTCTACTGCTCCTATGCTTATCTTCTGATATTCAAATTTCTAGACAGTGTCACATATCTTCAAGGGATTATCCTGACTTCATATCTGTCTTAGCACAAGCACTTTCACAAGGTATGTTCGTGTCAGACGGCACTTGGGATTTCTCCCATCTCCGCACGTGTTTCGCTGTATCAGTGACAGTACACTGTCAAGCCAGAGACTTGAAAGTGTGTGGGCCGTGTCTGTGTAGTGTGATATGTTGTGCCCATTGTTTATCCAGCTTATTGGCCGTCAGGCCCCTAGTTTCCAGGGATTTCAGTGGCTAGGACCTATTAAAAAAAAAAAAAAAAAAAATTTGCGTTTGACCTTAATGCTTGATGGGATTGCTGTTAGGAAATCGCCGGTTGGGGTTAAACGCTAAAGAGATGTGTTAAAGGCCAAATAGGTCGGGAAAAATTTTGATGTTATTAAATTTAGACATGTGAGGCTATATGCTAGATAAAAGCTAATAGTGTTAGTTGTCTTAGAGATTTACATGAAACCGATAGAATTTAGACGTTGATTATAATTTGGCGGTATTGTTAAGGGTGTACTCGGTCGATTTAGTGAGAGAGGGGGGAGACTGAAGACTGGGGGGAAACAGAAGAATAGGGACGATAGAGTAGGCATCCCCAAAGAGGTCAGTGGAGACGAACCCCACCAGGCGAAGTATGGGGGGGTAGGCAGGGAGGAGAGGAGACAGCGATCCGTCTCCTCCCTCCCCTGCCTGGGGATGGGGTTTTAAAGGGAGCCAAGTTAGAGTACCCAGTTCAGATTGCCAATGGTGTGTTGGCAGCAAAGCCGCAGAATGTCTTCGTCGGTGTCATGTCCAAGCAGTGTCGAATCCGGTATGAAGGTCAAGCCGCCCATCCCGCTCCGGGGGTGGGATATGTCAGCTGGCAGTGAGGAACCCAACAGGCGAGGGAGTGGGAGAGACACACATTTACTTCATTCATAATCTGCATTCTCACTCTTCTTGCATTCTTTTTTTTTTTTTAATACTTTTCTCTTATTTTGTAATTTTTTTTCCAAGTTTTTTTTTATATATATATATATATATATTATTTATTATTTTTTTTTTGTAATACTTTTTTCTTATTTTTTAAATTTTTTTTCAAAGTTTTTTATATATATATAATTTTTTTATTTATTTACTTACTTATTTATTTATTTTTTTTTACTCATTCATCTTTTTCTCACGGGAAATTGTGGGAGCGAAGTTGAAAAATATGTAATTAATGATATTGAAATTTCACAAGATTATTTAATGAAAAAACTTTCGAGCCTACAGGCCAGTAAGGCTCCTGGAGTTGATGGATTATACCCTATAATCTTAAGGGAGGTGGCAAGTGAGTGCGTTGAACCATTGAAGCTAATTATGCGAGCATCACTAGCCTCTGGGGAGATTCCGTTGGATTGGAAAAGTGCCAATGTATCTCCCATACATAGCGGTGGTTCTAAGAGTGAAGTGGGAAATTATCGACCTGTCAGTCTGACTTCAGTAGTAGGGAAAATCATGGAGGCAATGATCAAGGGTTGAATTCAGGATCATTTGGATAGAATTGAAATTCTCAAGGATACTCAGCATGGTTTTGTAAAGGGAAAATCATGTGTAAAAAATCTGATTCGCTATTTTGAAAGGGTCGCTCATGAGTTAGATTTAGGGAATAATTTCGACATTGTTTATTTAGATTTCAGCGAAGCTTTTGACTCATTCCCACATGAGCGGTTGCTTTATAAACTGGGACAGGTTGGAATCACTGGGAAAATCCTTAGACGGATAGCAGGGTGGCTTCAGGGCAGGAGGCAGAGGGTTGTGATGAATGGCTATTCCTCAGATTGGGTTGATGTAAGAAGTGGGGTTCCCCATGGATCAGTATTAGGACCACTGTTGTTTTTAATTTTCATAAACGACATTGATGAAGGGATAGAAGGCGTGATGTCTAAATTTGCAGGTGATATTAAAATTGGTAGAGTAGTTAATGATCACTGTCAAGCTGAACTTCTTCAGAGAGACCTAGACTTTAGGAATTGTCAGAAAAATGGCAGCTATGCTTTAATCCAACAAAGTGTAAGGTATAACTTATTCACTTGGTGGAGTTCAACTAAACCCAGTACTGGAGGAAAGGGACTTGGGTGTTATGATACGGTCAGACATGAAATTCTCTGAGCATTGTAAACAGGTTGAAAGGAAGGCCCGTGGTGTCCTAGCGATGATCTATCGAACTTTTGCGAGTAGAGATGGGGACGTGATAATCCCATTATATAAGGCTTCTGTTAGACCACAATTGGAATACTCTGTTCAAGTATGGAGACCGCACCTAAAGAAAGACATCGAGCTTCTTGAAAGGGTGCAAAGACGGGCAACTCACCTGGTGAGATCGGCAAAAGGGCATCCTTATGAAGAAAGACTTCGAATATGTGGGTTGCAGAGTTTGGAAACTAGACACCTTAGAGGAGATTTGATTGAGGCGTTTAAGCCAGCAGTAAAATTGAATGAGAATGAAATTTTCAAGATTATAAATGATGCTAGAACTAAGGGACATAAATTCAAGTTACTATGGGAGATGCTTAGATTGGACTGCAGGAAGTTTTATTTTAGCCAGCGAGTTATAAATTACTGGAATCAGTTGCCTACATGGGTGGTAGAGGCTGACAGTTTGGGGAAATTCAAAGGTCATCTGGATAGTACCTTTGGGTGAGGGAAATGCATAGGATGGTAGGTTTAATTTCCTTTTCTTTTATTAATTATTAGGTTTTTTTTTTATCATTGTTTTATTCGGTTTTTTTTTTTTTTTTTTTGGCTGGTGCAGCATAAGCCATAGACTTTCCTGCACCATGCGCTCATTACTAATACTTCACAAATATTGCTTTTTCAGCTTCTAAAAAAAATGGGGTTTCTATTTTTCTCTCAGTGTTACTTTTCTTCTTATAAATTATGCACTCTGCAAATCTCAAATCCACCCTACCATGGAATATTGTTCCCACATCTAGGATGGTGACCCTCCCCCAACCTCTCAGGTTAATTAGTGACTTTTCTCCTACAAAGTCTCTTTATCGTCTGTGTCATATGTTTCTGCTGCATGCCTTTTAATAGATACTTCCATGGACACTAATCTTTTGAATTGTCTTTTGTATTTCCCCCCTCCTCATCTTTTCTAAATCACTTGGAACAAGTGTCATAACCAGCATCAACAGCCATTTACTCTCCAACTTCAAACTCACAGAAGCAACTTTTCTTCTTCCTCATTTATCCTTTCAATGTTCAGCTTTCTGGAACAACCTTCCTTCACATATATTTCCTGAAAATTAAAGTCTACAGAAATTCAAATCTAATTTCAACAAGCATCTTCTCTTCTCAGCCTTCAACCCGTGCACAGTACTAGGTAATCTGTGTTCTCATACTTTTTGTGTTTGGGGTTTTCATAAAAATAAAAAAAGTTTCACATGACTTGGGAAGTTTTTATATGGGTTGTGCAACAGATGAGGGCTTAAAAGAACATGTTCAGTGGTGACTTGCCCCTAAAGTTACCACTAAACTTGTAAAAGTTCTTATTTTCCAGTGACGGGCCTAATATAAATTAAAAGAAAAGTATTTTATTTGTCTTTTGTTACTTTAGCTGTTGTTAATTATTCTGTAGCTTTTGTGGGATGAATTTTTCCTCTTCCCCCCTTCCTTCCTGGCAGGTAATTTTTACAGATTTATAATCATGTTAATTATTTGCAGCTTTTGTGGGATGAATTTTTTTTTTGGAGTCTGGGTGCGAGGTTAGCCTGTGCAGACATTGCTCCTTAAAGCTCTTCAAACAGAGAAGTTTTTCCTGATTTATTTTCTGCTTTATTAGTTTAAATTGTCATATTAACTTATTTTCTAGAGTAGCTTTATATTCCTAGTTACGATACTTAGTTTAAAGTTTAACTTAGACAGAGATTTCGTAGATATTACTTAGTATCGGTAACGGTATCAAATCCACGTGTCACAAATTGAACGAGAGGTCTTTTAACCAAATTTAGTCGATTTATTAACCAATTGTTATATCAAATTATCTTCTATAAGTAGATTATAGACCTAGTCAGGATCCTTAGTTTATTCTAAATTGAGATAGCGAGATTTCGAAGCTAATCAATACTTACGAGTCCGTAGAAATACCGTTCGTAAATTCCCGCCATTTTTACACGATAGCATAAGCTTAGTGTAGTATACTGCATAATATAATATTGTCAATTAATCAGTAAATCTATTAATCTTGATAAACTTTATTGTCAATTAAATTGTATTTTTAACTCTATAAATATATATAACGACTTAATCGTAACAAATAATTAATACATAACTATAGTGGTACACGTGATACGGAAGTTGTATAAAGGGAACACTAGATACTGAAAAAAAAAAAAAAAAAAATATATATATATATAACATAACTGTTTTGGGATATAACTTAAGGATTTAATTTTTGTTTTAAATTTTATTGAATTAAATTGGAATCATGACTCTGACCAGAGCAGCAAAGCAAAAGGCTCAAGCTAATGGGAGTGCTGTGGTTCAGGGGAGAACTGGGGGGGGCAGTTGCCCTCTGAATCACAGTCTATTAAAATGCACTGTTTGCTTGACGTTTGCGGAGCAGTCGGGTACGGGACATGATACTGCCAAGGGGGATGTCTTTGTGTGTGCACGATGTAAGGAGTGCAAGGAAATCAGGCGACAACTCGGCGTTGTTATGGGCCTTTATGAGACCTTGAAGGACAGGGTGGATGCCCTCGAAGGAAATAAATTGAGGGGCCCATCAAGCTCTCAGCTGCCCACATCAACGCCAGAGCTTGCACTTGGCCATCAGGCAACACAGGGGCAGCCCCCTAGGCAGAATGCGCTGGTCCCACAGGAACTAGTAGTTGTTGGTGACTCTATTGTCAGGGAAACGGGGAACATGCTTTGTAAAAAGGATAGGTGGAATAGGACCAGGGTATGTCTGCCAGGGGCAAAGGTTGATGACGTTGTAGAGCGGATATCATCTTTTAAGGGCACAAAAGGTGATATAGTTGTACACGTTGGCACTAATGATATTAAGAGTAGGAGACCGGCGGAATTACTTAGCAAGTACAGGTCACTGTTGAAAAAAAGCCGTGAATTAGGGTTGAACTTGAAAGTGTCTGCAATTCTGCCCAGGCACGATAGGAGGGAGTATATGATGAGAGCCTTGTCGATCAATTCGGCCCTGGAGGGATTGTGCAAGGCTCAAGGGGTAGAATTTTTTTCAGCCTGGACTGTACTTGTTAACAGGAGAGATTGCTTCTACAGGGATGGGATACACTTAAATAGAAAGGGTGCAAGAATTTTTGCTGATGCTGTCGAGGCAGTGTTAGGTGGGTCGGAAAACTGCTAGTTGGGGGGGATACAAGGACTAATAGATTAACAGTAGCCACTGGCAGAGGTGGAAGTGATTCTTGCACTGCTTCTATTCAAATGAGCAGAAGTCTGAAAAACAAGATGCAAGATATTTCAGAGACTGCTGGTAGTCATTGCGGTACAAGTAAACACATGGGTTGTGTTAGGGTAGCTAAGAATAGAAACAGGTGCATGTATACCTGCGTGTACACCAATGCTAGGAGTTTGGTAAATAAATTTGATGAATTTGAGGTATTGCTCAAAACATCAAAGGCAGATATTGTTGGGATATCAGAGACGTGGTGTCACACAGGTATAAGTAATGCGGAACTGGAATTTGGGGAATACAATGTATATAGAAAGGATAGACAGGACAGGAGGGGAGGAGGGGTTATGCTATTAATTAAGAAACACATAAAGTCAAAGGAAGTGAAGCCAGTTGACATCGATGGAAAAGGCAGTGTCGAGTCAGTTTGGTGTGACATAAGCATAGGGAAATCAAAATTGAGAGTAGGAGTGTGCTATAGGCCTAATGACTCTGATGAGTATAATAATATATTGTACAGGGAAATAGAGTGGGCCAGTAAATCAGAGAGTCTTATAATGGGGGATTTTAATTTCCCAGATATTGACTGGAATTTGTGGGTTGGTCACTCGCACACTAGCAAGGCTTTTGTGGATTTATTGGATGATTGTTTTCTACATCAGCATGTTCGTGAGGCAACAAGAGGGAGCAATACTCTTGATCTGATTATCAGTAGTGATTCTTCATGCATTAAGAACCTGCAGATAAATGAACCACTAGGTGGCAGTGATCACAGCGTGTTGAAGTGGGATTTACTCAAGGAGGTAACTACCATCAGAGGTAAAGGGAAGGGTTTTTGTTTTCGTAAAGGCGACTATGATGGTCTGAGACAGTATTTAAATTCTATACAGTGGGACCAACTGATGATGTTACCAACAGCAAACTCAAAATGGGAAGCATTCAAGGAACTAATCTTGGTGGCTACCAGGCTTTACATACCAACTAAGAAATATTGTTCAAGGTTTAGGCCTAAATGGTTGTCAGATGGACTAATGAGACATGTGGCAGAGAAGAAAAATGCATGGGATACATACAAATTAATGGGTGACATGGAAGCCTATGATAGATATAAGTTGGTCTGTAACCAAGTCACAAAGGAGATTAGGCAGGCAAAGGCAGACTACGAAAAATCCTTGGCAAAGGATCCAAAGAAAAACAGAAAGGAGTTCTTTATATACTTGAACTCGAGAAGGAAAGGGATGAATCAGATTGGTCCACTGGATATTGATGGTTCAACAGTTGAGGATCCTGCTCAGGTGGCTAACAATCTAAACGAGTATTTTGCATCTACATTCACACATGAGGAGTTATTCAGGAAGGAGAATGATGTAGGTAAAGTAAACATTGGCAGTGAGCTGGATGATTTTGTAATAACTGAGAGGAAAGTGGAGGAGAGATTGTTGAGGATGAACATAAAAAAGGCACCTGGGGTGGATGGGATCTATCCAGTTATATTAAAGGAGGCAGCAAAAGAAGTATGCAAACCCCTAGTCATAATTATGAGAGCTTCTTTGGACTCAGGGGAGGTACCCATAGACTGGAGATGTGCAAATGTAACCCCAATTCACAAAGGAGGATCAAAGGCTGACACAAGTAATTATAGACCTGTTAGTTTAACTTCTGTTCCAGGGAAATTAATGGAGGCACTGGTTAAAGAAGCACTGCAGGATCATCTAGACAAGAATTCAGTTATAGCTCAGACGCAGCATGGTTTTGTTAAGGGCAGGTCTTGCCTGACCAATTTGATTGGATACTATGATGTAGTCACAAAAGAACTGGATGCAGGGAATAACTTTGATATTATATATTTGGATCTTAGAAAGGCTTTTGATACTGTTGCACATGGAAGACTGCTGCACAAATTGGAGCAGTGTGGCATTGGAGGCAAATTGCTGCTATGGATAAGGGGATGGTTGAGTGGCAGAAGACAGAGAGTGGTAATCAATGGACACTGCTCAACGTGGACTAATGTTATTAGTGGAGTTCCTCAAGGTTCAGTGTTGGGTCCATTGTTGTTTTCGGTGTTTATGAATGATATTGATGATGGGATATCAAGTTTAATGTCTAAGTTTGCAGATGATACAAAGGTTGGCAGGGTCGTTAAGGACACTACTGACGCTATGCTGTTGCAACAGGATCTGGAAAGGTTGAACAGATGGGCTGAGAGGTGGCAAATGAAGTTTAACATTGACAAATGTAAAGTACTACATATGGGTAACAGTAACCCCAGAGCAATGTATCAACTCTGCTGTACTACACTGACAGTGGTGGAGAATGAAAAGGACCTGGGGGTAATTGTGCAGGCAGATATGAAGTTCTCTGAGCAGTGCAGACGAGCTGCAAGAGTAGCTCATGGTGTCTTGTCAATGATATACAGGAATTTTTCTAGCAGGGATAAGGAGGTGATTATTCCCTTGTATAAGGCAATGGTTAGGCCACATCTTGAGTACTGTATACAGGTCTGGAGGCCTCATTTCAAGAAGGATGTAGAGCTGCTGGAACGGGTACAGAGAAGGGCAACAAGATTAGTAAATGGAACAAAGGGTTGCTCTTACGAAGAAAGGCTTAAGTTTTGCAAATTACAGAGTCTGGAGACTAGGCACCGGCGAGGTGATCTGATAGAGGTGTATAAGGCTTTGAATGGTTTGAGCATGCTCAATGCCAATGGGATTCTTCATCTTTCTCAGAATAATCACCTCAGAGGGCATAAATTCAAATTGAGGAAGGACGGATGTCGGATAGATGTGCGGAAATTTGCCTTTGGCCAGCGGGTGGTTGGTTGGTGGAACCGACTTCCATCACTTGTTGTTGAAGTTGATAGCCTAAACAAATTTAAAGCTCAACTGGACAGGTATTTCGAACGAACGGAGGGGTGAAATGGGAGAGGGTTTTTTTTTTTTTTTTTGGCTGATGCTGAATAAGCTTGCTTTCTTGCATCATATGCCTCTACTAATGCTAATGCTAATGAATCTCTCTCTCTCTCTCTCTCTCTCTCTCTCTCTCTCTCTCTCTCTCTCTCCCTCCCTCCCTTCCTTCCTGGCAGGTAATTTTTTTTGCAGATTTATAATCATAGTTATTTGATAGAATATAAAGTAAATTGTAATTGATACATTTTTATTTACAGGTTCCACTTAAAGTCCTTGAACGAGCAAAATTACTTTGGACTACCTCACTGCCTCATTCCACTCATCCTGCCATATCTGATCATGAGATTTCTGCAGCTGCCAAAACATTAGAAATTCAAAGTGATGTTAATGTTAGGTAGGTTTATAATAGTGTTATCATACTGAATTATGTGATCAACTTTTATTCAGTTACTTTCTAAAAATAGGTAGTAACATTCATGCATTCATATCTTATATAGATTACAAATATTGCATACTTATGCTTATTTCTTTTGTCTCAGGCAAACTTTTTTTTTTCCTGAGTGTGATTAAGAAATTTGTAATGCCACTATTTTACTTCATATATCTCTTTATTTATAATACTATTATAAAGCATTATGCAAGTAATGATGATAGTGTGAAATAGCAAAACTTAATCTTCCATTATTATTTAGTCTAATGTCAATTAATGACAAATGAATAGATGTGTATAGATATCCATGAAAGGTATACTTGTTTGAAGTTATGGAGAATAAAAAGAGAAAAAATATTTTCCCACTCAACCATCCTTTTATCCATTTTAGCAACTTACCCTTAATACCATTCTGCTCCAATTTCTACAATAGTCTTTCATGTGCAACAGTGTCAAAAGCTTTCCTGAAATCCAAATATATGATATTAGAATTATTTTTTGCATCCAGTTCCTTTGTAACCACATCATAATATCCTATCAAATTTGTCAGACAAGACTTTCCCTTAACAAACCCATGCTGTGTCTGAATTATTGCTGCAATCTTGTCTAGATGATCCTGCAGTGCATCTTTAACCAGTGACTCCATTATTTTACCCAGAAAAGAAGTTAAACTAACTGGTCTGTAATTACTCGTGTCACCCTTCGATCCCCCTTTGTGAATGGGATACATTTGCACATCTCCAGTCCATGGGAACCTCCCCTGAGTCCAAGGATGCTCTCATAATTATGGCTACGGGTTTGCTTAGTTTCTTTGCTGCCTCCTTTAATATAACTGGATAGATCCCATCCACCCCAGGTGCTTTTCTTATGTTTAACTTCAACAATTTCTCCTCCACTTTGCTCTCAGTTATTACAAAATCATTAAGTATCCTGCTACAATTTGATAACCTTCTGCCATTTTCAAACCTTAATAATTCCTCATGTGTGAATGTAGATGCAAAATAATGTAAATGAACGCCTGTTATGTATTGTAAGTAGATTTGTATGATAAATGACTTGTTTTATATTTGTGTCATTGCTCTTGAGAAACTGACACCTGATGTATAATATATATACAATATATAATATATATACTCGTGTGTGGGGGGAATATCCCTCAGCTCCTGGAAATTCTAATTTTTTTCAAATCCACACGCAGTCAGGCAGTGTATGGGCTTAGTGCTTGAAGGGAGCTGCTGTACGAAAATCATAACAATGGCCACTAACAGTGACACTAAGGTACAGGAAAATAAAAATTAATAAATAATCTCCCCACAACTTAGATTTGGTTTCCTCACCAAGCTTAACCGTCAGTCCCTTTCTTTTGTTAACACAGATATAGTCTCCTAAAAGGAGAAAAAAGAAATAAGATTTTTTTAAGATGAGGGAATGGGGGGGGATTAAACTGCAACTCGTCTACGACTATCTCAGTATAAAGCACCAACCAGCACAGAATCCAAAAGGACGTTTTCTGCCGCTAATTAAATATGTACCAAAATTAGATCCAGTTTAAACAATAATGCTATTGAGTTTCTTAAGAGCTCACTTTATTCGGGCAGGTAGAGTGGATGCTTATTTTTTGTTTTTAGAATAACTGTATGTTTAATGATTTTTGCTAGAATATTTATTATTGTAATAAAAATTTGATTTAAAACATGAATTTAAGTAATTACTTGTTTTTCCTTACTTTATTACACCTAATTGTCATCAAAATTTATTGCGAAAAATGTTTTTTTTTTTTTTTGGAATACTGATATTAATACCGGTATTAAGATTTTTACTGGTATTGTGAGCTCTACTTGTAACTATAGGCATTCCTGGAGACAAGTGACAGTCTGAGGGGCCTCTGAAGTGTTCTTACATTGATTGCAGATGTTGGTGGGACTGCCCAATGTAAGCTTTCCCACACTGGGTGGACTAAGTTTCCACCACACGGAAGGACCTAAGAAGCCTTATCAGCTTCTAATTCTCGGTAAAGTAAACCTTGGTGTTATGGTTCCCAACAAGCTTAGTGATTTTTTTTTTTGATTTTTTTTTTTATTGATCCTTGCGTGGTAGGAGAATGTGAAGGGGAGATGGAATTTGATATTGTTTAGATGAGAATAGACCAAGGCCAAGGAATTCCTGCTCTGGGCCCACTACTAAAATATCATCCATGGGACAATATTTTAGTGGTTTAGACCATAGCTTTGGTGTGTGATGGTAAGTGACTAGAAGTGCTTATTCGAATTTAGTCTCTAAATACCTGCATAACTTAATTCTAACTATGCCCTTAACTGTTTTATTTTGGGGAGGACCATTTTTTGTTTCAACATGGCAATGCAACCTGCTATACTGCAGGCTGCATTGCCATCCTGTGGCAACTTGGTTTGAAGACATGGGCATATAAATACTAATTGGCCTGCCCTTACCTCGACCCTGTTGACCCTTTTGGGATGAACTGGAACATAAATTTTGGACGAGGACAACAGCCATAATTGTTAGCTGAATTTACCGCTGTGTAGGAGGAGGAATGGCCTTCCTCTCAAAAATTGATCGAGTCTGTTGACAAGAATATAGTGTGTAATTAAGGCCACAGATGGGTCAATTAAATATTGCATCAACAAACGTTTCTCTGAAACATATACATTATATAAGTACAGAGTGAGTTGGATAAATTTTATGCTTTAAAAATTGTATTAGCTGGTTAGAATGGTTATATGTAAAATGACACTACCATTAAATGCATAATTTAAAGAATTTTATGCCATTTAGTGCGGTGCTCTTTCATTACAGATAAAGAATGACAAATAATTTGCATAACCAATAAATCCCAAACTACTGCAAAGGCGTGTGAAGTAGAGGGTTTCTGTAGTAGATGTGCAGAGCTGGTAGACCATACAGAACATGAGCAACATGAAACGTTGGAGACACTAACAGAAATTAACAGAAAATTAATGGTGAGCATTAATTTAGTTGAGAATGTTCAGTTTAAGAGGAATTTGGAAGAAGCCCCAAAAACTCCACATGGCAAAGCTGTAGAAAAGTGGAATAAAGTATCATGCAGTGAATATTTTAATGAAAGAACTGTAGTGAGGACTTTGGAAAGTGCATTTTGTCTGGGAACTGTCAGCAGAGGACTGTGAAAAAAAGGGTGGATTTGAGGAAGTTCACAGACAACCCTCCAGCCACCCAGTGGAGGTCAGTCCTCTACACACACATGGAGGGGGTGGCCTGCTCATATGAACAACAACAGCCTGTGCTTAAATGAAACTGGACAGCCATTACTGGACCCAAACAGTGCCAAAGAAACAGTTGAAAAGAGTCAGGACTATCTAGTAGTTATTGCGTATTGTGGTAACTTCTGATAAAGTTATTAGATCACATTTTGCATGATACAATGAATAGTAAGTGATAGCATGATACACTACAGGCATTTGTTTTTCACTGATGTGTGAGAAGTACTTAGCAGTTTCTCTTTATACAGGATGGTACCCTAGTTAACCTCTCACATTTACACAATTATCCATTTTCCATTTACACAACTGGCTGGATATCACTCTTTCCTCAGTCATAGGCAGATATGGATCAGCAATGTGGAGGGGTTTGATTTTGCTTCACTGGTCTCCTTCTAGGACTGAGTGAAGAAAAACATTTACAGCAGAAAATTAAAAAATAGTTTGTTTTTTTTATGAAAACTCCAAACACGAGAGGTATTAGAACCTATAGTACTTAGTACCATGCTTGGGTTGGAGGTTGAGAATACGAAAGAAGATATTTGTTGACATTAGACTTGAACTTCTGTAGACTATAATTTTCAGGAAATATGTATGAAGGAAGGTTGTTCCAGAAAACGGCAGTTGAATGAATTGGTTCTGTGAGTTTGAAGTTGGACAGTAAATGGATGTTGGTTAGAAAGTGGAATGCAATGTGCTATCATCGGCAAAACTATGGATAGGATTTCCAGTCAACGGAAGAAGGTCATTAATATACAAGAGGAAGTACTGAACCTTGGGGGGACCCCATCATTAGTGGAGAAGTTAGAAGACAAAGAGCCATCTACCATCACCCTCAGTGAACAATCAGAGAGAAAACTGGATAAACAATTACAAAAAACAATTGGCAAACCATAAGATAGAAGCTTGTTTAGAAGGCCTTTATGCCAAACACAATAGAAAGCCTTTGAGATGTCAAGAGCAACTTTTTGTGTTTCACCAAACTTTTCCATTGAATTTGTCCGTAAATGGGCAACATAAACCAGAATATCACCAGTGGATCAACACTGACGGAATCCATACTGGTGATTGTTAATCAGACGGAAGGTTTCTAGGTTTCTAGAGTTGGTGGTTAATTCATTTCTCCATTACTTTAAAAAGAGTAGAAGTAATTGCTATAGGACGAAAATTGGATCAGCATCCAATTCTGGCATCGTTTTGACAGAAGATCACAGGAGGCATTGAATGGAGCGAGTTGGGAATGGTGGGAGGTGTTTTACCAAGATCATTAATAGATGAATTGAAAGAAAAATGGGATGCTAGCAGGTCAGCTTTATCCTTGGCTGAAGTGGCAACAGAACCATCTAGTTTTGACAGCGTTGGGAGCAGAGATGGGCAAAAGTTGTGGCCAATAGGTTTGGCAAGAGACCAGAATGCTCGGCTACCATTAGGGCAAGAAGCAAGTTTTCTACTCTTAGCCTGTTCAAAGTTTTGTTTGAACTGGTTAATAACTGCTTTACAATTATTGCAAGCTTTGGTGTAGACAGAAAATTAAACTGAAGAATTGGAAACAAGCCAATTACAATATGCAACATTCTTCTCTTGAACAGCCTTAGCACATTTATTGGAAAACCAAGGTTTATATAAAGGATGAGATTTTAAAGTGGAGTGTGAATAAAGGATTCCATTCCTACAAGAATAATTTCACTGACACGATCTGAGCAAACGTTAACATCAGAAATTTTGAAACAGTAATCCCACCAAAGAAAAGAAATCTCGCAGGTCATCGCATTTTGCATTCTTGTAATGCCAAACAATACGAGGTTGGGAATAGCTATGAGATAAAGGCTCCATTGGAGAAGTTGTGGTCTGAGGTGCGTAAAGGACCACTCACTTCAACTGTGTACTTAGAAGCGTTTTTTGTGAGAAAAAGATCAAGCATGTTGGCTGTATGGTTAGGATTGTTCGGTATTCTTGTAGGTAAATGAACAAAACCTCAGCATCTCGACCAGCTGGGTCGGTGTGACTAGAAAATGGAAGCCAGCTGGAGTTTTGAACATTAAAATCACCAAGGAAAATTACCTCACTATTAGGGAAAGTTGGACTGGAGAAAGTCAAAATGCAAAGAGCCCCAATGATTAGTGGAGTTTGAAGAACAGTAAAGACAACATGAATTTGACACAATGAGGTAGAGAGATTTTTAGCCAGAGAAGATTGAAAAGAGGAGATTCCAAATTACCAAGTCTCTGACAGAGAATATCTGAATGAACATATGCACAAGTACCACCTTTGAGGCGAAAAGAATCATACAGTGAATAATTTGGGCAACTGAGATGAGCAATAGTTGAATCAACTGAGATTCTGTCTGAAAAAGTACATGGGGTTTGGCAGACTAAGTGGAAATGGACATCGTTGAGATTATAATTGAGACCACGTATATTTGTGAAATGAACCAGGAAGTTTTTGGGAGGTTTAGATCTTTTCGCAGATAAACTTACTCTATTAGTTTGACAATTCGTGGTGTATTCAATAGTAAGAAAATGTGGGAGGGGGACATGCTGTATGAAGTAATGAAATTTTTGGATATGGCATACACATGGTATGAATATACCCAGATCCTTGACATAACATGGCCTCGACAATGCCCCCCCGCATACACACTACTCAGACTCCCTCCAGTCACTATCTGGCAGAGTAGAGGTAGCAAGATTATACACTAGCTGATCCGGAAACCTCCTAGAGAGTTGCCAATACATTTGGTCCGGTGTTCTAACTAGTGGCCAGTCTGCAAACACCATTTTAGAATTGTATCCTCGAAATGTAAGGAAGTTTGGATCTCACCATGGTATTCATCATAAACTCAAAAGACATCAATCATGCTACATGATGGGAAAGATGGGAAAGGGCTTACCAGAACTTAGCTCTGGAGACTAAACACTTCCACCACTTCAAGCCTCCAATAAGCAAAGGAGTGGTATTGCACCAGTTGATGAGAGTTATCTACTGCCTGCTCTGTGAGCCTATTTGGATTGATGCCTGTGTGATGTCAGTTTATATCGGCTTGGATGGCTGCGTTTATATGGAATCTGATAAAATTAATGAGCATTTTATTCTTCATTAAATTGTCTTTTCGTTTTATTAAGGCCTCCAATAAATATACCTGGTTTCTATAAATTCATATTATTCTGTTGGTTTGGTTTCTAATAACGTTCCCTCATACTTGTTTTGCTAAATTTGTATCCCATTTTGTTAGTTTAATGGTTCGGAAGTTAAAGTGGTCTCTTTTGTAAAAGTGCCGTGTGCAGACTATTTTCTTTAATTATAAATTCACTATCCAGGCTTGTAAGTGGCTATTGGGATTAGTGCATTCCATGGTCAGATCTGGAGGATTTATTTCCAATGCCAAGTCATCGAATTTGTCATTATCGACAACCAAAACATCATCTAAATATCTGTAAAATTTTATATTATCTTTTATTCTGCTTTCATAGTAGTGCAAGTATAGGTTGCCAATAGAACAAAAGCTACTTTCTCCCATTGCCACTTCGCAGATAATTCATTACAATCTGCTGACAGGCTATACAAAGTAAGACCGATATTGAATCATTTCAATAATGTTATGCACAATAATTATGTACCAAATAAAAACATCTGTATTGACAAGTCGATGATGTTGTGGCATGGGGATCGGTAGAGTAGTTAATGATTAACACCAAGGAGAGCTTCAGAGTGAGCCTGCATATATATATATATATATATATATATATATACACACAGGTAGTTCTCGACTTTACGAGTTAATTCATTCCTAACGCGCACTCGTAAAGTAGAAATTAAATCCCGTAGACACAATGTTAAAAATAGGGGTTACATTCTCAACGATGAAATTAGTTAGCTAATTATTTTGTTTAAACAATGATTGATTTATCCAACGAAATGGAAACGTATCCTGTAAAATCGAGCAAATTATAATAATAAAGATATTACTTGTGACTTACAAATTTTAAAGAATGTTTATTCTTCATCATTGACTAAATGCACACTCGTTGATCACTCGTTATTGGCTCGGCACTCATTGGTTTGTTGCACAAGGAGTCATCTTCTTCAGAAATGCTTTAAGAGGCATTTGTTTCCAAGATAATCTTCTCTTTTAATTATAAATTCCACGATTGCATGCATAAGCATTTTTTAATGGAACGCACAAATTGCAACTAACACGATTTGCATGGAGTAACTAGTTTACGAAGCTTAAAAAAAGGAATGAAGAGAAGATTCTGAAAATTTATTTGTTTTTTATACGATTGAAGATTTCAGTAAAGGGGAAACACATTTCACCATAATAACGTAAAAAAAAACACATAATTCCAGCTATCGGTATTTTCGCAAATGCAATAACATCGATTTTACTACCTGTTTATAATTGCTTACAGTAACAGAAAACTGGAAAGTGCAAATTGTTTTTATTCTTTTGTGGTCGTGACCTTCAGAAATGTGCTTTAGAAAAATATCACAAAGCCATTCAAAATTGACTTGGTAATTTGAATTGGTAACTAATACAATTTGTACTATAAAAACGATCTTTTAGAGAGTTATATAGCGAAAATTTCAACTTCTGAGGTCATGGAACGAATTACCAAAAAACAACGTGTTATCAGGTTCACATTACAATATTTTCACGATGCGATGGTGTCTCTGGAATGGATTAATATCATAAAGCTGGGTACACTGTATTGTATAGCTATGCGTGTGGTTTGAAATGCAGTATTTCTGAATGTTTAACGTTCATTTTTTGCAATTAATGTTCATATTTTCGATTTTGTTGATACTTGATACCTGGGGGGGGGGAAAACTCGTAAAGTGAAAACTACCTGTATATTAAATGGAAAGTAATCATTGATAAACTGAATTTATGGGCTAAAGTACTTGCAGTGGCAATGGATGCATTACATCCATAATGTGTTGTATATTGTATTTCTATAATATTATGGGAAAGATTATAGTAAGATAATCATATTAAGGTATATACCTAGATAGATCTATAAGAAACACATAGGATAATATAATGATGTACAAGAGTTAGTATACAAAAGGATAATGTACAAACATATTGTTATCGCACATATATATATATATATATATCCTCACCCTTATAGTTACTGGCACCTTGTGTAACTTTCATATCCATTTATGCATACTTAATTTAATTTAATATTAATACAACTTACATATATATATATATATATATATATATATATATGCATTAGCATATGCTCTTTGAATGGACCATGGCTCACGTGGTTTGTTGCACAAGTGAAACAAAATGAGCTAAATACGATTAATGATTGTATTCGTTATTTAGTGGTTATTCTGAAGTATAAATAAGAAAAATTTGTGTGTATTGAAAACATAGTCATTTGACAACAATACAAGAAGACTCCATTGTTGTCAAGTGACTATATGTTTGTTATGCTTTCTGTATATTTTGCTTCTGTTGTAATACTGTAGCTGTGTGTACTTAACTATTCATTTTTTTTTTTTCCCTTTATTTACTAGGAATTATGAAAATATAGTAGAATCCCTTGTGGACCATTTAGAAAATGGCACCCTGTGAGTAGTGTAAATTAATAATCTAATCTGTACCAATTGTGATAATTATCTTAAATATAATAAATTATAATATGATTTTTTAAGCTCATTATACACTAATTAACAAATTAAAAAGTAGAATAAACAATTTCATTCTATTAGCTATATATATATATATATATATATAATATATATATGTGTGTGTGTGTGTGTTCTAGATATGATATAATATGGTAGAGTAAAAATATCGGATTGGCATGAGGTAGCAGGTTGAGGGAGATTAGGTGCAGTCTGTGAAAGACCTGTGCGTCAAAAACGCCCAAGTAACGTGCAAAGGCCCAACGCCGGCACTGTGGCAAAAACCTAGAAGTACAATATGTAATATAAAGTGAGAGTAAAACAAAATGAGATAAAACATAAAGCAAAAAGGAGAAAAAGGTAGTAGTGGTAGTAACATAAATTGAAATATGATAGAGCAAAAATATAAAATAATAAGGCAAAATTATAAAAGTTATAAAATGTGTTAATTATGGGTTGGTAGATATATTGAAAGGGACTTTATCTAGGGCTAACCCTCTCAATATGTCGGCCCATAATTAATATGGCTATCTGTTTCTGTTGTCAACTGCCCGCAAAACTAGGTTCGAATATATATATATATAAGGTAGTATATGTATATAGTATATAAGATAGCCCATGCTGCCTATTCAACATAGATAATATAAAAATATAACTACAGTGGATGGAACTCTTGCTCTATTATATGCTTTATGCTACTATGCTATCTGTCGGGCTAATAGTCATTTCGCCCATAAACTACTAATCAAAATCTGCTTATTACCAGCGTTTGGCCATGATATCATATTACTTCCAAATTACCTTACATACTAAATATGCTTATTATCAGCTTTCGGCCCTTATATTATAATACTGCTAAATTTCTTGATTTACTATGGTACTATATTATTACTATTATACTATCTTATATATATATATTCGAACCTAGTTTTGCGGGCAGTTGACAACACTGAGCCGGCCGGGCTAGCCGAGTGGGTAAAGTACCTGCCCGGCAACCCAAAGGTCGCGGGTTCGATTCCCGCCTCGGGCTTGGATCAAAGTACTGCAAAAACCTTGGGAGGTGCAATATGGCCACAGAAGCCGATGCGCCAACAACTACCAAATCAAAAAAAAAAAAAAAAAAAAAAGTTGACAACAGAAACAGACAGATAGCCACATTAATTATGGGCTGATATATTGAGAGGGTTAGCCCTAGATAAAGTCCCTTTCAATATATCTACCAACCTATAATTAACACATTTTATAACTTTTATAATTTTGCCTTATTATTTTATATTTTTGCTCTATCATATTTCAATTTATGTTACTACCACTACTACCTTTTTCTCCTTTTTGCTTTACGTTTTATCTCATTTTGTTTTACTCTCACTTTATATTACATATTGTACTTCTAGGTTTTCGCCCTTTGCACATTACTTCGGCGTTTTTGACGCACAGGTCTTTCGCAGACTGCACCTAATCTCACTCAACCTGCTACCTCATTGCCAATCCGATAAATTTTTACTCTACCATATTCTATCATATCTAGAACATATCAATACAGACCGATGTAATGCACAATCTTTCACTTAAATGGCATTAATCGGTACTGATCTCATTAACAACCTTAAGTTACCTATAATGTTAAAACTTGCAAATAATTCTTCGCCTAATACAGATATATATATATATATATATATATCCATCCATAATATGAGCAATTAATAAATATCTTAAGCAATATTGTCCAGATCGGATTAATGCCATCTATTGTAGATAGAACATTACATCCGTCGTAATATTATATTTGATTATAGTCTAAGTAAATAAGGTACGTGCTGTTTAATGGTATATTATGTTAGAATTTTATTATGTGGTGTCCAAAAATATAAAAATGATACTATATAAATATAAAGAAATATGTATACTGGCTGGCTGCCCGTTAAAAAAAAATATATATCCGTATAACAAGTCACCAAAGCGCTATATTTGCCGATACCAGTCCCCATAGGCCAAACCTAGTAAAGAAAAATCATAAGTAAAATATAAGTAAAATAAGGTAATAATAATATAACACAATATGTTAATTATGGGTAGTAGGATACATTGAAAGGGATGTTATCAAGGGCTAACCCTCTTAATATATCCTTCCAGTAATCAACAGAGCTATCAGTTTCTGTTATCATATGCCTGTATAACGTAGCCAAAAAAGGCAATATTAAGGTCTAATGGTTAGGGGTATATTTAGTTGTTCACAGGCAAGATGATTAGCCTTATGATTAGCCCAACCGATAGCTGACAAATCTTTTTAAAAATCTGTTTACTAGCATTCCACACAATAGTCTAAAATATGTGTTTAGTAAATACTACACAGAATATAATAACATATTACCTTGCCTGCAACATTACTGGGACGACTTAATGAATCTATGCATTTTCAATAGCTACATTTATAATGGAAGCAATATATACAGGCAACATAGGAATTGCTATGGGAGCGTGCAGTTCATGCCTTGTCGCGAATCTTTATCTGCGTCACTTTGAAAATAACTTTAATAAGGACCTGATTATGTATAGATACATTGATGATTTAATTGTATTTAATAATCTAAACTTTTTCTCCGAAGCAGTTAACCATTACCCTCCCGAACTTGAAATAGAGGGTACAAATAAATATGGTTACCATATGGCAACATATTTGGACATTGACATACAAGTACAAGATAACATAATACATACAAAAGTTTACAATAAACGCAACAAATTCAGATTTAAATCCATAGACCTAACTAGCTGGTATTCAAATATCTCCAAAAGGATTCACAAAAATATAATAGTTTCACAATGCACTAGAAGGATTAAAATATGCAACAATGCTGATAATATTATAAACACACTCATCAATTTCAGGCATAAGTTGACCTGCAAAGGATTCCCAGAACGTTTTGTAACTAAATACTTACATATAGCGATTTTGATAGCTATTAATAAATGTCATAACCATCTTAACCAGCATTACATTATATCTAAAGTTTTGCAGTATTAATAATATAAAATATACACGCTTTATAGTTATTCCTGTAAAGATGATATTATCGACATTTAGCGGCATCTACAGAGCCTGTACATATGTACATAGTAGGCACTACCTTGGTAGCAAGACAGATATAGCTTACGCTCATTGGAAAAGTGGTACCTATATTTGCTGCCAGTGTAGGAATTAAATTCTGTACTTCTCTCTTTTGCTCCTGAGAATCATATCTATCGCCTTATTACGGACTCTGCTAAACATTATACTTAATTTTGCTAGTTCTATTCCCTTAAAATTTCAGAGGGTGCGACAACTAGGCGGTTTATTTAATTTATTTGAAATTTGTTTAACTAAGAGAGCGCTGGCTTTCACATTCTTCGGATATATAATAACACGTGCGCTACCATGCGGTCTTTCCTTCCTACAGTCGCTTGGTGGTAAGTTTATTGCTATCTCTTAAGCATTATTTCGGGTAGAAAATAGCCATTCCTTTGTTCGCTAAGTTCATACGTTTTTACTGATATTATCCAAAATTCAAGTATTAAACTTATGATATACCAGGATCCCTTGCTTTAAGGGACGGGAAGTTACGCTCCCGGTATTATCCTACGTACATTATTTTAAGCCTTTTCTTTACTTTTATCTATATACTATCTAATCCTATTTTTCTTACCTCATGAACTATTAGAGCATTTCAAGGGGGATTGAGGTACTAATACTATACTTTAACCTTTCTTCCGTTCTCCTTGTGTTAGCTATTGCTTCTTTTGTACGTATGTATAATATTATAAAAATTTTATAGATGGATATTGGTTCTCTTTATCTTTTTCGCTCCATGTTATATAATTGCATTTTCATGTTTTCTTTATATATTTGTCAGCTATTAGTCGGGCTAATTGTCATCTTGCCTGTGAACAACTAAATTATACACCTAACTATTAGACCTTAATATTACCTTTTTTGGCTACGTTATACAACGCATATGATAACAGAAACTGATAGCTCTGTTGATTATTGGAGGGATATATTAAGAGGGTTAGCCCTTGATAACATCCCTTTCAATGTATCCTACTACCCATAATTAACATATTGTGTTATATTATTATTACCTTATTTTACTTATGATTTTTCTTTACTAGGTTTGGCCTATGGGGATTGGTATCGGCAAATATAGCGTTTTGGTGCCTTGTTATACGGGTATATATTTTTTTTAACGGGCAGCCAGCCAGTATACATATTTCTTTATATTTATATAGTATCATTTTTATATTTTCAGACACCACATAATAAAATTCTAACATAATATACCATTAAACAGTGCATACCTTATTTACTTAGACTATAATCAAATATTATATATATATATATAAAATGGTTTGGGACTACCTTGTCCATACTGTATTAGAATGTGCCAATTTCATTTTCGTTGCTTTTTGGTCTATCGTTTGTTGTTATGTTTGTTATTTGGTTTTTAGGAGCATTAATAACTAAGGCCATATTGCTCCAGGAATATGCGGTGGTCATTCCCTGACCTTTCCGCATCAGGTGGTGACGGGCTCGAACCCGGGTCTAATCAAGAAGCGTGTGCTGTGCTATGCACTGCTGCTCCTTCCCACCTGGCTACGGAGGCGCTTTGGTCTATCACTTTTCTTCTGCTAATCTGGACAAGTATAGAAACACAGTTCCTGATACATGGTCAGGTGTATCCCCTGATGAAATACATGATTGCCTTACCTATGTTTGACCATTTTCTAAATATGTTTCTTCCCCCCCCCCATATCTGATGACAGCTATAACACTCATTTTATTTTTATTTTTATTATATTAGTATTTGATGTACTAATTTTACTTTACAGTTGTTCCACTTTCTATGGGCTGAATTAATAGAATTAATTCAGCCCATAATTCTATTAATTCATCTTAACCTTTAAGATATTAACATTCTTTCACAAATCTACTACACTTCTTTTTCTACTTTCCACACCCTTCTAGTTACTGGCACTTTGTGTGAATTTAACATCCATTTACACATATTTCATTCAATATATTAATACAGACTTATATATATATATATAAGTTGTATTAATATTAAATTAAATTAAGTGTGCATAAATGGATGTGAAAGTTACACAAGGTGCCAGTAACTATATATGTGAGGAAAGTAGAAAAAGAAGAGTAGTAGATTAGTGAAAGATGAAAGAATGTTAATATCCTAGAGTGTTAATCCTTGAATGTTAATATCCTAGAGTGTTAATTCTAGAATGTTAATATCCTTATTCATCATAACCTCTTAGATATTAATATTCTTTCACCCTTATAGTTACTGGCACCTTGGCACAGGAGCAGCAGTGCATAGCACATGCTTCTTGATTAGACCGGGGTTCAAGCCCGTGCCCACCAAATACGGAGGATGCGGAAAGGTCAGGGAATGACCACCGCATATCCCCGGAGCAATATGGCCTTAGTTGCTAATGGTCCTAAAAACCAAATAACAGACAAACAAACAGCTCCAATTTGTGCAGCAGTCTTCCATGTGCAACAATCAAAAGCCTTTCTAAGATCCAAATATATGATATCAAAGTTATTCCCTGCATCCAGTTCATTTGTGACCACATCATAGTATCCAATCAAATTGGTCAGACATGACCTCCCCTTAACAAAACCATGCTGTGTCAGAGCTATAACTGAAGTTGCCCTTCTGTTACCACGTACCATCTGGGGGAGCCTTCGCTCACCTCGAGCATCGATGAGCTGTGGTCGTCCAACACCTCGCTGGAGGTTCATGGGTTCCCCTCCTTAGACCACTTTTGGTAGGTACTAACCACGCCTGAACATGAATCCCCCACCAGATGTGCCATTTCGGATATGCTCTGACACAGTTGTCTGGCCAATACAATTTTGGCCTTTGTCAAACTCACTTAAGTCTGCTGCCTTTCCCATCTGAAGAACAAGAGTAACACTGATTAATGGAGCTCAGTATCAGGTGTTTTTTATACCTTGTCCTGACCCATGCATGCACCATAGTTCACCTGCAGTTACTTCTATTTGCATAACGACTCGCTGTTCATAATGTTTTGGCTCATCGGTGTATATATTAACATAATGTTAATGCATTCTCCAACCTGTCGTTGGAGGGACTTGGGCACTTATGACCAGTAATCCTTCCCTCCCCATTTATTATTTATTAATTTGTGTTGCATAATGTATAATCAGAATAACTTAATTTTCACTTACTGTTGTCTTTTTTTCTCTTTGAGAATGAACAGTTTTGTTGCACTTGGTGTACTCCCTTTATGGTCTAATTGGCCAGTGGTCATTTCCTACATATGTTTTACAAAAGTTAGAGATAGAGAAAACACTGGTTATGATTACTACATTCCATGATATTGTTATTCATTGCATTGTTTGTTTTGATCTGCTCATGTTATGATTCGAAAGATTATTTGCTAATTCTCCACAGTCCTCTGTGTAATCCAGGTACCATTCAAATTGGTAATTTGAATGTTATTTCAACTGTAGTGTATCACATGAAAGGAAAACAGCAGCAGATTACCCTAGCAATGTTTTATGAACAGATGAAGGCAGTTTTCACCTGAGTGAAGTATTTGTTATTCTAAAGCTGGTCCACACTTCGAATAAATACCACAACATGTTCATTAATGTCAGTCGCCAGCCATTCAGTTTTAAAAAACTCTACAACTCCAGCCCTGTGAACCTGTTCCTTCGGATGGCCATATTAATTCAACACGAAGCTTCTTCACATATCACATTATCCTTCTGCCTTGGGCTCTCAAGTTTAGATGACAAGTGGTTATGAATACTATCCTTCCATAGAAAAGATGTTTAAGTCTTGTCAGGGTGGATTTTTTTTTTAACACTGGCTAAGTTAGTGAATTTCAGTTGAGGAGTACATAGTTCCCCCTCTCAGAAATTCATGGCTTTCATCATATGATCTCAGAATTATAATCACAATCACCCTTAACTTATGTGTTTTTATATATACATGTGATTTCCAATATGTAAATTTATGTGCTGTCTCTTTCTCTCCCTATTATCTGACCATTATAAAGGCACTGGAGGCATTACCATCTGGCATTCATGATGTTGGGCACACTTGTTCGTTATGATATTCTTCTCCCATTTAGAGCAGTAAGTCTTCTTGTAAAGCATCTGGTACATGACACTCTTAGTATCCGAAAGGTAAAGAATTTTTTATATCTAAAATTGATTAGTTTTTATTGTTGTCACTGTCATTATTTGTTTATCTTGCAATCATCATTATTTTTATGAGGCTGGGTTTAAAAGTAATGCCTCTTTGCTCATAACCTTGGCTAGGTGGTACATTAAGTTCCAACTAGGTTCTCCACATCTAGCAATACATTCACAGTAGCATTTCAGATTCATTATATATATCCCCAGGGGCTCACAACTGGTGAGTATGAACTTGGCACACCCAGGGTCCTGAGCTGGATATCATCATTTTTTATTTATCATCATTTTTCTCTTTCTTGGGGCGCCTCCATAGCCAGGTGGGCAGGAGCAGCAGTGCATAGCACATGCTTCTTGATTAGACCGGGGTTCGAGCCCATGAACACCAAATACGGAGGATGCGGAAAGGTCAGGGAATGACCACCGCATATCCCCGGAGCAATATGGTCTTAGTTGCTAATGCTCCTAAAAACCAAATAACAACAACAACAACATCTCTTTATTGGTGATTTCCTTCTCCTTTTCTCTTTCTCTAAGGTGACTTGGGATTTTTTTTTTGGCTGGTGCAGCATAAGCCTCAGGCTTCCTTGCACCATATAGCTAATAATAATAATTATTATTATTCATTCATTTACAAGTTATGCTGGTTTAAATGGAAGCATTTTTTTGAGCACAAGATTCAAACAATATGCAGTTGAGCTTTTGACTGTTGAAAATTTTGTGGCTGATGAAATTCATTGATGATTACTATCTGTGTATAACTGTTGATGTCAGCACTGTTCATCAGTGGATATTACATGTCAAAAGTAATGACATAGGTAAAGCAATTGTCAGTAATCATTATCAAAGCAAATGACCAATAACATTCGACTGAAGTGGATAAAATAAGCAGATTAACTTGTTCATAGCCATATTCAGAACATACAGTCAAGTCTTGTTGCAACTTTCAAGATGCCTAAATAACATTCTATACACTAGAGCCTGGGCACTTTCTCTCTGAGCTCTAGAGTACAAAATGATATGCACCAGACTTGTGAAAAAAATGAAAAGATGGGTGGAAGTTTGTCACTGTCTCCTTTTCAAATGCAAAAAGGATATATTTTAAATGTTATCTGGCTAGAGATGAATCCTCTGTTCACTGCTAATCAGGAAAACAAGAGACAATGCAAACAATTTCACCATAAACTATCTCCATTTACAAAAAAAAAAAAAAAAAAAAAACAATTTGGAAAGTAATGCCAACCGATGCTTGGGCTTTTTTAACTTTTTTTTCTCCCCTCTGTGGGTGTTATCCACACCAAATCATTTGAAAATGGGAACACAATGATACAGTCCAGTACATTGAAACACCGGGCAAGCCTGGAACTAAGAATCATGTAATGTCACTCCGTAGCAATATTGCTTCAGTGTGGCAATGTGCTTTCTCATTACAGTCATGCAATATTAGACATTGGTAAAAAGTTCTTTTTGCTGGAATGCGAAGTTCTGCATCCTCCCTACAACTAAGCTTTGTTTTTCTGAATAACTATTTTTGTTCCCAATATTTAAAGAACATTTTTATCAATGGGTAATTTTTTTTATAACTTACGTTTTTTTATTTTTGATTTATTTTTACTTCAAAAGTTGTACAACAAGAAGCATTACTTTTCAGTCCACCCTCATTGTTTTTTTATGTGCAATTGAAGTTTGGCAGTTCATACCTTTTAATAAGCTATGGTAAAACTTTGTTAATTTGAAATTCATGGGACCAAAATACATCTGCTTCAATTTAAACTGGTTTGACATATCCATTCAAGTACAAAACATGTCAGTATTTTAAATTAATCCAGAAAAATTCTTTGTCATATACTCTAACACTGCATAATTTTCATAATTCTCATTTAAAATATTAATAATCTTTTATTTCATTGTAGTAGACATTTGTGAGTAGATGTGTAATGGGCTAATTTAATGAATATGAGAAACAGGACAATTGTGCTGAGTAGAAATTTCTCACATCTGATAACAGTATTGTTAAGTTTCATTTTTGCTGCCATTACTAGTCACACTAATTTTATGTAAGCATCATGAGAAGATAACTACTCACAATATTATGCTAACTTTTCACTATGAGAAAGATAACAATTGTGTTGTAGAAAAATTCAGAAATTTCTTGCATGTGATAACAAGATTACTAAGTTTAATTTTTTTTTTCTACCGTTATTATTAGTTTCACAGTACTTTATAAAAGTATTATGTTGTTTATTATGTATAACTGTACATACCTGGCTGGGCGGAGAGAGAGAGAATATCCATGTCTTAAAGATATTATTTGTTATTTAATAAGTAACCCATACAAAAAAAAAAAAGAGTATCATTACTTTTTTGGTGTTATCGCTTTCTGTAAACTTTAAGTGTGTGGATTTCTGTTGATAATTACACTGTGTAAGCCAGAAACTCACTCAAATCATTTTAAAACACAGCAGAGAATTGTAGAATTGTAGAAAATGCTCAGTGACTGAATACAGCTGAAAAAATATATATTTAAATACAGTTTAAAAATCTTATCTTGGTTGTGTGTAATTAATATTTGTGTGTGTGTGTGTGTGTGTGTGTGTGTGTGTGTGTGTGTGTGTGTGTGTGTGTGTGTGTGTGTGTGTGTGTGTGTGTGTGTGTGTGTGTGTGTGTGTGTGTGCACGCACACATGCACTTAATGAGTTACTATTTATTTACAGAAAAGATTAACTGTAGAAGCTGCTTGAAAAGAAAATATTATGCACAATTGTATAATACTACAATAAATTATGCATAGCAAAACAAGAAAAATAATTATAGGATGTTAGAACTGATAAATATGTATATGATAAAATTTTGATCAGCCATTGAAAAGTGCAACTGACTTTGGATGAAAATCACTTCAATTTGGAAGTCAAGATCATATACCACTTAAACATTTTTCTCAAAGAACCAAGGGAATTTTGACACTTCTAATTGTAATCACTTTGCAATGCAGGGTGCAGTAGACTGAAAAAAATTGTTGTGAAACATGCTATAACGTGCAGAAGAGCCAACTCCCATGGCAAGAATGAATCATACCTGACTTTCGGATGTAAAACATCTCTGATTGAAATTAAAATTACTGTTTAGAAATACTTTAACTACAGCCCTGCATAGAAGAACAGAAGTTAAAACATAGGTATCTTTTTATGTTGTTGATAAAAAAATTTTTCTTATAACTTTGTCATTGCTGACATGGGCTGCAAAAAAGGCCATAATAGTGTGGAAGGGAACTAGCTCTGACTGCAGGAATTTTCACAATAAGCAGTATGCTACCAGGGGGTTATTTAGAGAAACGCAGCCATAGCAGATGTAGCAGGAAAATAAACTTCTACAGCTGCTAAAATTCAGTTTTCCATTTGGTAATTTACACATTTATTGAATATAAATGTGTAAATTGGAATACCTTCAGTAAATAAAAAGAAACATCATTTATCAAATTAGCATACCAGCGTATAAAATTAATGTATAAAATGATTAGTCGAATATGATTTAATAGAGAGATAATCATAACAATGCTAACAACTCTTTCTTTCTCCATTGAATGTATAATGGGAAACTCACCTGCTGTCATGATTATGTAATTATAATAGTACTCTTTAATTATTTGATTTGTTATCTTTCCTTATTTGTAATGGCTCTATTGGTTCTTCTAGGGTCTCCCAGTTATTATATACTCAACTTTGAATTACTAAAGAATATTATTATTACACATTGTAGATGGCACCAGGTTTTGATGACTGCCTTTTTCTCTCCTTGTTATAGTGTTTGAGCATGTTGCTAATTTAATTCAACGTAGTAATGCCCTTTTGCAAACTTTTCTTGCATCTTTGAGTTTACTGTGGGTTAAAATGCCTTAGTGTGTTACATAATAAGTATTAGTAAATTCTCAGTCAGAGACCTTAAAGGCAGTGAATTGCATTATGTCTGTTATTACATGTGGATTTTTGCCAAAAAGTTTTCTTTTTTCTTTTGATTTGGCTCAGCAAAGTCATATTGAACATGAGGGAAAAACTGAAACATATTCATGGTCTGATCTCTTCCTTAAATAGCAATTTGACCTGTCATCAATATATATTTTTACAGCTGTATCCACACACTGAGTTTCTCTCTCTCTCTTGCTCTCTCTCTCTAAGGTCATGGCAAACTGGTTCACCAGTTCATGCAGGCATTCATCACCAGCTTATCTCCTAGTAATTAGCATCATGCCACGAAGTTTATTGAATGAATAGTAGTGCTAGAAGAGAGAATTATTATCCTGTTTTGATTATAAGTATTTAACACAATTATAATATCCGTGCAGATAATATCCGAAAATATGGGTATCCTCTCTTTAGAAGGTAAAACACAAGTGCACTGTTGTTAATTATGTATAAATAACAGCACTTGTTTTAATGTACAGCTCATATACACCAAGCTTTGTGACTATGTTGGCAGAAATGTGACTGAGCAATCTTTGTTAATTGTGTGCAAGAAATTACAGAAGATTTCATGTTCTCATTCTAAATTCTTGCAGTGCTTTCCCCCCAGTATAAACAAAATTGATTACATGTGCACCCATAATGCAAATTACTGTTACTTAAATTCTTTGCGACTGCACACATGATTCTTGGAGAAGAATAGAGATGCAAAATTGAAAGATGCCATATACAGTACATTGATAAATTTTTATTATACAGTAACTCCATTCAATTTCATCAGAATGGTGTTTGCCAGTAGTTGGTTATGGTAGAAATTGAGTGAACCAGTAAATTAGAATGTCTTATAATGGGGGATTTTAACTTTCCAGATATTGATTGGAACTTGTGGATTGGTCACTCACACACTAGCAAGACACTTGTGGATTTATTGGATGAATATTTTCTACAGCAACATATTACAGAAGCAACAAGAGGAAGCAGTATTCTTGATCTGGTTATCAGCGGTGGTTCTTGATGCATTTAGAATCTGCAGTTAATGATCCACAGAGTGGCAGAGATCACACTGTACTGATGTTGGACCTAACATCAAGGGTAATGAAGGACTTTTTTGTCATAAGGATGACAGCAGTGGTCTCAGACAGATTTCACATTCTATGCAGTGGGACCAACTAATGATATTACCAACAGCAAATTCTAAATGGGAAGCATCAGGGAAGTAATTTTAAAAGCTACTAGGCTTTTCACACCAACTAAGAAATAGATCTAAATGGATGTCAGATGAAATGATAAGACTTGACACAGAGAATAAAAATACATGGTATGCATATATGTAAACTATCAGGTGATACAGAAACCTGTGGTAGATATAAACTAGTCTGTAATCAAGTCACAAAGGAGTTTAGGCAAAATAATGCAGATTATGGAAAGCAGCAAAGACTTTACTTTTATTAAGAGTATAAGAGTGGACCAATGTGATTCAAGGCATTGAATCACTTTGGTCCACTTGATGTCTATGGAGAAGAAGTGTTGATTATCCTGCTCAGGTTGCTGACAAGCTGAATAAGAGGATATAAGCAAAGCCTTAGCCATAATTACGAAAGCATCTGTAGATTCAGTGGAAGTCTCTATGGACTGGATATATCGAATGTTTCCCTAATTCACAAAAGTTGGGGTAGGATCAAATGGTGTCCTTGGTTAAAGAAGTAATGCAGGACCATCTAGACAGGAATGCAAGGCTAAGGTAAAGAAAGCCTGCATGAGAAGCATGCAAAAGTTCGATGAAATTTGCCGGTAAAAGTACTTTGCCGTAACGGCATTTCTATTGTTGCCCCCTTGGTAAACAGGACAGTAGGTGTTATCAGTCTGGAGTAGAAGTTGAATCCCACGGGAGTTTGAAACTCTCCCGAAGTGGAGGGGGGTAACCTGACTTTTTTCTTTAGAATCACTAATTGAATCATGAACAGAGTCATATTGGAAGTTCTGGAGTCGTAAAAAATGTTCGTAACGTAGTTTCACTGGTAAAAAATTTTTTGAAGTTTGCTGTGCTTGTGTGGGCTTCCTTTGCCTGTTTTTTGTTTTTGTTTTTTTTTAATGAACAATTTATCCACTAGTCCACCAGTGATTCTAAAGAAAAAAAGGTTAGGTTACTCCCTCCACTTCGGGAGGTTGTCTCCCATGGGATTCAATTTCTACTCCTGACCGATAACACCCACCATCTGTTTACTGAGCGAGCAACAATACAAATGTTGTTACAGCAGAGTACTTTTACTGGTAAATTTCATCGAACTTTTGCGTGCTTCTCATGCAGGCTTTCTTTACCTTCGCCGAATGCAATTATGCTGCAGTCATAGCACGGATTTGTTAAGGGGGTGATCTTCTCTGACCAATCGCATTGGACACTATGACACAGTAACAAAACGTGGATGGATGCAGAAAATAATTTTAATATCATATATGGTAAGTCCTCGACTTATGCGGATTCATAGATACATGGTTGTGCTACTTATACTTACGACTAGCCACAGCATCCATTAAGCACCATTTTAAATATAATAGATTGCATTAGTGTCTGCTAATGTAAATTGATAGTGGCATCGGTGCTTTGTTTTCACCTTAACCACTTAAGTGTAAATTGTGTCTTGTGTGCTTATACTTGTAAACAAAATAAATATAAACTATGGCTGCGAAAAGAAAAAAAATGATGAGAATAATAATCATAGTGATAAGAAGAGGTGCATATAACTATAGAGACTAAAGTCAAAATCATTAAACAACATGAAAATGACAAGAAATTTGTGGAGATTGCACGTGTTTACAAAATGAATGAATCGACTGTTAGAACCATTATAAAAGATAAAGTTCAGATTATGCAGCACTTAAAAAGTTCTGTGCCAGTGCAATCTGCAATCATATCCAAAAGAAGATGTTTATTAATAGAAGGAATGGAAAAATTGTTGATGATTTGGATAGAAGACTTGAAACAACAACGAATGCCGATAAATCTTATGCTCATACAAGAAAAAGCCTAGAGTATTTTTGAAGAAATGAAGTGTAAATGTGGTGAGAACATTGCTAGTGAACATTCACGAATGGTTTGAAAGATTTAACGGCCATGCTAAACTACACAGCATCAAAGTTACAGGTAAGGCTGCTTGTGCAGACATAGTAGCAGCTATGGAGTTCTCCAAAACTGGCAGAAATCATCAAAAACGAGGATTACTTATCACAACAGGTCTTCAGTGTAGACGAGACTGGTTTATATTGGAAAAAAATGCCAGATCGTTCTTACATATTGCAAGAAGAAAAAACTATGCCAGGATTTAAGGTATCAAAGGACAGATTAACCCTTCTTTTTGGTGGAAATGCTACTGGAGGTTGCAAAATAAAACCACTGTTAGTTTACTCTAGCGAAAATCCAAGGGCCTTCAAAATATTTAAAAGGCATCGCTGCCTGTCTTGTGGAAGTCTAATCGAAAAGCAAGGGTGACACAAGAATTTTTTTGGGACTAGTTTCTCCTTAAAATTTTTTTGTGCAAGGAGTTAGAAAATATTGCCAAGAAAAAAACTTACCATTTAAGATATTACTGCTGGTTGATAATGCACCTGGTCACCCAACAACTGTGTGTTACTGTCATCGTCATCAGCCATTTTCAATCCACTGCAGGACGAAGGCCTCTCCAGCAACTTTCCAGTTCCTTCTGTTTTGTGCAATGGCCATCCATTTACTACCCACAAACTCATAATTTCACCTGTCCATCTCTGTTGTTGTCTTCCAGGTTTTCTTCTAGCTCCTCTTGAGTACCATTCTGTTATTTTCTTAGTCCATCTGTCATTGTGTCTTTGAGCTATGTGTCCTGCCCACGACCATTTTAGTTCTTTAGTTTTGATAAGAATAACCTTTACTTGAGTTTGCTGCCTAATCCATGTGTTTCTCTTCTTATCTAACAGTCTGATTCCCAATATAATTCGTTCCATTCTTCGCTGTGTAGTTCTCAGCTTCTCTTCCATTCTTTTGGTGAGTGCCCAAGTTTCACTTCCATAAGTCATGGTGTACATTGGTTCATTATTTTACATTTCAGACAAATTGGGATATTGCTCCTCAGTACGTGACTATATTTTCTGAATGCTATCCATCCAAAATTTATTCTTCTCTTCACTTCCAGCCATTTATCATTATTACAGCTAATGACTTTGTCCCAGGTAAGTATATGACTCCACCTTTTGAATTACTGCTCCTTCAATCATTATATCCCTTTCGGTGGCATACTTGTTCATCATTACTTTTGTTTTGCCATATTCATCTTTAGTCCAAAATCCTTACTAACTCTGCATAACTGGTTAAGGTTTTCCTCTAATTCTTTGGGATCATGGCTTATGACCACGTTCATCTGCAATTGTAAATGGTTTAGGTGTTCTCCATTCACATTTACTCCTTTCTGTGACCAGTCTAATCTTCTGAAAGCTTCCTCAAGGGCAGCAGTAAACAACTTCGAATATATATTGTCTCCCCTTGTCGAACTCCTTTCTCAATTTTAAATTTGCTACTGTCTTTGTCTAGTCTAATAAAGGAGGTAGCGTTCTCATATATTTTCTTCAAAATCATAATATATGGGTTATCTATGCTATGTCTTTTCTGCCTTTTCATAATCCACAAATGCCAGGCATAATGGTGTTTTATATTCATTTGCTTTCTCCATTAGGTGTGATATTACATGAAGGTGATCCATAGTTGAGAATCATGTCCTAAAGCCAGCTTGCTCTTTCAGTTGATTCTCATCAAGTATTCTTTCTAATCTGTTAGTAATGACCCTTGTGAGTAATTTGTAGATGTGGGATAACAAGCTAATTGGTCTATAATTTCCAATTTCTGATTTATCTCCTTTCTTATAATGCACCTGGTCACAGCAAAACTATGATTGCATTATTCCACTCCTTAGGCATCACACCTTTTCTAATGTATTTTGTGAAGGGTCTTGCCAGTTTTTGTGTCATGTCTCATCCTCCCAATTTTAACAACTCTACAGTAACTTCATCTTCCCCCGGGCTTTCTGATTCTTCATTTTCTTCAACGCATGTTCTACCTCATCAGGAAGGATATCAGGTATGTTTTGTATGTGTTGCTAATTTGCGATCCAACTTCCCCACTGCTGGCATCATTCCCTCGCTCCTTGTATAATTCTCTATAGTAGTCTTCTGCTATTTGAATTATGCCCTCTCTGCTATTTATAAGTACACCATCGCTATTCTTCAGTTTCATTATCATTTTGTCTTTCTGTATTACTGCTTATGGCTGCTGATTTAAATCCTTTGCTTTCCCTTAATGCTTGTTAAATTTTCTTATGTCCTCTCTGAGTCTCTTTCTAATGGCATTGCATAACTCAGTATACTTAATTTTCTCCTTGTCAGTGTTTTTCTTGCTCTTCATTTGTCGTCTTCGGTTCATCGTGACAACTGTTTCTTGACTATTTTTTTTTTATTTGGATTTCTTTTACCTATAGGTTTCTTGGGCTTTATCACTTTCAGAAAGTTGTAATATTCCTTGTCAATATCTTTGTCCTGAGCAGTCGGCAGAAGCTCAAACTTGTTCTTAAGTTCCAGTACATACTGCTTTTTCTCCTCTTCTGTTATCTCAAAGACCTTTGTATTATTTACTCTAGTCAGTTTTTTCCTTTCTTTTCTTACATCTGTATCAAGCCAACTCCACCTTCGCTCCTTTCACTGTTTCCATTGATGTACAGCAGATTTCCAGTTGATAAACTTATAAGTGATTCATTTCTTCTTCTTCTTCTTCTTTCAGCCAAATCAATGATATTCCAATTCACATTTTCTAATTCCTTTTCCAGGTCTAATATTTTGTCTGTCTTCACCGATGAGCGATCTTACGTTGTAACAGGCCAAGTTCAGTTTCCGTGCATGACAGCCTGGTCAAGTTTGCAACTTACCATTCTGTGATCACTTCTAAAATTTACCTTATTCAGAACAGTAACATCATTCACAATTATCTTCTGTTAGTGAGGATGAAGTCGATTTCATTAGTTGCTACTCCATTTGGGCTCTTCCATGTCCACTTTCTGTTCATCCTTTTCTTGAAAAAAAGTGTTCATTACTGACATTCCTCCAGATTCTGCAAATTCCACAAATCTTTCACCGCTTTCATTTCTTTCACCAATTCCAAAATTTCCTATAGTTCCCCTTTCTGCACTGTTTTGTCTCTTTCCAACCTTAGCATTGAACTCCCCCATAACGATAGTGTAGTGAGTTTTCTGTTCATCTAGGAGGCTCTCAGTTTCGGTGTACATTTCTTCAACCTCTTCATCATCATGGCTCGATGTTGGTGCATAAATCATTATAACCTTTAGCTTATACCGCTTAGTAATCCTGAGACCCTTGGTGATGTACTTTTGAATTCCAAAATGTTGTTTTTATATCTTTATGGGCCAGAAAGCCAACTCCACCTTTGCTCTTTTCACTGTTTCCATGCATGGCAGCCTGATCATACCCAGAGATTCTTGGCACCCTCTGCTTCCACTCTGATCCTCTCACTGCTGTAAGGGGGGGGGTGAAAGCTGCTAGGGACTGAGGGCCATTTGTTCCATCTTGCTATGTGCTCGAGGGTGCGGTCTTTTCCTCTTTACGCTGACCAGGCATCTTGAAGAGAACCACTCTGCACGTTCGTTGCTAAGTGACATAACAGGGCTTACCATCGAGAAGGTGTGCATGGGTGGATTTTAAGAAGGCAGGCCAACTGGACTTCTCATAAATCTTCTGAAATAAAAGATATTGGATCCAATCATGTCAAAGTCATGAAAACATAAAAGTTTTTGCCTGCAAATACAACTTCCCTCATTAAACCCATGGATCAGGGTCTAATACAGACATTCAAAAAGAAAATTTTTATGTACAAACAACATTTAAACAGGCAGTAAGGGCCACTGAAGGACAGAATGCTAGATCATTGAAGCAGTTTTGGAAAGAATTTGACATTTACAAAGCTGTTAAAAACATTGACGCTGCCTGGAGTGAAATTACAGTATCAACCATGAATGTTGTCTTGAAGAAACTGTCCCCCCCCCCCAATTCCTGAAGCATCAAGACAAGATGCTTCTGGAAGTGAAGAAAATGAAGATGTAATTAGAGAGCTTGTGGAAATGACCAGAACATTGGAATTAAATTTAGAGGAAAATGACTTTATTGAATTGTTGCAAAGTCATAGAAAGGAATTAAGCAATGAAGATTTAATGGAGCTTGATGACCATAAAGATGTGGTTTCAGAGGACATACAAGAAGTTGAACCATCAAAACAATTTGATCCTTAGAAATGCCAAAATGCTTTAAAATGATCAATGAAGGACTAGCTGCCTTAAAAGCTCAGGATCCGGACATGAAAGATTTGAAAAAGTGATTGGAGCGGTGCATGATGATGCAATTGCATACTACAAACTGGTTTGCAACAAGAAAAAAAGAGCTACAGTGCATCATTGGACAAGTACTTCAAGACACCATCAAAATCTGCAGAGTCTGAAAACATATTAAGAAGAATCTTTATTGCAACGCTTAGAATGATAATTCACATAATAGTAGTTGCAACAACCCATCACAACACAGTGGCCAGAGGTTAACAATGTACTACAGAGACATTATTGTCTCAAAAGCCAAAACACATAAATAAATAATAGAATGATAAATAATTGGAATAAAGTACAGGAAAGTGGAGAAATGACTTGAGTATACTACATATATACAACATTAAGTAAGTGTACAACCATTTGTTTCAAAATACATACTATAAGGATATACATTGACGTGCATAAATCTGTACACAGTTGGTTGGGTTAAGAATATACATTGCTCAAGACTCAAATTATAATAATAGTAGCCTTGGCCACGCCATTGAGTATTCCTTTCATGTATTATCAGTCTCGACAGAACTTGTTGAAGTTGACATCTAAGTCCTGGACTCGAGATAGCATCTGCTGAGGAAGAAACCGGTCCCACAGATGAGGGTGTATTTTCAGAGGACATAACTGGGGGAATGCTTGTAGATGTGCCACTGAGATCCTCTATGCACAGTTTTCCCAGAAGGAGAGGGAGATGAGACCGGTCATGAGTTTGATTGTTGTGACGAGCCACCTTTTATTAATGAGTGACATGAGCCTTGGGATGTTAAGTGCATATCAGTGGTCCGGAGCTGGGAAGGCAGGCTAAGTTTGTGGCACACCCACTTGAGAACAAATACTCAGATGAGAAAACTGGTTTGGTGGTAGAGGGAGATGCAGATGCCCAAATCTCTGCAGCATAGAGAAGTGGCAGATACACTATTGTTGAAATGTATCTCACCATGGTGGATTTGTCTATTACATGGTGCAGATGTTTAGTGATTAAATGATTAGTATAGAATGGATAGTTTTGGCTATGTTAAGTATGTTTTTATATTTATGTACGAGTATATATTCAATAGGATATTGAATCGTTTTATTTCCACAAAGTTTTCATAAATAGAAGTTGATTTGATTGAATTTTCCTTTCAAACGAATATACAATTAAAAGTGTTTAAGCACTATTCAACTTATGAGGTTTTTCAACTTGTGTAGAAATCGCTGGAATTAATTAATCGCGTAGGTCAAGTATTTACTGTACTTAGATATCAGGAAAGCATTTGATGCTGTTGCAGTAGCTTAATGTGTAAGTGTGCAGATGATGAAAACATTAAGTTACTGCAACAAGATCTAAAAATATTAGGCAGATGGGCTGAGAAATGGAAAATACCTGGGTGTAATTGTGCAGATATGAAGTTCTCTGAGAACTGCAGCTGGGTTGCCAGGACAGCTAATGGGATTTTGTCACAGATATATAGAACTTTGATAGCAGGGATAAGAAGGTGATATCCCATTGTATAAGCATTGGCTAGGCTGCATCTTGAGTATAGTATACAGGTCTGGAGGCCTTTTTTAGGAAGGATGTAGATCTGCTGGAATGGATGCAGAGTAGGACAACAAGATTAGTGAATGGAACACAAAGGTGGTGTTATCAAGAAGGCTTCAGTTCTGCAAATTAGAGCATCTGGAGGCTAGGCACCTGCAAGGTGAACTGATTCAGTTGTTTAAGGCTTTGAATAGATTCAACAATCTCAGTGCTGATGGCATTCTTTCTGATGTGCAGACTACACATTTGAGGGGGTGTAAATCCCAGTTGAGGAAGGATGTTTGCAGGAATGACGTGCAGAAGTTTGCCTTCAGCCAGCGGTGGTTGATTGTAAGAACAAGCTTCTATCTGTTGTTGTATAAGTGGATAATTTGAATAAATTCAGGGGAGAACTAGACAAATTATTGGCAGGTGATGTGGGATGGTTTTTTTTTTTCCCTTGATTTTTTTATAAACTTGCTTTCTTGGATCATTTTCCTGTACTAAAAATGCTGAATACTAATACCAAAAACTAAATACCGAAACTAATTCTGAAAATCTTTCAATGTAATGACTTTTTTTTTCATTCCTCTTGGGGGTCAGTGTAAAGAACTCCTTTGACTGTATATATGTATGTTATGTATATAGAAAGTTATGTTGGTTAAATTCATAAAAATATAAAAATTCTAAATATTTTATTTATTCATATGAAATTGCTGCAAGTGCAATTCATTATTTCTTTAAATTAGTTTGATAAATCTTTCCCATTTGTTTAAACTTTTCAATATTCATTGCTATAGTAAGCTGTAGATATGATTCAATTATGTTACTTGCTAGGTCATGGATGAATGTATACTAATTTGTTTAAAGGATATTTTGATCAAATGTATATAACTAAACAATGAAAGTTAATGATCTAGAATTAGAAGAAATGATTTTAATAGAACCACTGTTGTCTTAAAACCACATTTAAGTTTTTAAAACTGATAAAGTAATGAATTGATGTAGCAAGAAATTAAATTCTGTAAATCAAATACTTTCTTTCTTTCCTTCTTCCACATCCCCCTTCATTTTTGAGAAGCTTTTTATGTGGTCTTAACAGTTAATGTTTTGTATTTTTCTGTAGACTGCCATTGGAGCTGTGTGTTCTATTCTTAAACAACAGAAGAGACCCCATCCAAAACAAGAAATTGATGTTTCAGTTCTGAATGCTGTTCATCGTCCACTTCATCCTGTTTTTAAAGAATTTACTGGAAAACGTCCTGATAATTTCTGGTTACAGTACAATAGTTTGGCACCTCCAAACACTAAGGAAGTTTGGGATAGTTACACATTTATACCTAAGTCTTTTGTTGGCTTTTACAGCTGGTCTAAGTATGTTTCATTGTGCTTTTCAGACTAGTTTTAACAAATAATATAGTCATGTTTACATTTGCATGTCATGAATAGAAATGTTTTTTTCTCTAAAATTATTAGAGCCGTTACCTTTCATTTTGAGGATAATACAGCGTTTGATTAATTATGGCAGCTTTTAACTTCTAGAGTTTGTCCAACTGCTGGCAAAACAAAATATGTTGCAGAATTCAGTGAATTGGGCCATGAGGCTGTCCTGTGAGGTGTATAAAATTAAAACTAATAATAATTATCAGTTTAGAATTAGTAAAATTTTTCTTTGTAGATGTTTTTACACTAATTTGTTTACACAGTTCATTATAAAGATCATAAAATTATAAGCTTTTATTTAACTACCTGTGTAACATCAGAAGATGCATAGATTAGTTCAGACCATGAGGCTTGATAGCCTTATAGTCTGAAAATTCTCAATATAGAAACTAATTAGTTTTAATTTTGAATTTGAAACAGCTGAATGCCACAAGGAGAAAACTCTTCAGTATGGGACAAGTGTTCAAACCATTCTACTTGAGAAGTGTCTTAACCAGGTATGCTTTTGCTTTTCAGGAAGCAAGAACATGCTTAACATTTGCATAACAGTCTGCAGTCAGGGTGGTACCTTTAGGACTATGATGAACTGAAATGACTTTCTGTATGCTAGAAATTCTCTGGAGAAACTATCAGAGAATTTCACATGATAGCAATTGCTATTTTAAATTTTGTTAATTTTTCAGTATAGCTGCAGATTTTATCAGTGTTAGTGGTTTTTTCACTCAACACCTTTTAACTAGGCAAAATAGCAGTGTCATTCATAACAATAACTGAATGCCCATTTTCAAAAGCACTGAGGTTTGGTTTCCATTAGACCGGAGCTTTTGAAAATGGGCATTGAGTTATTGTTATGAATGACACTGCTATTTTGCCTAGTTAAAAGGTGTTGAGTGGGGCCATGTTTTCATAGATGTAATGTAATGTTAAAAATAAGGATTACATTCTCAAAAATGAAATTTGACCATAGTAATGTTAAATAAAGGTCAACAAAATAATAGTTTATGCTTAAACAATGATCTATTTATCCAAAGAAATGAAAACATGGCCTTTAAAATCAAGCAGATTATAATAATAAAGAAATTATTTTTGTCATACAAATGTTAAATAATTTTTATTCCTCATCATCATTGATTAAATGCACACGCGTTGATGGTTCTTCACTCATTGTTGGCTCGGTACTCGTTGATTTTTTTGGAAGCACAAGGATTTGTCTTCTCTTCAAAT